>NW_021940565.1:1476779-1479487 GCF_001715985.3 Manacus vitellinus
CTGACGGATGGGCTGCTGGATGGTGGGGAGCCCGTGGATGGCAGCCCCCCAGCCCCGGCACCCCGCCCTGGCACCCCGGGGCTCTGGCGGGTGCCGGCACAGAGGGCGGATGTGCTGGGAGGCACCGAGCTCCTGCAGGACAAGGGCAGCAGGTCTCGGCGCTCTGCCTCCCTCCATGAGAGACACTCCCGGGATGAAGAGGCACGAACCCCGCCGTGGGACCGGGGGGGTCCCTCTGTGTCCCCCCCTGCAGCGGAGGGCTGGGAGAGGCTCTCGTTGTCCGAGCGGGTGGAGAGGAACCGGCGGCTGCTGCAGGAGGTGCTGGGCCTTGCTGCTCCTGGTGTGTATTTTGGGAAGGTGGCAGCTGTTTCAGGAGAGCTGGGGGGTGTGGGAGGGAAAGGCTTTGGGGCAAAGTGGGGTCCTCATTGGCATCCTCCAGCCTCCCATGGTGTGGGTGCAATTCTTTGTTCCTTCATACCCTGGGGCTGCCCCGTCCCCTTTCTTGGGATGTAGGAGATACCAATAAGATGTTCTGGGTGCTGCCGGTCCCTTTCTGGTGAAGAATTTCACTGCTAAGAGCAAGAAACCCACCTTTTGGAGCCCTCTGTGGGCATCACCGTCCCTTTGGAAGCTGCCACCAGAAAAGGGAATTAATTTCTCCTTTGACAGCATCTGCCCCAACGACCCCATGGTCCCCACCCAACAGTCCCACCCAATGCCACGTGCTGTTACCCCATATCCTGCTCTTCTGGGGTCTCCCAGAGCCAAGCATCTGGGAGAGCCCTGCAGAGGGTGTTGAGATGGGGTAAGCGAGGGGTGCTGTCAAGGGGGGCCAGGGTGGGGGCCGCCATCCAGCCAGGCTGATGCCTTTCTCTATCTTGCATTTCAGAGATGCCGGCGAGTGACGGCGACTGGGACTCGGGGGTCTCACTGCAGGACGCTGAGGGCTGCAGGTAGGTCAGTCCCAGCATGGCAGAGATGGAGGTTTCCCTCTTTCCCACTTGTGTTTTAAATACATCCCATGAAGCAGCTCTGGGGAAAGGCTGTGGGGCAGCCCCCCAGCGTGGCAGCTGGTGGAGGAGCGTGGCCGGGCTCCAGCGATGCTTCGGTGCAAGCTGGGGCAGGAGCTGGGTATCCATGAGGTGTCTGAGCACAGGGGACCCCAGTCAGGACCCCTGGGCAGGAAGGGAGCTGGGGAAGATGATGGGACAGAAATTTGCTCCAGGTGCTTAAGAAGATTGAGGCAGACAGGCATGTGTAATCTTGTTGGACTAATGATAAACCTTTGAGGTATAGACTAAAAATAAGGAGGTGGGATGGGCAGGTGAGCTGGGCAGCAGCGTGAGGGGCTGGGGGCTGCACAGGGGAAGAGAGTGAGTGGGGAGAGGCCCCAGGGATGGTGGTTCTATTCCTCTTGGGTGGCTGGATCAGTGATGGGGGGTGCAAGGCAGAGCCAGGGATGCTGCACCTCCTGTGAGTAGGGGCAGCCAAACCCTGGGGACAGCCTGGACCCCCCATGGTGCTGCACAGACAGGCCAGCGTGCGCCCACCCTCCTGCCCTGAAGAGGTTAAGGCCAGGCTTCCCAAAGCAACTGCCTGAGCTGATTATTTTAATCAGGAGGATTAGGGCCATGGCCAACCGGGAAGGCAGTGCTGGAGCAGGGAAAGCTGATAGGTCCCCCACCCTGCAGCTGGCAGCACTGAGAGTGCAGGGGAAGATCCCCTGCAAGGAAGGGAAGGCAGCTGGGGCAGGGGGTCATCCCAAACTTACCTGCCTCCCCATCGCTGTGGGATTTACAGTGGTGGGGATGGGAAGCAGCGTCTGCCTCAGTTTCCCTGTCCATCTCTGGGATGCCCATGGCATAAAGTGCTGCCCATGCCCGAGCTGTGGGTGCTGAGCCTCCCCCCAAGGCATCACTTGTCACTGGGGGGGGAAAAGGGCACCCGCCAGGGCGTCCCCCGGCGCGGCTGCCAGCCCGCCCACGAATGGCGGCCGAGCCCCGTTTTCCCTGGGCAGAGCAGCCTCGTCGTCACTGTTAAACCACGTCTAATCCCTGTTATTTTTTCCTAATCCCCCTCCCCGCTGCGGGGCCGCAGGGCCTTTGTCCCTGGGCAGGAGCTCGAGCTGAGCCCGCGGCACGAGCAGGCCAAGCAGCTGCTGCAGCGCGCCCGCATGAAGGCTCGGACGAACCCCCTGCGCGCCAGCCACGACATCCTCCTCCTCCCCACCGCCCTCCCGCACCCCAGGTCAGTGCCACCACCCTGCCTGCCCCTCCCCTGCCTCCTCCGCGGTGTTCCCAGGGCTGCAGCTGGGTTTGGGACGCACACAGAGATGCAGTTGCCTGTGTGGAGTGTGCACATATGTGCAGGCACGCGTGTGGAGCCGGGGTCTGACCCACTGGGTGCTCGGTGCAGCCTTTTACCCTGGATGCAGGAGCATCCCCTGCATCCATCCCCTCTTCATAGCACAGTATTTGGGGGGTGTTTAGTTAAATGGTGTTTTATGGTCACACGGAGGCATTAATGGCAGGAGGATGGCGTCTCACAGCTGATGGGACGTGTTTTCCCCGGGGCAGACTCGCTGCTGGAGGCTGAACCAAAGCGGTATCTCACCGTGTGTGCTGGGTCATGTGCAATGTGGTGTTCCCGGAATGATTAACCACACACCTCGGGGCAGGGGAAGGGTGATGGAGGCTGGGCTGTGGCAG
>NW_021940565.1:1480385-1483711 GCF_001715985.3 Manacus vitellinus
CTCGCGGGCACAGAGCCCCCCGTGCCACCCCACCGCCGGAGATGAGGGCCAGGAAGGGGACCTGTGTGGCCAGTGGTGGCTCCCACACAGAGGACGGCGGGACCTCAGGTGGTGCCAAAAACCAAACAGGGGCTGTTTGCCCCCCGCCGCCGAGGAGAGCCAGCAGCCGGGAGGATGGGGAACCACATCGGTATCTGGGGGGCAGCAAGGGGGTGGGGAGCACCACTCATCCCCCACAGCAGCCCAGTGAGCCCCTGGACCCTTCCTCTCAGCTGAGGAGCAGCACCCCCATTCCAGGCACCCACGTCCCTGCTCCCCCCCCCATCAAGAAGGCCTGCTCCCAGGTGCCTTGCAGGAAAGCCCTCTTCTCCAGTGGCAGCCGCCGTGCATCGAGCCAAGGATCCCAAGGCCCAGAGCCGAATGCTGGCAGCGCTGCCTCCCCCCAGCCTGGGGGCACAGAGGGGCGGAGAAGTCCCTGCAGCCCCAGATGGCTCCCGGGGAGCCCCCTCCGTGCCTTGTCCACCAACAACTGCAACAACACCCACGGGCAGGATGCCCCGGGGGCGGGCAGAGGTAAGAGACCCGTGCAGGGGGTGATGGGGGGTCCCCAACAAAGCCAGCACGTGACTGTCTCGCTGTGGTTACAGGGGCAGTGTCACACCCCACCGCCGGCCCTGCCACACCCGTGCCCCAGGAGGCTGCTCGTCCCCCCGGGGAAGGTGCTGGGACACCTGGAGCGCAGCAGCAGCAGCAGCAGCAGCACCCGGCTGGGAGCGCAGCACATGGGTGAGTGTGAGGGGCCGTGGCGTTCTGCACCGTGCAGCCCCAAGCACCCCTCCTGGGCGTTGCAGGATGCCACTATGCTGAGCCCCCTGAGGCTTCCCAGTGGGACTCGACCCTTCAGTCCCCAAAACCTCCCAGAAACCACAATATGAGGGTGACAGTGTGCCCATGTATGGGTGTGGGTTTGGGAGTGTGTTAGTGTGGGTTTGGGGGAGCTGCATTTTTGCTCCACAGCTGGTTCCGCCAAGGGTGTTACAGCAAATGTGATGGAGGTGTTTTGTTCAGTGTCACGTTCTCCCCTTTGGGGAAGATCAGCTGCCTTGGGGCTCCCCAAGAGTGATCCCGCTGCCCTGTGCCCGGCACTGTGTGTCTCAGCCTGGCAGGAGGGTTTGGAGGCGGTGCTGGGTCCTTTGAGCCCCTTGGCAGGATGTGACCCCTTGGGCCAGAGAGCAGGGGAGGTCTGAGAGATGTTAAACCCCTGAAATTATGGGGAAAACAGGGAGGGATTGCTTCGGATGGTGACAAACTTGTGCATGCTGGGTCACTGCTATGGGGAGGCGGCTGCACCCTGATCTCACCGTGCACCTCAGTTTTGGCTCTCAAGGCTGCAGAGGCTGGTGCAGGATGTGCCCCCAGCCCTGAGGCAGCTGCCAGTCCTGTTGCCCCCCGGACAGACACACGGTGGGTGACCATCATCCCTCTCCACCCAGGGAGCCAGGGCGGCCAGCGAGCCGCAAGGGCAGCAGCGCTTCAGCGTCGGGGCTGAAGAAGCTCCTGTGCAGCCTGAGCCAGAGCACCAAGGAGCGCCTGGGCCGCTTCCGCTGCTACAGCATGGAGCAGCTCCCGGCCCCCGGCAGCTCCCCCTCGGGGGGCCCTGGCATAAAGAAGTCGCCCTCCCTGCAGTCCCTGCAGCTGGTGAGCTTGGACATCACCCCACGCAGGGTGTGTCTGTGGGGAGGTGGGCATCCTGCTAGGCTGGGGTGGAGCATTCCTGGTCCTGGTGGGGTGTGGGGGCATGTGCCACCCCAAACCTGCTGGGTTTGAAAAGCTGGGAGCCAACGGGGGAGTGGAATGGGGAAGGAGGAACTGCGGGGGAGTGTTTTGGGCTGGGGAGTCGGGAGTAATTTGTTTTGCGGTTGTGGGTCATGTGTCCCAGCCAGGTGAGCAGGAAGGTGCCTCCCTGGGAAATGCTGCTCCTTAGGTGGGTATCCTGGCCCAGGCTGGGGACACTGGCTCCTCCCTCCTCAGCGGTGGGTTGGGGAGTGCTCCAAGGGGGTGGGATGCCCCAATGACCCCTGCTCCTTCAGCACATCGGTGGGTGAAGCACTGCAGTGCTGCACAGTGAGTGTGACTGTCCTCATCTCAGCCAGGTGCTTTTCCCCAGGTGTCACCCTTCTGCCAGCCCCAAAAAGCCTCCTCTATCCAGAGCCTGCATCCCCTCCTGGGCAAAGCACCCCGTGCCAGTGCCTACCTCCTGCCTCAGACCACAGCCGACAGGTAGGATGGGGCCCAGCACATCCCCACTGTGCCCAGGAAGGCTGTTCCTGGGTGCTGAGCCCCATGTGGTGGCTCAGTGCAGCTGGGGGCCCCATCCTCTGGTCCCCAGAAGCTTCCCGTGTCCCCACTCACCCCCTCTCCCCACAGGAAGGGGGGCTCGGGGCCGCGGCGCTCGCTGAGCGTGGAGGACATTGGGGCACCCGGCCGGCTGCGCGCGGTGGGACGCGTGGTGGAGGTGTTCCCTGATGGCACCAGCCAGCTGGAGCTGCAGCGACCCCCCAACGGCGCCTTTGGGTTCTCCGTCACCTCTGGGGGCGGCCGGCCCGACACAGGTACAGAGGGATCATCCCAAAGCTTTGGCACTGCACACACGGTCCCTCCATGGTGGCTCTCATCCCTCCCCAGGAGCAAGCCTGGGGATGGGTGGAGGGGGCTGCTTCACCCCCGCTGAGCCCCAGAGGGGTGGCAGTGGATGGGGGGATGCTGCCACGTGTGGCTTCAGCCACGCGCAATCCCGTGTCCATCAGTCCATGGCTTGGGACATGCAGCCTGTCCCAAAGGCCGTTTATCACGAGTCAGTTGCTGTGCAGCCCCTGGGCACCCAGGCTGTGGGGTCTCACCCACCCCGTCCCTCTCCACAGGCGTGTACGTGCAGGAGATGGCAGACGCCGGCACGGCCAAGCTGTACGCGGGGCTCCTGGGCGTGGGGGACGAGATCCTGCAGGTCAACGGCGCGGCCGTGTCGGGGCTGGGGCTGCCCCGCATCCGTGAGCTGCTGCTCCAGGCGGACACCCTGTCCCTCCGCGTGCTCCGGCACCGCCCGCCACCACGGTAGCCCTGGCACCGTTCCTGCAAAGCTCAGTGTGAGGAGAATGAAATCCCAACGATGTCCCAGGATGCTGCAGGATGGCACAGCGTGGACCAAGCTGCCTCGTGGCACCAGGACCTGCCCTGCTCCGGTGCAGTACTTGGCTCACCACTGCGGTGGGGGCAGGCGGCTTTTCCAGCCCCCCCTGGAGACAGACCGGGATCAAGGACCCCCCCCA
>NW_021940565.1:1483778-1508148 GCF_001715985.3 Manacus vitellinus
CCCCCCCAGACAGTGTCCAGTGTCTCCAGAAGCTGCCCCAAGTGTGGGGACAGGGAACAGCCCAGCCCTGACAGAGCCAGCCAGGTCTGTCCTGCTGGGCACTGAGGTGACCAGTGTGGGGATGCCCCATCTCTGTGACCCCAGGAGACAGGGGGCTCCTTGCCAGTGCTGCCAACCTGCACCCACAGGCTGGTGGGGTTCTTTTAAATTATTTCAAACTGAAACACAAAAATATATCTCTGGAATAATGAAATACTGCCCTTGGCTTGTGGCTGGCATGGAGGGGCTGGGGTTCTGCTTGCTGGCATGGGCCGGGGGTGGGTGCCTGTTTTCCCATGGTGCTGCTGGGGGTGGGGAGGACCTCAGTCTTGGAGAGTTTGAGTTCTTTTTTCCAGCCATGGAAGGGGAAACTCATGCCAAAATGTGTCTCTCCAGCAGACAGAGGTGGCATGGCAGCAATGGCTGCCCTCTGCATGGTGGTGTCCCACATCTGGGCACATCTGCCTGCAGCATCCCCAACATCTGAGCACAGCTGCCCGCAGTGCAGAGGGGACCCCAAAACCTGCAGTGCCTCAAAAGCCGGGAGGGTGATGCCCAGCAGATGCTGGTGAGAGTTTTCCCCACCCCCTAGTGCCACAGGACCCTCTGCTTGTCCTGGAGCAAGAGTCAGGTGAGGACTGGAGATCTGCACTTGCTGCACCTTTATTTAGTGTTAACGGGAGGGGCACCACCAGCGACAGAAAAGCAAATATACACAGGAAAAGGGACCAGAGACAGTTGGGTGGTGTGCAGTGATTCCAGAAGCTGGGCCACCCCCTGGACTACTGAAGGAGCAGTCCTGCACAGGAGTCATTCCCAGAGGATGCACAACCACACCGACAACAATGCAGGGATCGGAGGTGTGCAAACACCGTCCGGCAGCGAGCCCAGCTCCATGGCCAGACTCACGCTCCCGGGAACCTGCTCTTGGAGAGGTATAAGCCCGAGGAGAGCGGTGCAGACACTGCGATAGCCAGCCCTGGAAAGCAGACACCGCCTATTCCTTGCAGCGTAACCAAAGGAAACGGGATGCTCTGCAAGGATAAGGAGCCACTGTGAAATGAGGAGTGCGGGTGGGCACCGAGGGCACCACGTGTGCGTTAACGGCGAGAGCAGCCGGGTGGGCGCAGGGCAGCTCGGCTGGGCCCCATCCGGCACCCGGCTGCGGAAGGCACGGTGCCACCAGCTGTGCATCCAGCTGTGCATCCAGCGGCGGGGACAGGGGGCACACAGACCTTGGAGGGAGCCACAAACCCGGTGGGGAGGAGTGTTCAGTCCTGGAGGTAAAGACATCCGGTGGCGAGCTTCCAAGGCTGGGAGGACGATTTTGGGGGCGATTTGCAATTTCAGCAGAAGTCTTTGTGTCAGTGCCAATTAACTTCCTCCCCCAGCCCATCTGGGAGCCATAAGCCAGCCTGTCCTGAGTCTTTTCATGTTTGCAGCTTAAATATGGGAGTGGACTGGAGTAAGAAACCGTTTTTGCTTTCCTGAAGGGTCACCCCACATCCCATAATCAGTGCTTGCAGCATGACCCCTGTGCCTGCCTGTTCCTCCCCAGTGACACTTGCCCAGGTGAGCTTTCTTTGCCACATTTTGGTATTGCCCACCTGGCTACTCCGCATTCCCTGTATGAGGGAGACAACTCGGCTACCTGACACTGCTGAGACAACTCAAGTGACAAACAACTTGGAGGTAACAAAAGGACTGGGAAGGAATACGGGAACATGATATAGCTTTGAATCTCCAGCCTTTTGGTTGCTTAAAATGGAGGTGTCCAAAAAATAATGGGTGGGAAAAATTAAAACATCATATTTACAAGTTCATATGCACTTAAAATACATCATTGAGCACTGTTTCTCTGATCATGCATGTCGTGCACCCGCAGAGAGAACGTGGCTCGGTCATCAAAAAAATCTTCAGAGTTTTTTTTTTTTCCTTAAAAAAAATAAGTTATTTTAGACCTGACAAATCACTTGCCAAAGGGAAGCAGCTGTTAAACAGAAGCAGTGACTCAGTTATACAAGGGCAAGGAAAGCATCAGTCAACGAGCTTCATAGGCTGCATAATGAGGGAGGCAATTTTAAAAGCTTTAAGACACTCCCTCTCCAGCTCACCGCTGATTGCCAGTGCTCGGCGTGCAGCAACCCAAGTTTAAAGCTCTGGGGTGTCTAACGGTGACCGGGTGGCCGATGGCAGGACACGAGACCCTCCGGCTCTGCCTTCTGCCCAGGTGTGGAGGGTGGGAAGGCTCTGCTGCGGACTCAGCGTGCTCTCTGAGCGGTGAGTCGGCGGCACAGAGCCGGCCCGCGGCAGGGGGGAGGCGGCGTGGGGCAGGGGGAGTGTGTCCGGGCCTCCCGCTGCCTGGTAATGCTCGTGGCTGGCGGCGGCGGCGCGGTTTGTAATGCTCAGTGAATTCATTAATTCCTCCTCCCTGTCCCGTCCTCCCCAGAGCTCGCTGCTCTGTGTCCGCATTCCACCGCAGGCAGCTCGGGACCGCCGCGACCAGCTCCTACCTGCACCGGGTGGAAACGCGCGGCTTGAGTCCTCCTCCAGCTCCCCGGGTCCAGACCTGGAGCTCAGGTCCAGATCACAGTGCACCAGGGGAGGAGGCAGCTCCAGTCCTCCAGCCCCTCTCCCCGGAGCCAAGTGAGACGCCGGCAAAGCCGAGCCGCAGTCCTCGGAGGAGGATGGTGAGAGCTGGGTGCGGGTTTTCTTGCCGGGGATCTCTGTGGGCGGACGGAAACAGTGAGAGTTTCATTTCCCCGTGCTGCCGGGGCGAGGGGGCGGGGAGGGGGCGTCCAAGGAAGTTCAGTCCATCACAGGACAAGGAACAGGATGAGCACCACCAGCAAGATGATGAAGAGTACGATAATTGCACACCACTGCCGTCGATCTGGAAGGAAAAGGAAGCATCAGTCTTCCTGCTGTAGTGGGGAAGGAAAATTGGGGGAGCACTTTCCTTTGTTGTACTGCTAGGAGCTCAAAGCCATAAGAAGCTTAAAGCCATAACAAGCCAAAACAGCAGTTCCTGTGGGAGCATGCCTTACTGCAAGATACAACGCCACAGCCTTTCTCCTCCAGGATACATCGGGTTTCGGGAACAGCTGTGGGAATTCTGAGGTTTCTCAGAACTAAGTTCAAACAGATTTGATAAGCTGGTTCAAAATCAATTGGAAAGAACAAGCAGAGAGCTGCCATGTTCACTGTTCATTCATGGAGTAATCTGTTTGCTAGAGGAACAAGAAGGGATCTGGTGAAAGCTGCCCTGAAGAGCTCTGCCAGGAAGAGCTTGTGGCAGCTCCCCTTAGGAGAGGGCCAGGAATAAGGTTTCCCTGGACATCTTTACACTTCCCTGGCTCAACACTGCATTGCCTCTGAGAGCTGCTGTCTGCCCCTGTGAGACAATGGTGCAGCAGTGGGAACAGGGTGCTGGCACCCCCCAACTCCTGGGCTCAGCAGCTACCCTGGGAAGAGCCCTCCTGGTCGGCCCTGGTATGAGATGCCAGCAGAAACGCTCTTTTCACAACACTCGGAAACACTCTGCAATGATTCATGGGTTTTCCCAGAGGAAAGGGCAGATACACAAGGTTTGCCAGCGGTTGTGCTGCTGCTGGGCTACTGGTGACCCAAAGTGCACTGTCAGCACTCCAAGCGGTCTCTCTAGGGCTGTATTCCCACCACCTCATAAATCCCCTGGACAGCCTAATCCTGCACAGCAGGAATGCTTTTCCTCCTGGTTGGCTGCTGCCTCCACAAGGTACCTGAGCACCCACAGGAGAGGGGTACTGGAGGAGGTGACGCCAGGCACTCTGCCAGCGCTGGGAGAGGCGAGCTGGCGGCGGGGGACTTCCCGGCAGGCACGCCGGGCTTCCTGTTTGCTCTGCCCATGGCGCTCCGCCAGCCCACCGGCTTCAGGCACAGCCTTATAAGGACTTTTCTCTGGGTTCAGCACAGAATTCAGCCCTTTCCTCCACCAGATGATCTGATCAACGACAGGCCTGCAGGCGCCAGCAGCCCGAGGGCAGGTGGGATTCGGAAAGGGGCTTGCCGCAGGCATTCCGGTGTGGGGGAAGCCACACAGTGACCAGGGTTAATGGCACCTTGACAGCTTTTGTTCCACTGGCAGCACGGGAAACTGCAGCAGAGCAGGAGGCTGCAGAGCTTCCCCTCCTACCAGCCAGAGGGGGATTTTCCCAGCAGTAGTGGCATAAATAGAAAGGCATCTGTAAATAAAACAAAGGCAGCTGCCGGGCTTGGAAGTCTTCCCCCTTGTTCAAGCACTGAGAGCTGCTCCCTCCCCTCTGCTGGGTGGGTGGGAGCACACAGTGTCCCAGCCTGAAGATCTGAGGGCTTATCCCTGCCTTTCCGGGACTGGATTCCACTTCCCAGGACCTACCACTCGTCATGTGAGACACTTTGGCGAGCTTCTTCATGACGTTATCAAGCCGCGACTGAGTGCTGTCTAACTCGTGGGAGAAGTCATCCAGCATCCTGGGGACACAGAAGCAGGACACTGGTCAGCAGGTGGCACAACCCTTTGGGATTTAGCAGTGCGCTCACATACACTGATCAAAACATTGATGGGATCAGAGTATCACACTTTGGCAGAGAAAATGAGCGTGCCTCAATCTCCTGGAAGCACCCAAGGGGAAAAAAAACCTGCTGAAGCAGCAGCTCCGCTTTGGTGGGAAGCAGGAAGTAATTTGGGACTCCTGTCAGACTGATCCCTGCTGTGTGTTTGGGGCTGAGCTCTCACGCATCTGCAAGGTGAGGGGGGGGGGCTTTCCTCCTTACAAGAGGAAAGTCTCATTTATAATCTGTGATTAGCAGGGACTAGTTAGATCTAGGTGCCAGCTTGGACTTTAAATCTCTTTTCTTGTTCAAGGCTTGCAGTGGAAGCTAAAATCTTGTTTCAGTCGTGTATCAAGCGGGAATGAGATCTGCAATTGCTTTGAAGGTGCTTTTTAAGCTCTGCGTGGAAGTTACCGCTCTACTTCTTCCACCCAGCAACTGCAATGAATCTCAAAGCCTTCCTGAATCCATGCTTTATCAATGCCACTGCACATCCAGAATCAAGGTACAAATCCAATTGTCTCCAGCCAGTGGGACTTTAAAGCTTAATGCGTTTAAAAGGACAGCTTCCTTCATCTGGAGTTCTAGGGCACTTGTTAAACCTTCATTCAGTGGGGAGAAAGGAAGAGTTGTAAAAACCTCACTGTGGTAGTTGTGTGCTAGTCTAGCAAGCACCGATGGCTTGTGTGATTATCTGAAAACAGGCATACCACACTGACCTCTTCTGTGAGAGCAGAGGACTCTCACACTGCAGGACTTCACACAGGGGGTGGGTTTAAAGTCCCCCCCTCTTCATCAAAGACCACACCACGTCACAAGTGACACGGCCCTCCAGACTCCTACCAGCCAAACAAGGAGGGTTTTTAGGTATGAACCCTTCAGGCCTCTCTGGAAGCACTGCTGTTAGCCTGCACAACTGGGAACTTGTTTGCAAAGGACAAGAACTGGGAGAGAAATCTAATTTATATGTAAATGGGTGGATGCAAATGACTTTGTGAGCTGCCCTTTAACCCTTTGCGTGGGTGAGGGCTATTTTTAGCTTTAATGATGAAGAGCACCTCTGTGTTGTGTGTTTCAGGGCGGCAAGGCAGAGCTGAGAGCTCCCAGCTCCAGCAGTTATCAGCACAAAACCCTGCGGAGTGGGGAAGTGCTCAGTATCCCCCCTTACATGGCACCTCCCTCTCTTATTTGTCTGCTGGCTGCCTGAGGGGGAGCATGTGCAAAGAAAAGAGGAGGAAAGGTAAGCTGGCAGCTAAGCCTGCCCTAGGTGCAGGCTTTCAAATGAAGGAGGCTGCAGTTGGATCCTTGCAGATTACAGTACATAATGCTTTCCAAAGGCTGCCTGAGGGACCAGTAAATTCAAGGCCCTAAAAGGGGCAGAGAGAGGTGTTTGAGGACCTCCAGCTGTGTTGCAGCCAACCCCATACTGGGTTTTTGTTGCCACATCCCACACTTACACTGCTTGCTCCTCCAGCTCCCCGCCAATGCGCTGGGACATGTTCTTCAGCACCCCGATGCTGCCAGAGACCAGCTCCAACTGCTCATCTTGCTGCTCCACAATCAACTGGGGCCAGAGAGAAGGGAAACGGGCAGTTACAGGTCTGCCTCCTGCAGCTGGGCTGGAACCAGCTGATCCAGTGGCCAGGCACTTGCTGCTCAGCCAACATCAGCTGTGAGGCCTGGGCTCAGACTTAAGCCACCAGGAATGAGGACCGTGTTCCTAAGAAATGCTGGAGAGGTGACAGCCATAGGAAAGCCTCTGTGGTATGGCATCCCCATGGCACAGCAGGCTGCAGCCTCCAGACATCCCTGCAAATCCAGCCTCAGCTCAGCCACAACACACCCACAGCTAAAACGACTGTGGGAAGCCACAGGAACTGGTCATCAAAACCTCGGCAAGGTAAGCAAGTACAGCAGAGGACATCTGGGAGCCATGCTGATGCTGTGCCTGGGAAATGCAACCTGGAACATGCTGCAGCTAACAAGGGGTTAATGCAAGTAAGAGGCTGTTGCAGCTTCTACAGCTAAAAATAGCCAGCCTGGCTCCATGTGCCAAAGGAATAAGTCTGCTGATGTTTTAAGTCATTTTCAGGACAGAGTCATGCTAAGGATTAGATTTACCCTAGTTACCTATTTCTGAATCTATTTATCTTCCTAGAGTCAGTAGGTAAAACACTTCTGGAAGCTGGGGAGGCGTCACAGGTCAGGAGATTTAGCAGTTTGCCACCTCTGAGAAGCTGCCTGAGTAAAGGCCTGTAGTTGGCTGGGCTGCTGCACATGGTCTGTGCCCGGCCCGGGCACTTCTCCAGGCAAACTCCCCTGTCAGCTGGGAAGTGTCAGCTGGGAAGTGCCTCGCCAGGGGTTCTCCCAAAGCTCAGGCTTTCTCACTAATCTCACGGTGACAAAGGCAGGAAAAGGAAGCAGGCGCGTGCTCCTGCTCCCAGCCTGTTCCGAGGGAGATGCACAACAACAACAGCAAACACTTTTTAACCAGGGGAAGTTGCATAAGAGAAACGGGTTCTTTTCTGTTTGCAACATTTCTACTCTCCCAAGGATTTCAGCAGTCCTTGTACTATTACAGCTCAGCACGCTACATATTCCAGATCATGCTGATTGCCTTCTAAACAGAGCAGAAGCCTCATGCCTCAAAGGTTAAAAGCTCAGTGCCAAGATGCATCCGAAGCTGTGCTGTACAGGAAATACAGGCAAAGATACATGCCACAAGCAAAGAAGACGACTGTCAGGCTCCTGGATCCAGACCAGCCAAGGACTGGATTTTTTTTGGCTCTCACTGCCTGTACCTCATCCCCCAGCACCCATTTGGCAGCAAAGCTATTTATTCCACATGGTGCCAGCTGCCTTACCTGTTGTTGTGCTTGCTGCTCCTCGATGAAGTGTGAATTTGCTAATTGCAGCTCCCGGTCCAGACGGCTGTATTTGTCAGGTCCAGAGCTCCAACTCTGATTCCCACTGTCTCCCAGGAGTGCCTAAACAGATGCAGAGAGCCCTTAGCAACACCCTTGTGTCTGCTCACAGCCCACCTGCACGGTGTAGTGGGAAGGCAGACAAGGCAACACTCCTGTACACACACACACACACACACACACATAGAGCATCCCTTTCCTCCTGCTGCTACTCAGCCAAACTGCTGTCATGGACTAAACCAATACAATGCCAAAATGCCAGCCTGGTAAGTCTCTGCAGCCTCGTATTGCAGATATGCCTCTCCAGCAGCAGGAGGTCTTCGCAGCACAAAGGTCTAGCAAAGGCCTGCTCAAAAGGCACAGCACTGTGTGCTGGGACATGTGAGCTGGGAAGTATCTGGATATATTGTGTTAACAGATGTACAGCTCGAACTGAGCGCTGTGCTGCTAATGACAGGGGCTTAAGAGGGTCTGGATAAAGTACTTAACCAGTTGAGCTGACAGTAAGATAGTGCAATATAACCAAAGCAGTGCTGTATGCTTATGTTCTATGATCCAGGCTGCCCTCCAGCAGGCGCTTCAGCTGCCAGATTACCAGGTTACACTTGCACCCTGCCCTACGACCTGGACACAGGAAAGCTTGTGCAGAGCCAGCTGAGTATGTCTGGTCCCTGGAAGTGGAGTAACACAAGCAACAGATGCTGGACAATGCACCTGCAGGTGAGGAGCTGCACCCTGCAGCAGTAGGGATGAGGTAGGGAGCTGTGCCCACCAGTGTGGAGGCAAGGCTGACTTGTAACAAGACCATCCTGCAGCCCCTGCTCGTGGGCAGGAGGGGATGACTGAGTATTTGTGAAGAAAAGCAAGACAACAACCAGGTTGCTCTGTCAGGTTGAAAACTAGATGGTCTCTATGTTCTCAGACATGGAGTCCAGCAGCCTCTGCAGCCCAGCATGAGCCTTCTGGGCTGGAGGGAAGGCGAGGGGCTGGGAAGGGAGAGGAAGGCAGCAAGGGGAAGTCAGTTTTCCTGACCAGATGTCGCCATGTGAGCTGGGCCATATGGTCTCCCACAGCCAGCAGGAACCTTGTGCAAAAGGAAGCAACAAATCCCAGGGAAAGCTACAGGCTTGTTTGAGCAAGGGTGTCAGGGACTTTGCTGCCTCAAGTGTTTGCCAAGCACATCAATTAGCCCTGTGACAAGCTCAGGAACCAGCTCTCTGCTTCTCAGTGGCTTGTTGCAGTTTGTTGTTTTTGCCACAGGTGGTAAGGCTGATGCAGAACAGACAAGTGAACTGTGCACACCAGCTTTACTGAGATGGCTCTGGAAGTCAGCTCTGGGATCTCCTTACAGCCTCCCTGTCAGCCAGGAAGGAGCACAAGCTGCATCTAGTTCTATGCCTTAGATTACAAGCGCAGACAACTCAAGATTCCTTGAGCTTCTTCCATCTTCTCACATGGCTATTATGGGAGGCAGCTGTGCAAAAGGATATTGCACCATCTTGGCTCCTAAATCCAGCAGAGAGCAGGATTACATTCACTGACATGGATTCTGAGGCAGTTCCCCCCGAGGAGGAGGAGGGAGATTTCCCTTTCCAAGGGATGATGCAACGGTGACAGTTGTACACAACTAGATCTGAAGACACAGACAGATGGCGAGTGCTGACTTACTGCTTTGAGAGACAGGCTTGGAAAAGGGTGGCAGCAACGTGCCTGTGAGAACCAGCTCTCCCAGGTCAGCCAAGCAGACAGGGCTCAAACACACAGCTCGGCCCCCACGTGCAAACCCCTTCCCAGAACAAAGGTTGGTAAGGGAATCAACTACAGACAGGATACACATTGTAACAGATATATATTGCCTGTTTCTGGCTCTCACCTGCCTGTTTTTTCTTTCAGCCAGCGCTTGCATGGAGGAGTTCGACATCTGATCCTTCATATCCTGTTTGTTCAACAAAAGAAGCAGCATGTGAGCACTGGATTTGAGGTGACAGGCAGTTCCAGGGTGTTACAGGGCTGTCTATACCCAGCAAGGGAAGGGAGGTTTTCTTTGAGAATGTACAGTTTTGAAGAGTCTGGAAAGATATCGTAGAAAGTTTCATTGCAGTTCATATTGTTCTACTAATGCTAAAACCAATGGCAATGGGATATTTTGATAACATTCCTTATTTACTGCTCATTTTGCTCTACTACAACCAGAAACACTTTGATTTGTACAATAAACTAATATTCCCATTGATAGAGTGTAAGGAAGAGTAATGTTTGTTAAGGCCTTGGAAGCCTGTAAACCCCTGTGCTTTGTTCCCAGGTTTTATATTGCATAGGATGAGGCAGGTTTCCTGTCGTGTGGCCAACCTCTCTGTCTGTGCCTAGGTTTTCTCCTTACCAATTAATTTTTGCTGTGGAGTTCCTGCAGAAGGTCACTAACCACAGAAGGCTCCCCATCTCAACATAACATAGTCTAGTTTTTTTATAGATTAGCAAGTAGTCAACACGATCTGGTAGAGGCTGATCCACCAGCACAGTTCTGATGTCATCAGAGCATTCAGGTGTGTTTTACTGTTCAGAGATGTGCAACTCATCACTCAAGAGCACCAGATCCCATTGGTTACCTCTCATTGGCTAACAATGCATGTTCTGCTGCACATCACGAATTCCTCCCCGAAAACTGGAAGTCAGCTGCACATTGCCACTAACCAGTTTCATTTACCAGCAGGAGACATCGCTCCAAAAGCCATTAGCCAGCAGTTTTCAGCCAAGTAAAGAGGACCAGAGAGCAGACTTGCCTGATCCTGCCTGTTTGGGAGTGGACCACAGCAGGGGCAAGGCAGTGAGCACATGCCTGCTGCCTGGGGCCAGCGAGGTTTCGGGATCAGTTCCCAGGTAAGCCTTAGGAACTGCACCCAGACCGCAGGACTGCAGGTGGGGTTACAAGCCTGCTGCCAGCCACAGCAGTGCATTCTGTGGAGCAGGAACATCAGAGTCATGAGGGGCAGCAGAAACTCAGTGCAGCTATTAATAGAGAGAAAACTTCCTAACTAGCAGCTTGTTACCAGGCAGTGAGGCTTTGGGGAAGACATTTCTTCTCTTTTTATTGCTACCAATTTGTTAAAATCCCCTTTTTGCTCCTGAAGTGTGATCTTAAACTAAAAAAAAATCCTCCTTGAGTTAAAAATAAATCTAGTGGTTGCTTGGACTATTTTTCAGGGGTAGGAAGTTGAAGTCACCACGTCAATAACGCCAGGCTTTAACCATCTGCCAGTGTTTAAAGTGGTCTCCCTATTTTTGAAAACTAGTGCTACAAGTGGTCAGGGCAGTTGTGATTTCCCTAAACTCTGAAGGGAGGCTCCAGCCTCCCCTGCATCACAGGGGGGTCTTTACTCTTCCCCCCCAGTTACTACACATTCCCAGGCTCAGTGTTGTAAGAGAGGTGTGAAGACTTCCAGGGACAGCAGCAGAAAAGGAGGGAATGCCATGAGACACCCGCACTCCCAAACCCACCTGGGCAGCCCCAGGCGGGAGCGCACGGGGAAGAGGAGGAAGTCTGGCACTGAGGAGGTAGCAGGTTTATTCTCTGCTCCCAAGCTTGCCTTTTTTTAACCCCTCTACCTTCCCCAGGCTCTGACCCCAAGCCCACACTCCTTACCCTGACCACCTGCCGCGTGCTGGTGATGAAGGCTTTCCTGATGCCCAACTCCGTCGCATCAAGGTTGAATTTCCGCGGGTTTGCCTCGACAATGCGTGGGCAGCGAGTCAAGGAGCCCTCCGGAAGTGGTGTTGGGTGCACACACGGACACACACAGCCCCCAAGCGTGCCAAGTGGCCATTGTTCTGTGCCCGCTCCCAAAATTTGATTAGCGAAGTACAGAACACTGGACGGAAGAACAGGCATGGCAGGAATGTACCGTGCACCAGCGGTAGGTTCCTCCTTTCCGTGTTTTTTTTTTTGGTTCTGTGATGCTGTGCAGCACTTTCAGGAGAGCTCAGATGAACACAAGGGAAAAGGAGTATTTCTGGAAGCCAGCCTAGGGTATGACTGACTCCGCAGAAATCCAGATTCATACAACACAATAGGCTTTCTAGAACAAAGCATCTTAGAATATACCTTGTAAAAAGGGAAACAAAACAGCAAGGGGAAAATCCTTGCCTTAATTTTTCGTCTGCAGTTTGAGAAGGGCTAATGTAAATGTCAAATTCAATCTCAAACAGTCTTGATTTCTGCAAAAAATGGCAAGCACTGGTACTTGGGGATTCAGTACAGCTTGGGAACCACAAGCCCCTACCTCCAAAGGACCACAGAAAGGATATTAATGGTTTCATCCAGGTCTTCCAGGTCCCACTCGATGCTCCGCAGGTTGTTCCTGAGCTCATTTGTGGTCCAGTCGATCTCTTCTCTTGTGGCGATGGAGGGATCCTGCAAGAGCTCTGTCCACCTCTGGAAGAGCCCCTGGGCAGTGTTCACGGCTTTCTGCACCTCCCTGCAGCCGGGGGGAGTGAAGAGAAGCCAAGGAATTATCATCAGCTGCCCCGCAGCAGTGACACTGGGACAGCCCCGTGTCCAGCTGAGCAGGGAAGCTACGGCTTCCTCCCAAACATCTTTCCTTCAAACAACTAGTTTGGTTTGTAAAATAAGGATTTGCCCTACCTCCTGGACAATCCTGTCTCTTGCTGCAGCACAAGGTGCTGAGCAGCAACAACTTACAGCCATTAATGAAGGGACCTATTTCTTCAGGGGAAGTGTCACACGGGCAAGCCAGGGCAGAGGGTCTGAAAGAGGCAGCTCTTTGGCAATCCATGTTTTGCATTCCTCTCAACAGTTTTCCTCTGAAGGCTCTTGACTACCCATGTAAGATACCCCAAGGGCACACAGAGTTACAGGAACTGTCCCCACAACACAGCCAGGCAGACTGTTGAGTGCAGCACTGTTTATTTTAATTCAGTATTTAAAAAAATACACAGCCCTACTATGCTGGCTTAGGGAACACAAGTTTTTTCTGCTGCTCTAAGCTCTTTTGGAGACGAGTGCATTCACAGCAGGGGAAGACTTTGCTGACAGCACTGCTCTGGGGCAAGCAGGTTTGTAAATTTGGGTGGTGGGCCCTCAGTGTGGTTATCTGTAGTTACAAACTCTGGGATCCTGAGCTGTGAACTTCTCCCCCAGGTTCACAGGGAGTTGGGATGAAGTTGAGACCAGACGGTGCTGGTGCGAAAGGTGGCCACCATGAGCTTGCACACAGCATCCATGTCAGATGCAGGTGTTTCACCCCAGTGAAGGAAAGCAGGCTAACACCAGGAGAAGCTCAGGACAGATGAGATGAGCCCACACCCTGCAGGGGTGCCAGGACTGCAGCTCTCACTGTTACACCAGGGCCTGAAGTCCTCAAACTGCTATGTGAGCTGCAGCTCTCAGTGCGCGCCCCTCCTCTTCCCGCACGCCCACGGCTCCGAGTCTGCCACATCTAGTGCCCTAAAGTCAGCAACCCACACTGAGGATCTGGAAAACTTCATTCCCTACTCTACTTGCCAGCAGTGCTTTTGGTTTTGTGGTGTTGGTTTTTTTTTTTTTCATCTGAACACACTTGTGGAAGTACCCAGAAGCAGGAATGTAAAGCAGAGCTGGATGTCCTCCGATGGGAAGAGTTACAGACACCAGGAAAGCAAGCTAAATGCAACTCTGGTTGGCTCCACAACCACCAGCCCCTCAGACCTGCCAGGTAATAATTAACTCTGGGAGCGGCAGCACATCCCCTCTCCCCTCCCTGCCCTTCCCCAAATGCCGCAGGAATCTCTCTGGAAAGTCTGACAGGACATTTGCTCCCCACCCATGGCAACTCCTATTTTTTCCCCTTAGCACCGTTTCAACCTGGCAGAGGGCCTCACTTTCCCTGGCTGCACCAGCATCCCTTCCCACACCTCCTGCACTCCCGTGGCTTCCCCCATCACCCCCCTATGAGCCTCTCTGCTGCTCCTCAGCGCTGTTACATTGACATGGAGCAGAAGACCATCCCCCAGCCAAAGCTGAAGGTGGTCCCGGGGCTGTGCTTTGAGACTGCAGTGCTTTCCCAGAATCACAGAACAGCTGGAGTTGGGACCTCTGGAGATCATCCAGTCCAACCTCCCTGCCAAGGCAGGGTCACCTGAAGCAGGTGACACAGGATGTGTCCAGGTGGGTTTGCAATGTCTCCAGAGAAGGAGACTCCACGACTCCCCTGGGCAGCCTATTCCAGGGCTCTGCCACCCTCAATGTAAAGAAGTTCTTCCTTATATTGAGGTGGAACTTACTGTGTTTGAGTTCATGGCCATTGCTCCTCATCCTGCTGCTGGGCACCCCTGAACAGAGTCTGGCACCAGCCTCCTGGCACCCACCTTTGAGATATTTATGTGAATTGATGAGATCCCCTCTCAGTCTTCTCCTCTCCAGACTAAACAGGCCCAGCTCCTGCACTCTCTCCTCATTAGAGGGATGCCCCAGACCCCAAATCATCTTTGTGGCCTCTGCTGGACTCTCTCCAGCAGCTCCAACGGAGCGACATTTACCCTATTAAGAATAATTTTCCCTTGACCACCTTTGTGTTTGCCTGTGTTCCGTCTCCTCTCCGCTCGCTTCCTCTCACGGCCATTGTCCGTCCCACAGCCTGGTCCCCGCTCCTCTCCCCCTTCCCCCAGGGACACCGCGGCCCCCCGGGTCCAGCCGAGCCAGCCAGCCCGCGGGGCCCGCTGCCCGCGGAGGCCGCATGCAGCAGGGCCGGGGTGCCCCCGCGGAGCGCGGGAGGCCCAGCCGCGGCCGACCCTGGCCGCCTGCCCAGGCGCCTCCCCGTGCCCGCCGCCCCCGCCGAGCCCCGCGGTGCCCGACTCAGCCCCTGCACGCGGGGGGGCCCCGGCGCCATTTATCCCCCCCACACAGAACCCCTGCCCGCCGATCGCTCCCCTCTCCGGGGCCTCCCCGCGCGCGGGGCGGCCGCGCCTGCCCGCTCCGCGCCCGGGAGCGCCCGTGGCCCCTTCCCCGTCGCCGACGGCCGTGCCTCCGGAGCCCCCGCGGGCGGCACTCACCCCTTCACCACGAAGAAGGGGTCCTCCATCGAACAGGAGCTAGCCGCCGCAGCCGCCTCACGCACGGCGCACCCACAGGCCCCGCCCCCGTCAGGGCCCGCCCCCCGTCACGCCTCCACCAGGACACCCCCCCGCAGCACCGCCTATAAGGGCGTGGTCTGGTGACGTCACGCCGCCATGGCGCGCGGGGGTCGGCCCCGGCGGGATCGTGGAGCGGTCCCGGCTCTGCCAGGGAAGCTCCCGCAGTTCGTCCCGCGGTCCCTCACAGCCGCATAATCACATACACAATCGTTCAGGCGGGAAGGGACCACTCCGGGTCATCTGGTCCCACCTCCCTGCTCAAGCAGGGTCATCCGAGAGCACATGGCACGGGATTGTGTCCAGGCGGTTCTGGCATATCTTCGGTGAGGGAGACTCCACACCCTCCCTAGTCTCTGTTCCAGTGCACAGTAAGTTCTTCCTCGTGTTGAGGTGGAATTTCTTGTGGATCAGTGTCTGCCCGTGTCCTCTTGCCCTATGAATCAGCACCACTGAGCAGAGCCCGGTCCATCCTCTGACCCCTCCCTTCAGATACAGTCATTGATGAGGTCCTCTCTCGGTCACCTCTTCTCCAGGCTGAACAGGCCCAGCTCCCTCAGCCTTTCCTCCTAAGCGAGATTCTCCAGACCCTTGACCAACTCAGTAGCTCTCCACTGGACCTGCTCCAGGAGCTCCATGTCTCTTACACTGTGGAGTCCAGAACTGCTCACGGTACTCCAAATGTGGCCTTGCCAGGGCTGAGTAGAGGGGTGGGATCACTTCCCTCGATGCCCGAGTCTCAGCAGCCCTATCATGACAGAGGTGGTTCCATATTCCTACCTAGTGCCTTCCCACAACAGGGCCCAGACTGAATCACCAGCATCACTGTGCCACCAGCAAGACAGTGCAGAAGGTGGTGTATGTCCTATTCCTTGTGTTATGTGGATTTCTAATGTTAATTAAAAAAAAAGAAGAACAAAAAGCAGCCTTCTTAGTGAAGAGAGGAAGTGAGGTAAGGAGTTCAACCACCATCTCCTCACACACCTGGGGTTAGCAGCTGTATTGTCCGTGCCAGACTATTTTGTGTGGAGGACATTTTGTGCTTTATGCCAAAGCCAGGACAGTAACTTTTTTCTCCCTCACAGGATTTGCAGTCTTACAAACCTCATACAAGCCAGCCAGCCAGCCTCTTCACCCAGGTTCATCGGTCACGTCACAAAAACCTGTGCCCAAGCGTGGAGATAATCCAGAAAAAGAAGGGTTCCCAACCATTTACCTGCTCTGCACAGGCACAGGGATCTCCTGCTGAAAGGGTTTCCTCCACCTACTGCTCATTTCTATTCTGCACCCTGCATTGGAGGTACCTTTCTCACTCCTTGCTTATTTGCTATCCTAGTTGATAAAATGAGTAATATGCACTTGCCAAGAAGGAGGGGAAACTTCCAGCCACAGGGAAGCTCCAACAGCTCTCCCTGCAGCATTCTGAGGCCCCACATCCCTCTCACCCTACGTGCCGGAGTCTTGGCACTGTGGGGTCCCATCCTGCCCTGGGCTGGGGTCCCCGTTCCCAGGAGGAGCAGCTCATCCAGCCCGTGTTCCCAGCCAGTGTGGGAGGAAAAAGGAGGGAGCTACAGGCAGTCTGCTCGGCTCCTGCTGCCCTTCCTTCCCTGGGAAGGCACAGGCACTGCTTCCTTCCTCCTGCCTTCTTCGGGGTTAGAACAGCCCTGTACCACTTGGCTGTTGTCCATCCCAGGGTGAGGATCCCTCCCTCCCTCATTCCCACCTCTCCTAAATCTCTGGGCTCTGACAGCTGCGAGCACAGGTAGCCCTGGGCAGGAGGGGAATGGAGCCTGCAGTGCTGGGGGATGTGCCCATCCCCATCCACACAGCAGAGATCCCTCTGCAAAGGGATGTCCCTGCCTCACTCCCATGGGACAGTCTGGCACAACGATTGATTTTGCAGAGGCTTGGCCAGGAGGATTGCCCCGCATTCTGACCGAAGTGCACACCCCTGCCTGTGCTTCCCAAACATGGCAGTGGTCCAGCATGCTGAGCAAAGGCAGTGCCAGTTCACTGAGGGAATGGGCACAAACCCCACTGGCAGAGGTGCCTCCAGCATGGGAACTGGATACCTGGCTTTTGCAATCCCAGCAGTTTTCCTCACCAGTGTGGGGTGGGAAGGCTGTGGCACATGTTGAACCGGTTTCTGCAGTTTTAGGGGGTGAGAAATACTCCTCCTGCTCCGGCCAGCCCCACACCAGGTGTGGTGCAATAGGTGGCAGCTTTAGGGCTGGTGTTTGCTGGCCCTTCCTTGCCTCATCTTGGATGGTTTTCCCACGCTGGCAGGTTTTGGGATGTCCCTGCCAAACGTGTGCTGAGCATGGGAGGTTCCCTCCAGGAACAAACAGAGTGCCAAGGAGTCACTGGGCCAGTTTGTCTGTCCCTGTCCCCCAAAGGCCTTCCACTCCCCAAAGCCTCATGATCCTCCCATGACTTCTGCATGTGCATCACCTGAAACATTCATTGCATTGGAAATGAAAAAGGGAAAAGCTCCCGTAGCCTCTTAGAGTTAGTAGCTAAGAATTTCGGAAATCCTTTAATAAATTATGTGTGTACTTTATTCACTTAATTGAAAACAATTTCTTTTTTTACAGAATCATTTAGGTTGGAAAAGACCTCTAAGATCATCGAGTCCATTTGTGAAAAAGTGTAAAGCTTCACAGAGCTGTTGAGGGCTGAAGGTAAGGTGGTTTATTTACTGAAATTTAGGGAAGTTGCAAACTTTCCAGGAATAAAAAAAAGACAACCTGGTCTTTGATGCTGGAAATTAATTTATGTGATGTAGTAAATTATTTAGATTTTCACCTGAAAGCCACTCCAACTGTGCAGCTATGTATTTTTTAGAAGGAGAGCATGTTCCTTGTGGGAAGCTCTGATTTTGGGCTTGGAAGCAGTGAGGAGAGTCTCAGGAGCTTTTCAGAATGCTCAGCTGACCTATTCCTCCTGGGAGAGGAGCGCTGGCTGCACGGCACACAGCTGCAGAACTGGTCAGGAAAGATCTGATGAAACACTTCTGCACCAAAAAGTGCCAACTCATCAAAATCCCAGCTGTCTGCAGGAAAGAGCTGGGCTCCCTGGAACTTTTATCAGGAAAATCTTTGTGGCGTGTGTGTGCATGCACAGGGAGGTGTGTGTGTGATCCCATACCAGCCTGGTGCAAAGAATATGTGTTTGGTGGCTTTTCCTCTTGGGGAAAAGCTGCACTGGTTTGAATTTGGATTTATGAAAGTAGAGGGGACTTCCCCCCTCCCCTCTGAAGAAGTTTTACAGCTAAAAGAAGAAGTGATAAAGAGTTTCAGACGCTTTGGTGTTTTTCCTCCTTGTTTGCATTTTCAGTGAAAACTGAAAATTTTCAGTGGTGATTTTAAGAGGGTTAAGACAGTGATAATGATACAAAACACTGGTCTGTAGCTAAATATTCAGGGGTGTGGTGGACAGCGAGGGTTTACATCAAATCCTGAGGGTTTTCATCAAATCCTACCCACTCGTGGCCTCTCTGTGTTCGTCCTGAACCTAATTTTTCACAAATCCTTGGAGGTTTCACTGAGAGGCACAAAGGGAACAGATGACACGAGGCTCAGCCTGTGACACGGTGACCTACGGGGGCAGCTCCGAGGTGTTAAAAGAAGAAACAAGATGATGAGAGGTGACTGCTCCTTGCCAAGAGGGCTTGGATGCTGGATGCTCCAGGTGGAGCTGACAGAGCAGGTCTCCTTAGCCTTGCAGTTATCTAGGAAGGAGAGAAGCCTGACCAAAGCTTCTCCTGGGGGCTGTGGCTGTCTCTCATGGGCTCTCACTGTCTAGCAGAGCTGGTTCCATGCCACAACCATACTCTCAGCTGGGTTCCTAACAGTGCCAGGCCTGTGTGCAGCACAGACTGACAGGGCATCTGGACAAAAGCAGTAAAAATGCCATCAAACACGGCATAAATGAGCAAATGCAACGTGATAATTCATGTTAGGATGCAGGGAGACTGTTCAGAATAAGGGTGGTTTGGGAGAAAACTAATTTTCTTCTTTGCAGTGCATGAGCAATCGGTTATTTAATGAAGGTGAAAACGGGAAATGGAATTGGGGAAAGGTGGCATTGCTTTCTGCAGGGTGAATCCCTGCCTGTCATGGGATGCCAGGGATGCTGAGGCCATACCTGGATCCAAAAAAGGGTTGTTAAATTGCAGGACTAGTGAGGTGCTGGACTGCTGGAGTGCTTGTTACTTATACGGGTGAGTGAACTTTTCTCCAGCAGCCTATCCCTATAATCTTTCTTGTAATCCCTGCATCATCCATGGATGACCTCTCCAGGACTCCAGGCTCCCCACAAACCAGGTGAAGGATGAGGCAGCTGGAGGAAGGTCCTTATAAGAGGGAAGGGGCACAGATCAGCAGGAACAGAGGCAGTCAATGCCTGCTGGCAGACACAGATGTTTTATTTTGCAGTTCTCCTTGATGGTGGGAGGAGGGATTCGACAGAGAGGATCTGCTCTGCCCTTGGAGAGGATCTGCTCTGCCCTTGCTGCTCTCGGTGGTTGCTATTCTGTGGTGTGATTTTCTGGCAAGTCCCAAAGACCCTGATCCCCCTGGGGGTCCTTGAAGGAAGTGGGAAGTGGAGCGGGCAGCCTCTCCTAGGATAAGAAACAGCTCCGTGGCTCCAGAGCATCATTGTGCAGCCTCCCCATCAGGCCCAAGCGGGAAGCAGTCGCACAGAGGACACATCTGCACTCTGGGGCGTGCAGAGGGCTGTGGTTGTCATTTGCCCGATGGCTACAAGGAAGGTGACATTGAGATACAGGGAGAGAGAAAAAAAAAAATAATTAGGCTGAGACTCCTCTGGGCAGAGGATGTACCCTGTGGATTGCTGAACTGTGACTGCAGCTGGCTCTGCGCGGAGTTCTCGTGATTAATTGGGGATGTTTAACCCCAGCCGCCGAGGCTGCCGCCTTCTCCAGCACAGGGTTTGCTCGGGAGCAAATCACTCCAGTGAAAAACACCGGCTGGGCTGGGAAGCCAGAGGATCGTCTGCTGGGCTGCATCCCAGAGCTGTCCTGCTTCTTTTCCCCCTGGACACAAGGCAGCCTTTGGAAACGGGACAGGACCCATTGCAGGCGTATCAGAGAAGGAAAAAAACATACAGGAAGGTGGACTACAATAGAAGGGTTGTCTGATAGGAAACCCCGGACAAATAAATGCATTTTTTTCCCCAGGAAACCCAAACCAGTTCCATAAGCCACTGAAAGATATGGGGCCATATTTTTCCAAGGGAAACGGCTGCCTGAAGAAGCTGATAGCTGGGACTGGGGTTTTTTTTCCCCCCTTTGTGTTTGGAGAGGTTGCATGAGGAGTAGCAGGATATCTGCTGGGCAAGGGCTCCGGGTCACAAGTCTCCAGAGGACGGGAGGGAAATCCCAAGCCTGTGTCTCAGAGCCAGGCAAGGGAAATTTTAAATCATTAATGTAGGGGAAAAAGGGGGAATCCCAGGTCACTGGGAAAAAAACCAAAGACGCATAGGAGAGAGTCCTGCCTGCCTGGGGTATCAACACTATAATCTCTGTCGATGGGAAGGGGTTTTTAACTCCGGAAAAACCCTTTGCTTTCTAGTACATGGCTGTGCTGCAGGCTCACACCTCACAGTGGTTTCGGGGTAGGTGACAGAGCTGCTTCCTCTCCTTTGGGTTTAGGTCTGTATCGATTTGTTTGCGTTTGTTTCGCTTGTGTTTGGTTTTCATTCAACAGCGATAGTGGTCGGTACTCTTGGCTGTGTTTTGGGATGTTTCCCAGCTCTTCTGACCTTATCTCCAAGCACGGATAAACCAGAGCAGTCGGGAGCCCTGGGGGATTAGTTACCGATATCCGATTGCGGCAGGTCCAGACCGCATCCATGCGAATCATCAATATTTCTGGAAAAAAAACCCAACCACAACAACCCTCCTCCTCCACCTCCTGAGCGCTGCATGGGTCCCTCACAATTCAGATGTTTATTCCCATCCAGAAATGAACTCAAGCTGTGGATGGATTCCCATTTGGAAATGTTCCTCCCTGTCCTGTTTCGTTTACGTCAGCGATCGCTGGGGATGTGCCTGGATCTCCCTGGGGCTTTGGCTGTCCTGAAGCTCTGTTTTTGCTGCAGGCAGCTGCTGGTGCAAAGGCTGTAGCCCCAACCCTACTTTAAGTGAGGGATATCTGGTTGATTTGTTCCCAACCTCTTCCCAGAAAGGGTCTAACGCACAAATCCTGGTCCGAATTGAAGAGAGAGGGGCCGATGCACTGCAGTGGTGCTGAGACAGCCAGGGAAGTGATGGATGAGTTCAACCTGTGCTTTGAGGAGACCTTAATTTCACTGTCCATCCTACCAGGAGGGTTTTCCACCTCTTTACTGCATATGGCTTCCCTCCTGGGGCCTGGGCCACACATTTGGTGACAGGGAGGGGCTGGCGGGGGGTGTGTGGGGAGGGGGACAGGCGCCGCTGTCGGAACAGGATCTCGCTAACCACATCCGCATCCCACGGCTGCAGGTCGGGGTGGCCGTGCTGTGCACCAGATGGCCGTGCCAGGACGGTCTCCAGCCACGCTGCCGCCGCGTGGGATGGGGCTGGGGAGGGAGGGGGACGGGAGAACCACGGTGCCGCCAGAGCTGGGGATGCAGGCAGCCGGCTGTGGATGCAGCCCCGGCATCCCACGCTGCTCCCGGCCGAGATGCAACCGCACGAACCCCCAGCGAGCTTCCCGGCGCCGACCTCCTCTGCTCGCCGTCGAAGGCGACTTTAAACGCCTCCAAAAACACCCGGTGGTGTGCGCGCAGCCCTCTGCAATTATTATTTGTACCACAAGCTGCTTCCTCCCTCGAGCTGCTTTTATCTCGCTTTGTTTTCCTTTCCAGGTGGGGCCGTGGGCTCCCTGCTGCTCGGCCTCCGGGGCTGCCTCCTCTGCAGGCTCTGCCGGCCGCAGCTTGCTGGCGGAGAGGCCACCTTTGTCTGCCAGCCAGCCAGCCCGTCCGCCCTCCTCCTCCTCCTGCCAGAGCTATTTCGGGAAACAGCAGCTGAGCCGGAGGATTGTTAATTGTTCGTCAAACCCCTTTCCAGCCCGCTTGGATCACATGAGGAGATTAGAGCGCCCGTCACACCCTTCCCTCCGCCTCCTTCTCCCGTATCCCCCCCTGACCCGGCAGGATGGGGGGCAGTGCCCCTCCTGCGGGCAGATGGATGGACACGAGGTGCATCCAACCGCCCGGGATGCTGGTCCCACCGAGGCAACGGCTCCCACGCCGTGCCCAGCTGTGGGAATCACAAGGATGCCAAGCCGTGGGTATCACAGAGGTGCCCTGTTCGGAGGGCAGCCCCAGTGGGATCACCTGCCAGCGAGGCCACTCCGGGTGCAGGCAGGAGCCCAGGGCAGGCATGAGCCCAGGGCAGGCAGGAGCTCAGAGCAGGCAGGCAGACAAAGCCACCCCAGGCACTGACCTCAGAAGCAGCCATGTGACTGCCTCAAACTTACTAAAGCATGACATCAGCCTGGGAGGGAGCGGCAGGGCTGCCACCAAAATACTGCCAGGCTTCAACCGGCTGCCTGCTCACTGCTGGGGCTGCCTCTGCCTGTGCTGCTGCTTGTCCTCTCCCCCCTTTCCCTTCCTTGGTTCTCCTCCAGGGAAAGAAAATCACCACTCCACCTCTTTGCAAAGGGCAGGAAGAGCAGGCAGGGGCAGGGCAGATGTCAAGGCTTTTGTGCCCTGGGAATAAAGTGCTGGGGGTTGTGCCTGACAGACAGGCACGGTGCTGGTGGGTGAAACTGGTGGTACTGGGTACAAGCGCTGCTTGTCTGACATTCTGCACCTCTGCTCCTCCCTGCTGGCTCTCTGTATGAGCACTGAGGGGAATGAGGGACCACTCAGTACCCATCCCCATCCTGCTAATCCTGGGCCAGGGCAGGGAGAGGATGCCAGCCCGCCTGTTCCTAGGCAGAGTAGGTAGCCAAAGTGCAGTGACTGGAGAGAAATGGTGCCTCATGCCATCGGGGTGAGGTGGTGAGCAGCAGAACAGGTCAATCCACTCGGATCCAGGCACCTTCACCCAGCAGAGCTCCCACGCTACGTCTCCTCCACCTGCACGCGGCTTTTTCCAGCCGGTGTGATGACTTTGCACTGCTGCTCTTCATCCAGCATCTGAGCTGGGATATATGTGGCTGAGACGGATCAAACCTGACTTTATCCTTCTGACCCAGATCACCTCTGCTTGAGGATGCAGGTGCCCAGATCCTGCAAACAGCAGTCCCAGGGCAACACACCTGCTGATGTGCAAGCCTCTTTCCAGCAGCACAGCAGAACATTGTGTCACTGAGGGGACACGGGTGGCAAGCAGACGTGCCGGCTGCGGGCCAGGAGCCGTGACTGCAGTCCCAAACATCTGAGCCCAGACCTGCCCTGGCTGGTTAGACTGACCCGAGGGCTTAGGCCAGGGTGTTGCCGGCCCTCCGAGGTGCGGGGAGCAGGTTTGGCGGGTCTGGGATCCCTTGGTTCCCACCACTGGGACTCGCATCCCTCTGGCCTCCCACGCCGGGTGTGGAGGGGACAGCCCTGCTCCCTGCGGTCGGGAGAGGCTCGCCCTGGTGTGGGCAGGGGGAAAGCTGGGACCAGCTGTTTTGGACAGTGTTTTGGCTGTGTGGTTGGGCATGCTCTGGTCTAGTTGTTTCAGACAGCGTGGCAGGCTTGGTGGAGGAGGTGGGCACTTTGAGATGTCAAACCCCAGGTTGACCTGCTGTTGTATCCAACACCCAGAGAGTGTCATTTGAGGTTTTCCTCAAGCTATGCTTGAGCAGGAGGAAAACATGCATTTGGTCTGAGTGTGGGATTTTTTTCTGGGGAGAAGGCTCTTGTTATGTCAACTCTGTTTTGTTGTGCCTGAATCTTCACCTGTTTTTTGTTACCACTGTGACAGCCACCCTCTTGTCCTTCCAGCAAACCAGGACATGGTGGCAGATCCTGCTGGTAAAACACCATGACAGGCTGTGGCTTTCCTTTGGGGGAGTCTAAGGTTTAATCCCCTGGGAAAAAAGGGATCAAAGTGAGTTGTCATGTGTCACTGGGAACGGAAACTGATTCTCAGGGGCAGCACATTGAACTTCCTTAATTTTGGGCCCTTTCACTTCTCTTCTTGCAAGTGGTGGCTACTCCCGGTGGATGAAGGAGGGTCCCCACTCCAAGCCCTGAAATACCCTCCAGGCTTTTTTAGAGGATTCTCTGGTGCCTGGAGCTGTGTCTGGGGGTAACTGTGTTGTTCCCTGTGTTCCCCAGCCACCAGGCTGGTCCTGCCACCAGCCCTCACAGCTACAACCAAGTGAGGTTTCAGTTCCCAAATAAAGTGCTCCAGTCTGTCATGATCCCCATCACCCCTGGAGATGCTGATGGCCTGTTATCCTCCCCAATCCTCCCCTGTAGCCACTTTGTGAATCAACCTCTTCTACCCTGGGCTTTCTGCAAGCTTCGCTGCCAGACCCCTGGAGCAGAATTCCGCCTGGCAGCTGGGCAGGGATGGCTTTCTGCTCCATGTCAGGGCAGATTTTCCTTGAAATACTAAAAGACACATTTCCCCCTCCAGCCAACACCAACACCAGTTCATTCTCTAACACGACAAGATGTCAGAGACGGGCTTAAATTGCGGGAAACCTCTCTAACCCGACAAAACAGGGGTTGCTCTTGGGTTGTTTTTATTTTTTTCTTTTTTTTTT
>NW_021940565.1:1509638-1574202 GCF_001715985.3 Manacus vitellinus
CCGGGTGGTATTTTAAGCTTGGAAAGTGTTAAGTTTATTAAATAAAAGTCTCTATTTTGGAAAGGTTTTAGGTCAGAACTATTACATGGTGCTTTTTAAAAGTGTTTTATTGAGAGAAACGAAGTTTACAGACGCTCTGACGGAAAGTCCTTGAGCCTGTTTGTTAGGCTTGGTAACTCCCGGTCTTTGTTGTATAAAGGCTTGGGGCTCCCGTAGGGATTTTTGTACAGTGTTCTCCTTCAGTGATGTATCATGTTTTGTATAAAATGTAATTCTACGTGTACAACACGTATTAAATATTTTCAACTGTATAAGCCTAGTTCCTGTTTGTGTCCCGCTGGCTCGGGGGGTGGGGAGGAGGGCAGGCAGCAGCCGGGGTGTGGTTTTGCATGTCTGTGGCTGGATCCCCCCTGCCTCGCCAGAGGCTTGGGGTGGGTTGGAGTCCAGATCCTCTGGGAGCTGGGAAAGAAAGGGAACTTCTGTCAGGGCGCCTGGAGTCCTTCCCAGGGTCTTCGAGGTGCTCCCACTACTTCCAGCTACAGTCTCTTCCCGGGGCTGGAGCTGCCGTGGCATTTGAGGTCTTGCTCTGAAAGTACCTAATGTGTGAAGTCACTGTCTGTGGGTGGAAAGCGGTTGCTAAATCCCCGAGGAGCAGCTGGGCACAGTCTGACCAGGCCTGTGGCACTGCTGGGCTGAGGACTGGCCTCCAGCGTTGCCTGCTCAAAGGTCTGGATTGGGGTTGTGTGAGTGGATTTGTCCCGGTTGGACACAGCTACTGCTCTGCCAGAAACATTTTTCAGTGCCTCCTCCTTGCTGTTACTTGCAGAATAGTTCAAATGATAAATACCAGGAGGTTTTTTTTTTTCTCTTTTATTATCAGTAAAACTATAACTGGGTTTAAGTTCCTGCTCTTAGGGGTGGGGAGAAGAGTTTGGCCTCAGCTTCACAGTGACTGGAGCGCCCCAAGGCGTTGTAATTAGACTGAATTGTGGGGGATTTTTTTTTTTTTTCCCTGCTTCTTGCTGAGAGATTCACTAGAGGCTTCTCTGCTCCTAATTAATGAACTTTTCAACTGAGGATTGCATCTCTAGCAAGTCAAAGATGTTTGTGTGCTGTGAAATGCAGCCTGGGACATTTGACTGAACCTTGGGAGCCTGCCTTGGGTGAGAAATGAGGGATGACCAGCATGAAGGTCTCTGGTCCCAGCTTTCCCTATGCTGGAATAGGCATGTGGGGAGCAGTGCTGTCCCAAATGGCAGCACTGGGCTTGTAGGGTGGGGGTTTTAGACCTTGTTTCTGTGAAAACTGGAGACATCGGGCTTGGTGCTTGGGTAATGGGGGGAGAATCTGTGATAGTGGAGAAGCTGCCTGGTGTGGGGTGGCCTTGAGAGAGACCTCTATTACTTTGTGTACAATTTAGTAGCTCAATTCTTAGGTAAAAGCAAAAGTCGTACTATCTTAATTTTCTTGATAATTGTACTTAATGGTGACACAATTTTAGTTTGGTAGACAACACAAGGAAATGGTGTGTGATGAGACATTTGTTTTCACTCGGTGACCTTTGGGAGGTGATGGGAAGGGACTGTCCCTGCTTCACTTGTGCAGGTACTCTCTAGGAGAACCTCACAGTCAAAGACCCCAACCAAGGGAAAGGAGGTCACCTCAGGATCTCTCCAGTAAAAGGAGAGCATGAGGAGAAGGAGCGTGGCTACAGAGAATTATACCCCAGGCTCTCCTGCTCCCTCATGAAACACTGTGCTCTGAGAGTCAGAAGCTGGGCTGGAGGATGGAAAGAACTTCCTGGTCCTGTACCAGCACAGTTTCCTTCCAAGGCCAGGGGGAGCAGGTTTCAGTCCTGCTCCTTGTCCACCAACAGCATCTCCATGGAAGTGGATGGTTTTGCCCAGCTCCCAAGTCCTGAAATGGGATGGGGAGACTCCTGATCTTGGCATTTCTAAAGGTTTTCTGGGCATCCAACCCCTGGAAGATCATCTGGTCCTGTTGGTTCGTGTGTCCGTGGTGTCCCTGCGCAGACAAGACCCAGCCTCCCTCTGGCACAGAACACCAGCAGCGCTCCTATCTATTCGATCTTCCAGAGAAGAGTTGTGCAACAGCTTAATTGCTGCTGGCCTCTGAAAGCAGGGCAGAGACTGCCCAGAGATGCCCACGCATTTCCCTCGGGCTGGTGTGACCTCCTGTGGAGCTACCTGAGGTGAGTGAGTTCTCACTCCCCGGCTGATGGTCACAGAGCCGTGTCCCCGAAAGACCCGGCCCAGCTCCATCTGCTGTGCCGACACACGCCTTGCTTTCTCCTGTGGCTGTGTTTTTATGACGTGTGGGGTTTGCTCCCTGGGACGTGTGTGTCCCCGGGGAGCTTCAGGCTGCTGTGGCCGAGGGGGCTGGAAAAAAAATAATGGACACAGGATGCTGCCATTGGCTCGTTACAGAGGGGTCTGCAGCAAATGAGCCTCAAATCAAAAAAGACCCATAATAACAGCGCTGTGTTACTTCTGAAATCAATTATTCTGCTCTGTTTTGTTCTTTTTCCTCACCCAGTGTCTTTTTTTTTTTTTAAATTCCCATAATCACTTGCACCTAAATGGGGTCTGTTCTCCTTATTTCATCTGTTCCATCATGCTGCCTCAATCCCTAGACTGTTCCTTCTGCTCACGGTGCTGCCTTTAGATCGCTGCAGAGGTGAGGGTGACAGATGGGACAGCTGAGCAAGGACTGGGGAATGAGCTCCAGGGGAGGCTAATGACCCAAACTCACTGCCCAGGCCAGTGCTGAAGGAGGGAAGAGAAGTGCGTAAATAAGCCAGATAAAAATAAAAACTTCCATCACTTGGAAGAGAGAGTGACTCCTATGGAAACTGCCTCACGGGGTCGAGGAGGATATGACTTAATGGGAAGATGGCAGGATCCTCACCTTCCCAGAATAGCAACGAGCTGTTGGAAGCGCTCTCCCGGGCTGCTGCCCTTCCCCCAGTTCAGGTCAGATCCCGTGGGAGAGCAGAGGTGCTGGGAAAATCCCTTAGCACAGCCGGAGGGTGGGATAGAAGCCGTGGGAGGGGCAGAGAGAGACGGGACCGTGGCAGCTGTGCTGCCAGGGTGATGCTTGGGAAGGAGGGCAAACAGCAGGCTTTCACTTTTCTCCTGCTGTAATCATCCAGGAGTGATCCCTGGTTGCAGCTCTGGGCGGGTGAGCTGTGGCTCTCACCGGGATATCTTCTGGGGAGAGGGAATGATTTAAAACCTGCTCTCGCCAATAAGGAAGTGCTAAGGGTGTGAATCATCCCGACCTGTAAAGGTGTCTGGCCCGGGCCAGGTGCCAGCAGAGCCTGGGGGAAGCCCGCGGGGCTGGGAGGTGACAGCAGCGAGGGGCTCTCAGGAGGCTCCGTGTTTCACTCCCTCTGCTCTTGCTCTCTCCTGGCCTGATGCAACCCGGCATCACCCGCCCATCCCTCCTCTCCTGGGGCAGGGGAAGGGGAGGAAGGCCGTGCACACTCATTGCTGCAGCATCCTGTGTCAGTGCTCAGGAATCCGGCAGGCTGCTGGGAAGGAGGTGGGAGGCAGGCCAGCAGCAGGGCTGTGTGCCTGCTGGGGCCTCTCCCTGCCTGGGGAGCCATGGGCAGCCCGGGGGTACTGGAGCATCCCTGGGGGCTGTGTGCCTGCTGGAACTTCTCCCTGCCAGGGGAGCCCCGGAGGGGTGCTTTGCCAAAGGCTAATCCGCAGGACAGGGGTTTTTTTTGGGCAAGGAGGGGTGCAGGAGTACTGTGGCACAGTACTGTGTGCTGAAATGATAGCTCCAAAGGCTGAGGAGAGGCATGCCTGGATCCCCCAAACCTTCGTGTCGCCGTGGGACTCGCATCTGTCTCCAATGTACTGTACTCGCTGGTGACACACTGCCAATATATATTTAGGGTGGGTGGAGGGACCCCAGTCCCCAGAGGACTGGGGGCTTCTTGCAGCAGAGCAGGGGCTTGTCCTTGCTGCTCTCCCTGGGCAGGAAGAGGCTCTGTGTTTTCCTGGGCAGGGTGCTCCAGCCCAGGGAGCGAGGGAAGGCGGTGAAGTTTCCTGGCAGGGCTAAGGCTTGCAGAAAATCCCAGGGCTTCTTCCAAAGAGTATCTAAGCCTTTGTGAGGCTGGAGTGGGGCAGAGGGTGGGGTCAGCACCGTGAGAGGGTGACTGGAGTGTGGAGAAGCTGGCTGGAAGGTGCCCAGAGCTGCCTTGGCACGGAGGGACCTCAATGGGGGAGAGCTATTCCAGGCCAGCACTTTTCCCGGAGGCAGGGTCAGGGGCCAGGCAGGCGCTGGGATGCGGCGACAAACACAAACAACTCCCTTCTCCTGGTCTTCTGGTTGTGATTTCTGCTCCCGACATGCAAACCCTGCGGGGCCCCCCTCCCCTCCCCTCCTTCTCCCCAGCTGGGCGAGGGCTGGCCTGGCTGCCTAATGAAATGCAGAGCTGCTTGGGAGAGCAGGGGGGAAAAAAGGGCTCTGTTTGAGGTTTTGTGCCTCTGGTTTCCTCTGGCCCTCTCTCTCAGCGGGGTGATTTATTGGTGATGGAGCCCGGGGAGAGGGGGAGGGAAGGGCTTAGAGCTGCAGGCAAATAGTCATCCTGTATTTCCCAAGCACTCAGGCGAGGCAAAGGGAAAAGCAAGAGGAAAGGGAGGTAAACTGCCCGGGCAGGAGCTGAGGAGCATCATTTACTGGAGCTGAGCTCTCCTGAGCTTCCAGTTGCTCTGAGGTAGTGTGGAGTGCTTTGCACACCAAAGGACTGGCTTTGTGGTGGATGCCCTCTCCCTCCATCCCAATTTCCCCACCTTCCTATGGGCAGTGGGGTGCTGAGACCTGCCTGAAGGCAGCTGGACTGGCTGTTCTGGCCCAGCCCAGCCTGCAGCACTCGGTCCTCTGGTGCAGCCGAAGGAGACAGCTCATCCATTTTCTCTTTCCCAAGGATGCCATCCAGACCTTTCCCAGACCTGTGGAGAAATGGAGGTACTGGTTGCCACTGACCTGTTTTTGGGCACCTGCATGCCCAAAAAGGCACTGACGTGCTGCGACCTGCCTGGCTGCAGATGCATTTGCCTGCAGCTACCCCAGCTCAGACCAGCCTTACACTTAGGCCAGGCTTTAGGCTCTGCTGTGCTGTTCTGGCACTGCCAGCAGTGAGCTCTCCTTCTCCTGTGGGATGCTCCAGTGTGCTGCTGTGTTGCAGGGTGACCTCCTGCTCGAGAGAAACAGGCAGGGCTGCCTGTTGTTCCTGCTCGCTGCTTTGGCTGGGAACGTATGTGGTTTCCTAGGGGGAAGGTCTCCTCCTCCTCCTCCTCCTCCTCTTCGCCTCTGCTGACAGTGTCTGACCTCAGCTGTCGTCCCTGGTGGTGCAGGGGATTAATCTGAGCCTCGGGACAGGTTGAGGCATGTCCAAGGCGGAGGAGAGCTTCATGCGTACAGACACAGAGGAAGGAACAAAAACAATTCCCAGGGAAATATTTTCCTGCTGCTTTTCCTGGCAGCGAGCAGAGCGGGAGGAAAAGACCTCACTATAAATTGCTTGCAGGAGACTCCAGCCCTGGGGCTGCTTTGCCTTTAAGCTTCCAGCACCCCGTGAAACTCAGCCCCCACCCCAGACCCACCGAGGGACGGCACAAAGGGCGCTCAGCTGCCCAAGGTGCCACTCAGCATCCCCGGGCTCTGCTCAGGCAACACATTGCCTCCGGCACCCGCTGCCTGCCGAGCTCCAGGGTGCACAGAGCCAACCCAGAGCGTTTAGAAAGCGAGGGGAAGGAACCTCCCCACCCCGGAGCAGCCGCAGGGTTTGCTGGTGGACTCTGCCCTTTGCCTGCTCCGGCCTCAGCCGCCCTCATCCTCCTCCTCCTGCGCTGTTTGCTTTGGCAAGCCCGAGGCTTCACCCTGCCAGTGGAGTCCTCCGGTCCTGGGTCAGGCGGAGCGGGGGGAAGCCGGAGGGAGGCGCGGGGAATGGAGAACAGGGAGGGAAATGCAGAAGCAGACGGCCGGCTGGGCGGATGGGACACGCCAGCCCTGCCCTGCCAAGGGCAGGAAGGACACGTTGTGGCTCGGTAAATCTGGAGGGTGGCTGGGGGGGAGATGGCGGAAAGGGGAACGAGGGCAGGAAAGCAGGGAGCAGTGGGATGCAGAGTGGGAGAGCCCTATCTAGAGTGGGATGGCAGAGGGGGAGCCCCAGTACTGCCCGCAGGCTGGTCTATGGGAAGTCAATGTGGATTGCCGCTGCTCCCTTTCAGCCCTGGGGGCTGGGGGGTCTGGCATGAAACATGGTGCCCTGCTCTTCTCTTCTTGTATTCTATTATACAGGAGGATGCTAGGCAGTTGTGTGCATAAAGGGCAGAAAGCAGCGGTTCCTCCTCTTGTGGAGCTGGGAGTCCCAGCTGAGTTCTGGAGTGCTAATCAACTAGGAAAAACGGGGAGGAAGTGGCTGTTCCAGCCGTGTCCCACTCAGTTCCTCATATTTACTCTTGCAGACCTGGGCATGGAGCCGTGTCCCACTCAGTTCCTCATATTTACTCTTGCAGACCTGGGCATGGAGCAGTGCAGGCAGGTGGGCTTTGCCAGCCAGGCAGGTGGGCTTTGCCAGCACACGTGGTGCTCCATCCCAGCTCCCTCCATCCGGTGGTGGGAGTGTGTGGCGATGGAAGTGCCAAGCCAGGAGCCAGGGCAGGAGGCAGGTTTACCCTGTGGTGCAGTGCTGGGGCTACCAGGCATCCCTGCCTTTCCTCGACCGGGTGAAGGGGGCTATGGGAGCAGAGCAGAGCAGTGTTATGTCTCCATGGCAATGGGGCTGCTGTTTTTCAAGGCAGGAGGAATTCATGTGGTTTTTCACCCAGAATTGGCCAAGGGCAGTGTTTTACAGGAGTCAGAGTGCAACATCAACAAGCACTCGCAGTCCTGTGGTGATGGGAAACATACAAGGGGCAATGGGATACCCTCTCCTCTCGGGGGTGAGAGCAAAACCCCCGGACCCCAATATTGCCCCAAACCCAGGGCTGAGCACATTGACAAACCCCAGGGCAAGAGTGCAGGGGAGGGTAGAGCTGTCCACTGCCCCTTTGCAGCCTCATGTGCTCCAGTGGGAATATTTGACCCCTTGAGTCCCTGACATGTCAGAGAGGCTGGGAGGAGTCACATCCGGAGGAAGGCACAACTCCCGTGGGAAGGCAAGGGGGGACGGAAGGACAGACAGGGGAGGGAACCTGGACTTTCCTTCCTGTTCTTTGGAGAAGGTTGCCTAGAGAAGCTGTGGCTGCACCATCCCTGGAAGTGTTCAAGGCCACATCAGATGGGACTTGGAGCAACCTGGTCTAGTGGAAGGTGTCCCTGCCCATGGCAGGGGGGTCAAGGTCCCTTCCAACCCAAGCTGTTCTATGATTCTGTGATTCCCTCCTCTGTGGTGAGGCATGGCTGGCCAGAGAGAGTTGCAAAACACTCGCTGGTGTTTTCAAGCTGGGATTTACCCTGTGAGTGGCTGTTGGGGCCACACTGCCCTTCCCAGCTCTGGCTCTCGGCAAGGTCTGGTGACAGCACCCACTGCCAGACAGCCTGTGCCACTTCCTTCTGCGCTGGGCCCTGCCCTGTGGCTTTTCTATTAATGGAATTAAAGTCAGAGGGATGTAAACACTGGCCGGAGGGAGCCCTATTGGATATTCATGGCATTGTTCTCCCATCCCTTCTCAGAGTGTGGCTGTCTCTAAAGGACAGCCCTGGTGAGCCCACTGCAGGGTGCATTTCTCCCACCCTTATCCTTGTTGAGGTTTTCCAGGGGGAATGGGTGAATTTTGTGCCAGGCCAATCTGCAAAGAGGTGGCTGGGGTGACGCATGCCTCCCGCATGACCTTCTCCCTTTGGCCCTGGCAGTGCTCCCTGCACTGAAATTCCCTTCCTGGAAACAGCAAAGGAGTGAGCGTTTGCCTTCAGCTCAGGAGAGTGTGACGTGATGTCCCTGGTCAGTGGCCAGGTGGGGAGGGACCAGCCACTCTGGGCTCAGAGCGGTGGCACGGGGCTGGCTGGCGCTGGGAGAGCACCAGCAGACACTCCTCAAGGGGGTCGTATCCAGGCAGGAGGGAGGGCTGGATTAAAAATAAACAGGGTGACAAGTGGCAGGAGGAAGGAGCCACCTCTCATGTCCCCACAGCCGTCCCGGGAAGGGAGAATGGCCGTAAGGCAGCGTGTGCCGCCCAGTGAGCTGAGCGTGGAGCGGGGCTCTGATCCCAAGCCCGCCGTGGTGGCAAGGTCAGTGCCATCCCAGGTCACTGCACTGCCTCACACTCCCAGTCACAGCCTGCTCCTTTCCACTCCGCTCACAGTGGAGGCCTGGCACTCCCAGTTTTGTGCCTGTGGCAGCCTCTGGAGCTACAGAAGTCCCGCTGGCACAGCCGTGCAGAGCTGGCTGTGTCTTCCCTGGGTGGGGAAGCTCTCAAGTGCCAGGAGGCAGTGGGGAGTGTGGCTGTGTGCTCAGCCGTGGCTCACTCCGTGCTCTTTTCGGAGCACAGCCCTGGGGGGAAGCAGCCGGTTGGCACAAGCATCCTCTGCATCCCCCCTCGGCTCCCGGCCCGCCCGGCCACGCGTCGCTTCTCGTTACATCAGGAGTGTAGGAGGCTGGAAGTGACCTTGAGAGGTGGTGTGTGGCTCTGGCCCCCAAGGCAGCCCGGAGATCGCCTGGCGAGGGATGAGCCAGGCTTCGCCCTCACGGGACTCAACCCCCAGGGGATTAAGGGGCTGCCCCCCCCCAAACCCCACTGTTTTGGGGACGTGTCTGACGTTCAGCGATCTGGGAGGTCTTCAGCTAAGGCGGCGCTCCCCAAAACGATGCATTGATGCATCTGTTCAGATAAAGGGTTTGTGTCTGTAAGGACACGCTCAGGGCTGGCCAGGCCAGGTGCAATGTGCTGCTGTCATTTCCTGGAGCCAGTGGCCTGTGACTTGTCCCTACACGTACCTGCACCGTGATTCACGCCTCCTGCTAAAGACCAGCATGAGTGCGCGTGGAAATCAAGGTGAGTTCCTCTGGCCACGCCAGGGGCAGAAGACTCATCTTTCTCTCACCTCCCTCCTGCTCCTCCTCTGCCCTGCAGTTCCCACGGTGGCAGCCCAGCAGGCACTTATCTCCAGGGACGTGTGCGTGGGAACAAGGGCACTGCCCATCCATCATCAGATGTGCTTCAAAGCGCTCGGCTCTGGTGGGAGGAATTGTGGGTGACAGCCTGGAGCCTCCCAAAACGCAGTGGCCAGCTTGTTGTGCAAGTGGGTGCTGAAGGCTGTGTCTGTGTGTTGGGGCCAGGTTTAGTGCCAGAGTCCCTTGGGAAAGTTGGGCTCAGCTGTGGCCGCCCTGGGATACAGCTCATCCGGGAAAGAGAGGCTTCAGTAACACAACAGGTGACTTTTCAATGCTGTCACTATAGCATATGAATGTCACCTTTGGGTGTAATCCTTGGTGACTGTGTCCCGCTGGTGCCTGCTAAGCCCTGGGTGAGATGTGGGGAAAAGTCAGGACCTAACTGGAAGCGGGTTGTAAATGTAAGCTCGTTTTGTTTCCTTGTACAGCAAAGCCCTCTTGTGGAAGTCGGCAGTACCTTGCCAGGGAAATTCTGGCTGCTGCAATATGCTGCTGCTTCCCAGGGAGACACAGTCTGCTCCTTGGGACATGATCCCCTGGGGTCCCATGGCCCCATCCTGAGAGGATGTGGGACAGACCCAAACGTACCATCGCACCCCTGGATTCCCTATATGCTCGTCAGTGCTGTGTGGCTGTGTTTTATCCCGTGGGGATTCCCAGGTTTTCCCAGCGAGCTGCTGAACCTGCTCTCCTGGCTCTGTTAGGAGATGCTTGGCACCTGGATCCCTCAAAACGAAATGAGAAGGAATGGTTGCAGCTTTGGCTTTCCTTATGGGCCACCACTTGTAAGGACACCACAACACACCCCCAGGCTGTAGCATCTGTCACTGGGATCTGTGATGCCAGGGTGGGACAGCAGGTGCCTGCTCCAGGGCTGGTGCTGCCTGGACCTGCTCCAGACCCTGTGCACATCACTGCAACCTTGGCATGGATAATTCCCTGGGGCCAACAGTGGATGGTGTCAGCCTGTCACGGGGTGGCCTGACATAAAAGAGGCCAAGCCAAGGTACTGCATAAACACCAGCAAACCCCAGCCTTGCTGGGGCAGACATGCTGGCTGGCAGAGGGGAAGACAGCAGGATGAGTCCCTGCTTTGCAGCAACTTCCCTGCCTTCCTACAGAAGTCAATGCAATTCCTTCTGGGAGCGCAAGGTTCCTCCATGGATGGGATGATGGGTGGCTTTGTGTTACTCTGCATGCCCTGGCAGGGTCCCTGTCCTGTCCCTTGAGCCATCACTGTCCAAGGTGACACATTATTTACTGCAGTGTATCTTGGCTCACCCGGGAGCATCAAAGTTAACAGCTGGCAGCTGGGTTGCCCCCAGCAGGTGTGAGCAATGTCCTATCACTCAGAGTCTCTGGTCCCTCACAAACTTGCTTCAGGGAAACCTTTTCCCCTAATGCAATACAGCCTGTTTGGCTCTTTAGTCCTGCAGAGAGGAGCTATTGCTTCACCAGGTCTCAACTAGTCTCACCTGGGCATTCCAGCCACACCCTATGCCAAGGGCTATATTTAAGCTCAGCTCAGGGCTCTCAGTTCCTTGTTTGGTTTTTGGGGGAGAGGTTGGGCTGTCCTGTCCTGCTCGTCTGAGGTTCCCTCTTGGACCTGCCTGGTGTGTGAAAGCAGGGAGCATGGATCAGACTGCAGCAGCATCTGCTGAGGAGCTTAGGTAAGGTTTGATCTTGGAAAGCACTGGTTATGGGGCTGGTGGGTTTTGTGCTGAACTCTGGGTTTTTTTCCCATGTGCTGTGCTGTGATGCTGGAGCTGTGTCTTTTGCCTGGTCAGATGTAATGTTTAAGTGCCTGGGACAGCAAGAAAGTAGCTTTAAGGGATTATTTGCCTTTTATTTTGAGGCACCATTTAGTGGTCACCTTGTGCACATGGCTCTTTTCTAACCCCTGAGTCCTGGTTTAATTCCAGCCTGAGTGATTGCATCCTGCTGCCATCAAATGCTGCCCTCTGCCTCAGCATCTGCCCTCCTTGCTCTCCTGCAGCACCCAGGGAAGGGGATATTTTCTACCAGGGGACCCATTTGGTGCTACTGACTGAGCTGGGTACTCTCCCATACTCTCCCATCCCGATCCTGGCCCTGTTATGGCAGTGGGTGAGGGGTGCCCTTGTGTTTTGGGGGCACCAATATCTCATGACCACTAAACTCCACTGAACCCTCAGGAGCCAAGCCTTTTCTGTTCACTGCTTAAGCACTCAGTTCCCTTTGTCCTGACCAAGTTTATTTTCCCATGTTGGGTATGTTTAGGTAATTTTCCTTGTACTTTCAGCTGCACAAAAATTGTTATTCTGGCTGCGTTTAAATTGTAGAGTTGCCACCTCCTTGCCTGAGGGCTGATGGCAGACTGTGTAAATATTTAGAGTTTATGCTCCTGATATCAGCCTCTTGGCTTTCCCAGCCCACCTTCTCTGCTGGTGTCAGCAGGGGCTTGTTCCTTGGGCTCTGGGGGCTGACTGACACCCTGTTGGAGGCGACGAGTACAATATTACTTGTGTATCTGGGAGAAGAATTGATGTGTTTCTGTGCTCTGGAGTGTGTGAGGAGGAAAGCAATCTGCAGCCTTGCTGTGACTGATTGAGAGCAGGTAGTGTTTGCAGGTGGGTTGTTGGGCAAGACTTTGGTGGCCAGGTGAGGCTGGTCTCTGGTGTGATGTGGAGGGGGAGCAGGGCTGGATGTGCCTTTGTTTCCCCCTGTACCCACTGCAGGCATTTTGCTCAGAGCTAGGGGAGTCCCGCAGCAGCGATGGCCCCTGGCTGCCGTTTGCCTTGGTGATGTCCTCTCACCCTGCAGAGCTAGAAAGTGCATCCTCTGCGGCCAAGCCGGCAGATGGGGCTCCTGCCCACAGCGAGCTGCTCCAGAGGAGGCTGGAGAGCTGGGCATCTCTGGGCAGGCAGCGCTGGCGGTGACCCAGGGGTGCTTGCTGGCCCCAGTCCCTCCTAAAGGGTTTTTGGTCCATTGCACAGGCTTTTTTTTTTTTTTTGTTTTTTCTCTCATCATTATCTCACAACAGCTGAACTCGACACTTCCTGGAGGCTTTCCTTGCTGTGCTGAGCCTCATCACATGCATGGTCACTTGGGGTGAAGAAATCCTTGACTTCTGCTCAACATCACCTGCCCCAAACTCACCTCTGAGCTGCTCCTGGCCATGCAGCGTGGAGGATCTGGGGCATGGTGTGATCTGGGGAACTGTTTCCCCTTGGAGGGGTCCTTATGGTGGAGTTGCATCATGTAGGGTTTATGCAGCGAGTTGTCAGTTCTCAGTGTTGTTGGTGGGTGTTGTTGGCCCTTTCTGCCAGGCTGGGGGCTGAGCTCAGGGAAGGATGAGCTTAGAGTAAAGGTTTTGCTCTGCTGACACCAGAGCATGGGTTTGCTGTCTTTTTGTCATCTTTTCCTTGACCTCTTCTAAACAGAAGTGGTCTGCAGCCAGGTGTTTGTGATGGACCACTGCAAAGTTTAGGTTAGGATAGATGTTCATGACCTGTAATGGTGTCCTCTCTGCTCCTGCTGTGCCTGAGCACCCCACAGCCATATGGGATGTCCCACCTGTTTTTTTTCCTTTCTAGAAATGTCCCCAAAGCCATCTCCTGGCATTGTGCTCTCAGACCTGAGGTCTCCCTGCACCTCTCCCCTTCCAGACCCTGGCATTTTCCCACCCTGGAGAGCTGTACCTCTGTTGAGCATCCACATGCAGTGTTCACTTTAATTTTTCAGCAACACCTTTGATCAATAAATTACACTCTGCCATCTCCAAAGTCATAAAAATAAAAATCTCCTGGGTGTAGAATGAGGTGGTTGAGAGGAATGATTTTTCTCCTTGCTTTGCTCAAGCTGTAAAACAGCCTCTTCCAGCCACTGTCACTGCTGGCTTCTCTCTGCTCTGCAGATCCCTAGGGAGAGCTCTGTTCCAAGGAACTTGGCAACTTGAGGAATGGCCTGGGACATTTAGCCCGCCAGGCAGCTGGGAGATGGTAATCAGCATTATTAGCTGCTGAGCTGCCTGGAAATTGCTCTTGGAAAATCCTCTTGGAGAGGGATCAGCAGGGCTGTATAGTCCATCCTAACTCTTTTTGGCAGGTGGAGGAGGTTGGGGACGTGTCTCTTCTCCCCCTGGACTGTGCTGCTGGAGATTCCTCCTCTCATTATCTTACATGCTGAGTACTTTCTGAGGAGAGGGAGGTCTGGGGGGGTTACTGAGGCTGCTTTGCTATATAATACCAGTGACCCAGAGAGGGGGGTGGGAATTGATTTTGGATTCTGATGTGAGATCTAAAGGGCTTCAGCTGGAAGGAGCAGGGGCCATATACATGGAGCTGTGGGGAGCAATGGTGATCCTTGCTGCGGGGTGCTGTGGATACTTAAAAAAATCCAGCTAATTCTGAGCTCAGGTGGTGAAAAAGTCTGGAAAGAGAAGACTGTGGGGGGTGTATTAAATAAAAATGAGCTTGTCTTTGTGCTCTGCCATCATGCTTGCAGGCTCTGAGAGTTGGGAGGCAATGGCCCACGTAGGGCTGAGAACACTGAGCTTGTGGAGCTCCTCAGGAATGCTGAGGGGTGGCAGCTTTGGGGTGTGCCTGATGATCCCTGGGCGAAGAAAGGAGAGGGCTGAATGGATCCACTGACCCCCAAAGGCAGGTCTGAGGGAAGGGGACCTGTACAACCCACCTCCCTGCTGGAGCAGAAACCAGATTGCTCCATAGGGCAATTTTAGTTACTTTTTTTCCTAATGTTGCTTTTCTTGATACATTGATATTTGGAGAGCCCACACAAGGATTTGCCAGGGTGGCCTTCCAGTCCACCAACCCTCTGGGGAGCACCCCTGGGCTGGGCAGGGTCTCCAGCAGCTAATTGCTTGTGCATGCACTGGGAACATTGGTGTTGGACTGGAAACCCAGTGCCCAGAGTGCAGCTGCTCCCCTGAGAGACACTGGCTGTTTTGGGATGCAGGCTCCTGCTTGCAGGGTATGATAAGGTCTGCTTACACTGCAGAGTGGTGGAAATGGACTCAAAATGAGAACAGGTGTGGAGAAAAGGCTTGGTCTTTCCTGGTCCCAAACGTCAGCATAACCTTCCCTGGCTGGGAGGGCCCCAACCATAAGTAACATCTTCCCGGTTTCCCTCCGTTCTGACATTACAGCACCCAGCCCAAGCCCTTGGCAGGGATGCCTGAGTCCCTGGGCAGCAGCTCTCTCAAGACACCCCCATGAAAACCACCCTCAGGGACGTTTTATCCCACTCCCAGACAGTATGGATGCTCTTTGCTGTGTAGCTTGTTCTGTTTGCAGCTCCCTCGAGTCCTTGCTCTCAATTAGCTGCGTGGTGATGAATCCCGCAGGTTAATTGCATCTGTACCTAAAACAAAAAACATAAAAGAGAAGATCTGTCTACTGTTCTAATTTCATTGTCCTTGGGTATTAATTCAGGGCTGGTTTTGTTGATGTTTGTTGCAATGGAGACAACAGAGCTCCTACCTCTCACCCCGTTGCTGCTCTTTTCATTCTCACCATGGCTGGGAGCTCTGCAGTCAGCCATTGGCCTGATGTCCTGGTCTGCTCCTCCCTGTCTCCCATGGAGCTGGGATTCTTGGAATTCTTCCTGTAAGCCACCTGCAGCTTGGGGAGGCACTCCCAATGCAGAAGCATTGGTGTGTGTCTTGTGGGTTCTCCTAGGGACTTGTAAAATCCTCCCTTTGTGATTAAATCTGTTCTTGTCGCTGTAATGAAACTGTTCTGTTGTTACTTGGACCTTTCTTGAAGATGCAGGTGATGCCTGCTATGACATGATCTTCTGGTGCTGTGCGTGAACCCCCTTTGTAACTGAGAATTTGGGAATATTTTTGACATAGTTGTTTATGGATCAGGGCAGAAATTATTGTGCTTAGCACCTGAGGTGCTGGAGAAGCTTGCAGACTGCCTCATGGTGGGCACAGGAGGAGCTGGGGAGAAGCACATGTTTAGGGGAGGTGGATGAAAATTCAGACTGCACCAATTTAGTCTTCCTTCAGCTGACAAAACAGTTTTCCCCATCAGAAAATTGCAGTGCTTCAACACTCAGCTGTCTCAGATGGCAAATAAAAGGTGATTATTCGGTTTGGAAATTCACAGTTGTGTTTTGGAGCGCTCCCAGAGCTGAAACCCTGCACTCCCAGATGCATTGAAGTGACCTGAAATGCTTGGCCTGAGCAGGCACAGCCCAGAGCTGGATCTCTTCTGGCAGCACCATCAGTGTGAGGGAGGCTTACCTGGTGGCTTGTCCCTGTTTTCTGCCTGAGTGATGCTGTGATGGGGACTTTGCAGCTTCGCTGCCATCACAAACCCTTAGTGCCCTCCTAGGTTTGCACTGAACATGCCCCCCAGGTAGGTAACAAATATGTCCCTGGGGGTGGTACCTAAGGCAGTATCTGATATTGAGGTGAGGAAGGGTCTGTCTCTTGTGGACTCCTGCACACTTGGAGTGGTCTTGGTCCCTGATGACACAAAAGGGCTTTGCACCCTTGGTGCTTCATGGTCCCACCAGAGCCTGGCTTAGGGCTTTTGCAAGCTCTGCCTTACTCTGCACCTTTTCTCTTGTTGGGAGGGTGAGGAGCGACAGCCCAGGAGTCCCAAAGTGGGAGGGAAAGCTGGCGTGGAAACCTTCTCCTGCTGTGCTACATCCCCAGTCTGTGGGCAGAGGCTTTTAATGGGACTTTGGGTGGTGATGGCTGCACCCATCTGCCTTTCAGCTGGAGCAAGGTGACCTGTCACTGTCTGTGCCTGCCGGGTGTTCTGCTGTTCTGAGGTGTCCCGCTTGGCTCGTTTCTCTGGCAGCATCTCCTTGCAGGGAGTAATTAGTGCTTGAGCAGTCGATATTGCAGCCGAGGTAAATGGAAGGGAGCTGGGGACAGGAGCATGATGTTGCCATGTGCCGTCGGTGTGTGGGGGATGAAGCCCCCCAGGGCTGGCTGAGCTAATCTTCTCTGCTGGTCTTAATTACAGGCTGGTCTGGCAACAGCCTCTACTGGCAGGATTGCTCCCAGGGTGGGGGAGATGGCAGCAGAGCCACAGTGTTCTCTGCAAACGAGCCACGTCGGGGTTCTGAAGCTGTCCTTTGCTGTGCTGGCTATACCCTGGTGCCAGGCTGGGGGTGGGCCCGGCAGGGGGAGGGGGTAAACGGCCCTTTTGGGCTTGAAAAATCTTTTTCCCAAAGCAGTGGGCTTTCTGGTGCCTTTGGGGGCTCATGGTAGCTGTGCCCAGCCTCCTCCAGGGAGAGCTGTAATGTGCTGACAGGTCTTGGGATGCCTGTGCACCCACCCTGCAGGGACACGGAGCTGAAAGCTGCACGTAGAGCATGGGCTGTGTGTAGGAGACGGAGAGAGCCCAAGGCTGTAGCAGGAGAGGCAGGTGAGGTTTGGGTGGGGGCTGGAGCTGCTTCGTGGGAGGTAGAGGGGCTCTGGCTCCTGCTAAAGCCACCCAAGGGGGCTGCTTTGCCGTGTGATGGGAGGAAGTCTTGGGAGCATCAGCACAGCTCTGTGGGTGTCAGCTGAAAATGAAGAGAGAAAAAGTACCCCCCTTGGTGGTCATTGTTGCGGGGAGGGAGGGAAGGAAATGGTTGTTCTCAGTGGGCTTTATCCGATGGGATAAGAGAAACAACAGGAGCAGGAAAAGCCAGGAGAGGAAGTGATTCATATGTTTAATTCACCCTGCAGTTCCTATTATCCCATTTTATTAGTGCTCCATGGCAGCATTTGGAAGCCCCAGCTGAGAGCAGTGTCCCACATGTGCTGCTGCTGCTTAGCCTGGAGTGGGAGGTGCAGTGAGGAGAAGGATGAGCATCCTTCATCTGCAGGGAGACCGGATCATAGGGTGGGGGAATAGCTCTGCTGGCTGAGCAGGGGCTGCACTGAGCTCTCCTCCTTATTTCTGTCAAGAAATGGGCAGCAAAGAGGGGAGGTGATTCCCTGGGGGGACATGATATAAACTGCGTTGCTATAAATTGCTCTCCATCCCCGGATGTTTCTGCTACATATGAGGCCATCCTTGGCTTTTTCCATCACATCTGTTGGGCCCGTGACAAACACCTGGGTCATCTGTTGCCCTAAAAATCCAAGATTTGTATTGTGGAGCTGTAGCAGTTGTAGCCAAGGTCCCCCCAGGGGTTGGCAGCAGGAGGGCAGCTGCACCCCAGCTGTGTAACAGGAGGATTCAGAGCAAGAGGAATGAGGGATGTGCTCTTCATAATCCCCATATTGGGCACTGGGGGAAAGGGACAGAGCTCGATAAAGCCCATTAAGGCAGTGCCTTGTGGGGCAAACATTCGTTTAACCATCTGCTGTCTGTGCTGAACTAGTTTGCCACTGAGCAGAGCTGGCCAGAAATGAAAGGCATTTTTCTCCTGCAGGCAGCAGGTGATGTGCTGCAGTGGCAACAGGCTGGAGGTGGGTTGTGCTGGGCTTTGGTGGGGGTCCAGAAACCCCCCCTAAGTTGGGCTGAAGCCCTGGGGATGTCCTCACAAGAGGCAGCTCTGCTCAGTGGGCAGTTTTGTAGCAGGGATGCGTGTGCACATAATGAAATGGAAGAGATCAATCTCGTGCAAAACATCCGTTTTATAGGATCATAGAATATCCTGAGTTGGAAGGGACCCACAAGGATCACAGTGTTCAACTTCAGGCCCTGCACAGGACAACCCCAAGAATCCCACTGTGTGCCTGAGAGCATTATATAGTACAGTGCACCCAGCAAGACAGTGTAAGTGTAGAAAAGGGTATTTTCAAGGAGCTTGTAACTGCTTCCTAGATCCCCCCTTTTGTGCTTAGCCTGGGCTGCTGTATGTCTCTGTGCAAGACTGGGATTAGCCAGTAAAATTCCCAAGGGTTGCAGTGCAGACACTGTCAGAAGAGCAAAACTCATTACAGGCTCTAACGTGTTCCCAGGGGCAGGTAGGAGAAATGTGAGCATTTACAGGGTAACAGTATTGTCTCTAGGCTGTAGAATGACAAAAACTGATGTTACTGGGGACAGTGAGCCCTCCCTATCCCAAAGGATAGGAACGTAGTGCCCACTGCTGAGCTCTGCATCCACTCTAGAGAAAAGACAGAGAGGAGGAGCTGGTCCAGGCTCCTGCAGCCCAAGGGGAAGCAAATGCACCTCAGTACTGGACTGATTTGAGAGGAAACCACCTCCACAAAACCTTTAATGGGTTCCAGCAGGCTGTGACATCCAGTCCTGCTCGCATAGCAGATGTGCTTTTCTGATTAGCATCAGCATCCTAAATAAGGATCTGATTTGCAACTATCTGGGCTGGGATTAAGTGGATGATGTATCTGAATCCATGAGCCTGTGGCTTGTGCCAGCCTGTGCTGCTTGGGTACTGCCAGCCCTGTGCCTGCAGGTACTCCTCCAGCCAGGGTCCCTGAACAGTTTCCCAGCAACTGTTCCCTCAGCTCCTCACTGCCTTCATCTGAAACTGCCCAAAGTAGAGCAAAACAAGTGGAGCTGAATCTTCTGAAATCCTGGGATGAAAAGCTGAAGCTTCTCCCTGCCTTTCTCAGAGCAAAGCATCAGCTCTTCTTCTGGAGTATCATTTCCATACGAGGCAGTGCAGGCAGCCCTAAGGTGAGACCCAAGGGACATATGGAGAAGCTTTCTGAAGTCCTGCCCAGGTGAGGTGGGTCAGGGTGAACCCAACAGGGCCTGTGGCCCAGGAGGCTGCAGAAGAAAGGGAGCTGAGAGCAGAGACTGAGCTCAGCTCTTGAGAGCAATTTCTTTTCCCCTTATCCCATTGCTCATTCCAGACCTGAATTTCCAGATTTTAAAAATAGTGCAGTAGCTTCTGCTCTCCATCAGCTGGGTAACAGGCTGTGCTCAAAGCTGGTACATGTTGGCATCCATCGTTTCTTTATTTCCCCAGACTTCTTATAATCTTCATTTTTCATGTAGTTTTGGGACCACAGGTTCTCCCTTGGCACACTCAGCTTTAAATCTGGACTTCTGTCACTCTGGGTTTGTCCTAGAGGAAGTTCCAACTGGCCCTGGGCTGCCCTGATAATACATCCCAACATCCTGCTGGCCACTGGGATCCTTGGAACCTGGGCTTGCACACTAGCTGAGGAAAGCTGTGGTGCTTTCCTATGTGCCATTACAGCCTCAGGCTGATGTTTTCCCTCAGTGGTTACCAGCTTCCCCTGGATTTAGCTGAATTGTCTGGATCCAAAGTTCCTCAAAGACCCCTTGAAACCTCATTTCTAGTGACAGACACACTGGGAGAGCTGTATTAAAGCTGATAAGAGCTGGCTTGGAGATCCCAGCTCTCATAAAATACAGCTGCTCCTGTAATGCTTTAACACCCCTTGTAAATAGCTCCAGCAAGTACAGGGATAAGAGCAGGATATGATAGCTGTGGCTTAGGATATGTGCTGGTTTAAGGTGAGCAGCCTGGGGATCAGATGGAAGCACTGGGAACATGGCTGTGGCCCTGCAGGCAGCCCTGGGAATGCTCCCTCTTTGGTGCTGTGGATCCTCAGGCATCACTCCCATCCATGCTCCTGTCTGCTGGGTGACCAAACTCACCCCTACTCCAGCACCCTGTCCCCAGGCAGTGCTGTGTGCCAAGCACAGGAGAGGCATGTAGGATTTCTCTTTATGGGGCCTGTGTCTGGTTTGCCTAAAGCTGGAGTCCTTGAGGCTAAAATAGGAATTTCCCTCTAGGCAGGGGTGGGAATCATAGAACAGTTTGAGTTGGAAGGGACCTTAAAGACTGTCTGGTTCCAACCCCTTGCCCTGGGCAGAGACACCTTCCACTAGACCAGGTTGCTCAAAGCTCCATCCAGCCTGGCCTGGAACACTTCCAGGGCTGGGATATAGCATTCCATAGAGTGGAGACTTTGCAAGGTACCTCTCTATACAGGCAGTATGTGAATGTGCATCCACACAAGTCCTGACTGTCCCAGCAGGAGTACAATGGGGAGGGGAAGGGTCTGTTTTGTGTAGAGGAGAGACTGGAGATTGAGATGAGCTGCACCAGGAGGAGAGAGATGCCAAAAAAAGCTGTTGAGCATTAGAAGCTGTTTCCCTTGTATACATCTCCGGGTGCCTCCTGCAGTGAGAAGCTCTCCCTGCCTGCTGGCAAGAGGATCCTGTTTGGATCTGTTTAGACATTATTTTCACTAATATTGTTGTTTATCATGTGTTGGAACTGTGCCTCAAAGCCTGAGCAGCCCTGGGGATGCCGGCTGCCTGGTGTGGTGCGTGCCTCTGTGTTCCCTGGGCAGGATTATCCCCCATGGAAACATCACTGGGGCTCCCTGGGGAGACCTATCACCTGCTCTCAGCTTTGCTCAGAGGGTCTTTCTCTTTTTGGTGCTTTCATATAAAGCTGGGGCAGGCTGGCAGCGTGGGGGTTCCCTAAGGACCTGGAGTGGTGGCTGTGTAGTCACCCCCACTGCAGTGTTAAGGTCATTTTGCAGCCATTTGGCTTCAAATCCATGGGTCCGATCCCATTGACCTGTGAGCCAGTGTGTCCTGGTAAATCCCTTGGTTAAAGGCTTGAGAAATAAAACCCAGTTTGTTTCTGGATATTGAAGTGGGTAGAAAGGATGGATTTCTTTGGACTTGATGATCTTGTGGGTCTTTTCTACATATATGATTCTGTGATACTCTGTGCTAAGCTCCTCTTGATCAAAGCAGGTGAATTAGGCTCAAGTTGCCAAGCCTCAGGACATCCCAAATGAGTGGCACAGCCTGTGAAAATTCCTGGGGCTGTTAAGCTTCAGGTGTGAGGGTGGATGTGTTTGGCACAGGGGTATCATGTGGCTTTTGAGCTTTGTGTGGTTTCCTGTTCTGGAATTTGGGGTGAGGATCTGACTCTGCCCGACTGCTGCTTCTGCCCAGGCCAGGGCTGGAAAGATTTGGGAAGGTGAAGGCAGATAGGACAGTGAATGCTGCAGGTTGCCCAGATCTTGCCATGGGCCCCAAAAGGCACTGTCCATCCTCTGCAACCCTACAAACTTAGATCAGAGAAGGCAGAACTGTTAAGTGTTGACTTTTTTTGAGGTGAAACCAGATTCTGTTCATAACAGATGATGGTAAACTCGCTGCTTACTACAGCTGAAGATACTGACCCTCACCCCTGCTTCTTCTGCTGAAGGTAAATGTTTTATGAAGGCAGGAATGAACAATGTTGAGTCAAGAACTTCAGCAGGACTGGCTGAGGTTTTCTGCTAGTGGTGGTTGACACCATGCAGGTTTTGAGGACAGTGAGGATTGCTGATGGACTGAAGGAAGCTGTAACTCGCTTCAAAAAACAGGTGGTCGTGGAAAATCATAAGATGGTTTGGGTTGGAAGGGATCATCTTGCTCAAACAAGTCCATGTTGGGAGCCCCAGAAAATGAGCCATAATGAAATAACTTGGTGTTGCTCATAACATCACAAAGATAACATACAAAAACAATGGTTTAGGAGTTATGCTTGACTTGAATAGGAATTATATTAGGAGAACTTGAAGTGGGTAAAAAGTTTTCTGGTCCATTTCAGTAAGTGGAGAAACATTACGAGATGTTTTTTTTCTGGAAGCATTTCAGACTTAGCCCTAAGCTGTGCTCATTGCTACTGTTTTTAATAATTCAATAATACTTTAATAACGTGAAAAACAACAAAGCTGCAGCTGATGGAGTAGCAGCATGTAACAAAGAAGACAGGAGACCAAAATGCTGCTGCTGGGTGCTCGCTAACCTGGACGCCTTCCCCATGCAGTACTCAGGGTGGGAAGCAGTGGCTGGAGAGGAGTAGTGGCTGCTTTGGAAAATCCACCAAGCCCTGCCTGAAACCCACCTGGATGAGCCCTGGGGTTGGGGAGGAGCAGCCAGCATGTACATATTAATAAAAATACAGACATTTTAAAGCTACTTCTTGTACTTATTCTCTTGGGATAACACGCCCTGTTCTGGTCTGCAACCAGGGGGATGCTGAGAAGTTGGCTTGGAGCAGATTCAAAAAGCACGATTAAAGGTTTGTTGGGAAAAGTGCCACGTGGCCAGGGACCTGGTATATTTGAACTGTCACAGGGATGTGACTTGATCTGTCTCTTGGCTTGCTACAAGCATTTTAGGATGAGGATTTGCCCATCCTGCCCAAGGATGAGGAGCATGGCATGCTTTTTGGGGGAGATGGGAAAATGCCATCCAGATGATGGAGTTGGGAGCAGTGCTGCTGGGCTGCCCTCCCAGGGACTCTGGCACTGTTTTGCCTCCCTCCAAACCCTCCTGATCAGCTGCACCTTTGGATATGGAGCAGGGGTGGATTTGGGGAAGGTACCTTGGCTGGTGCAGTGCTGTGGGAGCAGGTGAGGAGGTAAGTGGGCAGCACAGCAAAAGCATCCTTGACCTGGTCCAGCACCCAGTGCACTTGTTTGGGTTGGCTTTTCCCCATGTGTGGACACCAAAGAGCTTTGCCAGCGTGAGTTATTGCAGGGAGCTAATTGACTTTCCATCATCTCCTCGGGTCTCTTTGCGATTGAAATGACTAAAACGCAGCCGCAGGCTTCCCAGTAAACAATGAGCAGTTGGTTTCACATGGCTCCCTGTCAAAAATCCCAAACTGGAAAGGCAGGAAAACAAACAATCAGATCAGAAAGAAATGGGTTTTTGGCACTGGTTCCCTCCATGTTGACTGGGCTGTGAGACAGACCCTGAGAAATGGCTCGGATTTGAGTCAGGCATGGAGGGGAGGGTGAGGAAGTGGGTAGAAATGTTTCTGTGCTGAAACCCAGACACCTGCAGTCACAGACGAGCAAAGGAAGGGTACAGGTCCCTGTGTGCTTTTCAGATGGCAGAGACACTTTAAACACGAGAGGCATAGTTATACACCCTGGGTACTGAAGCAGAACAAATGCCAGGAAAATACGTGCTTCAGCTAAAAGATGGGAGCTTGGAAGTCAAGAGCAGCACTTGTCTTATAACTGGAATATAAACCACAGGTCTGAGGTGGAGCAACAGGCAGGGCAAGGGCATCTCCTCTGTGCTCAGGCTGGAACTGCTGCCTGTCTGGTCATAACCCAATTGACAAATATTGGCCTGAGCATTTGGAGGGAAATTTGCTGATTTTTTTTTTTTTTCCTTGCAGTCTACAGTAGCTGATGGGTGATGCAGATTTTAATTTTTTTTTTTTTTAACACAAATTTGGTGTTTCTTGATCATTCTCATTCAAAGTGCAGCTTCCTTGTGATTCAGCTGGCCAGAAGTGTGGTCCCAAAAGAGAAAGTTCCATGCTTTTGTTGTCTCCCACTGGACTCCGCTATTTTCCTTTTGTAATACAGCCTTAGAAGTTTCTGTTTTTTCCAAGGAGGATTGTCTGGTTTTGGAAGAGTTCCTGCTTTGGGAAAGTTTAGTCTCACTTTACATAAACATCCTGAGATTTAGTACTTTTGTTTCTCTCCTCTGCGCTTGTTGCAGTGTTCATATTATTGCAAGAGAGTAAATATTAAAGATGTGTCAAGTTCCATGGGCTCTCTTGTTGTTAAACAGGAGCAGGTAGTTTGGCACAAGCAGGTCCTCAGGAGCAAACATTGATGGGACCATGTGGAAGGTGCTGTTTTTACCCCACAGCAGTTTCACAGGTTTCTGAGAATTTACCAGGCGTGGAAAATCACACGGCAACCTTTACCCAATTTCTCTTCCCTATGGCAATTGCAACCTCCTCTCTCTAGGAGACCAGCACTTTTCCCCCATGGAGGTCCATGGTTTTCCTGGAGGGTCTCTCCAGCTCTTCCCACTCAATGGGACCAGCAGACAACTTGGCAGCTCAAGTGTGGGCACTTCCAGCTTTGCTGAAAACATGGGGCTTCTTTGTTTTTCAAGATGCTTCCATCTGGCCTGGGCTTCATCTCGTGTCTCTTTAGCCCCATTTAAAATACCCACGTGCTTATTTGGTAGAAAAAGACACAGATCAAAGAGATGAGCGTGGAACTCAAGAGGTAGGAGACTAACAAAACAAGGATCTGAACTTTCTGATCCAGACTGATCAGCTTTACAGATACTGATGACCCAGGGGGGAGTGAGGAGTTGTACCCCACCATTAATTCCTCCTGGGAAGGGGAGGGTGGGTGATGCCCTGCTGCTGCAGCTCCCCTGGAATGGGAGGTGGTACCTGCACGGTGGTACCTGATGTGCTGTGGGTCCTAAGCACAGGACAGACAGACATGGGACAAAGCTGGGTGCTCTCTTGTCCCAGAACAGCCCTGAGCCTGTGCCAGGGAGAGCAGATTGAGATGCTGTTGTACCTGTAATGCCATGGGCACTGCAGAAGGTGAAGGCAGAATAACCTGGGGGGGGGGTACATTGCAGGGCTGGGAATGGTGTGGTCTCCATCACCCCCAAAAAAAGCTGTTGGTCCACTCGTGCTTGGCAGAAATCAGTGCATATTTAGCTTGAACCAGCCACTAAGTGCTAAAATCCCAGGGCAGAAGCATACCTTGCAAGGGGGTCCCTTTCCCAGTCTCAAAAAGGCAGGTGCTTCATCCAGACCACCTCATCACTGTCTCACCTGCTCTCAAATCCCAGTAGCTTCCCAGCTGTCTATCCCAGAGCTTAAATAGTTTTTGCTAGTGAGGTGTTGTTTATAGTGTCATCTACAATTTACAGCCCACTACTCCTTGTCCTGTTCCCTGTGGGGATGCAGTACAATTTATTCCCACACCCTTTGCAGCAACCTTTTCCATAATTGAGGACTGCTGTCAAGTCTCTTCTGCCTTCTGATTTCCAGACTAGATAAATCAAGTTATTTTGGCCTCTTTTTCTGAATAGATTGTTTTGCTGCCCTTTGATTCCTCTTTTTACTGCCCTCTGAACTGCCTTCTGTTAGCCCATGCCTGAAGTGTTTGTGGCTGTACGTGTGGGAAGGAGGAGGAGGGAAGCTAGCTAGGATTTTGTGCTGCATGAAAGGGAAAGCAGGATTAAAAAGCGGGAGGTCCTTGAGGTTACTCTACGCAGTGCTGCTGTATGGGAATAAGAGGTTAGCCTGCCAGCAGAGAACATGGATCAAGTCCAAGTGGTGCTGGGTTTGGACAAGAAGCTCAGGTGTCTGCAGGCGCTTCCACAAAGTTCGGGGTTGTGCGAGGTTGAACGCTCATGGGTGTAAAAGATGCTTGTTTCTGTCTAGCTGGGCTTTGCAGTGCTTTTTTTGGCTCCCTCTCCAGCCAGCACCTCGGGCTGATAACCTGCATCCCAGGCACTCACCTTTCCTTTGGACACTTGCAGGGGCGAGGGAAGCTCCTGCAAGCCCACTGGGAATACTGTGGGCAGGTGGGCAGTGCTGCTGCTCTTCACTCCCCTGAGATGACAGCAGCTCAGCGCTGGGATGCCAGTGCTGCTCCTGGTCCTGTCTCTCCATATTTCATTCCTGTCTAGCTCTGGGTGGTGGGAGGAGATGCTCAGCTTCGTCTCTGCGCCGATCGGGATTGTCTTTTCTTTCGGGATGAGGAAGCTGATCTGCATTCGTGTCTAACCATCCATGGAGCCGACAAAATTATCCTCGTAGCGTGTTCTGGGGGAGAACCTCTCTGCTCCTCCCCCTCCTGCTGCACTAGCGGGGAGCTGGGAGCAGCCTCGCTGGGAAGGCAGAAGGGCTGTGTGGAGCTGTGGGGATGGGTAGAGGGAGATGGGCCGTGAGTGGTGAACCCCTAGAGTTTGATTACCCCCGGCTCCCACCGTGAGCAGGTAACCATGGAGACATCTGAATCCAAGGCATCACTGGTCCCCGAGTAACGGCACATATGTATATTTAAATGCAGACCCTGGGCTTGTCACTGAGAAAGGGGTCTTGGAGTGTTCAGGCTGGCTCCCACCCTCGGATGTCCCAGTTGCAGGGAGGCCACGGAGGGACGGATTTGGAGGACTGTGTGTGAGATGGTGTGAAAGCCCCTTCTCTGGGGAGCTGGAGGGATGCCCCCTCACGGGGAGCAGTGCCAGCTTGTAGGAACATGGGACAAACAGTGAGGAATGGGGTTGCTGACATGAGTGGACCCTCTGGCAGCATTTGTACCCTTCTGTACATTCCAGGGTGGCCTTGCTTGGGCTGGATTTTGCTGTGCAGTGTCCTGGCAGAGGGATTTCTATCCATCCCAGAGAGGATGGATGTTTGTGGATTTTCCTTTGTACCTCCTCCCTGAGGTGCTAGCAGGAGCGTGCTGGGGCAGGAGCATGAATGAATGGGAGCACTGGAGGAGACTTCTAAATGAAACACTCATCTCTAGGATTTTCTTCCCTTAGCTTCATTCAGATTTAGGGATGAAGGTTTTAAAGAGACAGCACCCAGGCTGCATGTCACCAAGCGGGCATCCCTGTGAGGGGGTGGCTGGGTGTGAAGCTCTTCTGCTTTCCCAGCCCCAGGGATGCCAGCAAGGCACTGCAGTGTCCTGGCAAAGCAAAAGGAATGTAACCTGGTGTCCTGGCTCTGGGTGATGTGCACCTGTGGTGCTGCCTGCCCATGCAGGTGAGGTGTGTGCCCTGGCAGGGGTTGTGTATCACCCAGCAGCACATGCCTGGGCTCAGTGTAAGGGTAAGGGGCAGCTCTGGGACAGCCTTTGTGTCCAGCCCTGGGAGCTTCAGAAGTGCTGGATGCTGCCAAGCAGCACAGGTTTGCTGGGATGCTTTGCAGTTGGTAGAAGGAAGAAGCTTGAGGGGCGTTGGAGTGTGGGGACATCCTGCCCAGCCAAACGACCCCCTGGCTGAGGCTGCAGTGGGTGGTCTCCTGGAGAAGCCAGCAGTGCTAAGTCTTCAGGGGCTTCTGTGCAAACCAGCTGGGCTCATGCTGAGCTGTGCCATGCCAGGGTTTCTCCTCTCTGCCCATGCTAAGGGGCAGTATAAGAAGAACTGTGTGCTGCCTTGGACCAGCAGCATCACTGTGACAGTGTGACTGAAGTGCAGAGAGCTTGAATCAGCTCTAGCTTCTCCACCTTGTGCCTTCAGGTCCAGTTTTCTGTGGATGCTGCCTGGGAAAACCAAAATAGAGCCTGAGCAGAGAAGCAGTGGGGATGCACCTCTGCAAACTGGGCTGAAAAAGTGATTTAGGAGGAGGCCTGGAATGCAATCCTTGCCTACCGGCAGCTCTCAGATGCCATGGGATCAACTGCTGGCTGGTCTGGAGGGAGGCATGTGCATCCATGTTCCTGGTCCCCACAGCTGCCGTTGTTTTGGCTGGTTGTTAAGGGTGCCATACCCTGGTGTGTGCAGAAAGGGGACCCGGGCTGCGAAACAGGGGTTGGGGAGCACCAACGTGGGCTGGTGGGGCAGTGTGGGGGGTCCTTTGCCAGTAGTCCCAGCCCCAGTTGTGGGATCAAGCCAGTCGGGGTGCAGGTTTCTGGCTGCTGCTGCTGCTGGGCAGGTGGCTGGTCCCAGGGTGACCTGTGTGGGCAGAGAGGAGGCTGCGTGCCCCGTCCTTAACCCGGGGTGTGTGTGCAAGGGGGTGTGTGCCCGAACAGTTGCCGCTGTGTTTTGTCTGGGCTCGTTCCCTCCTTTGTTATCCCCCGTCTGCCTCCTCTGGTTTATGTGCGAGTTCCCTTCCTCCGATTGTCAGAAATTTCTTTTCCACTGTGTGGGCAGGAGACAGATTTTAGCTGTCTCTATTTTCTCCCCTTTTTTCTTTTTTCTTTTTTTTTTTTTTTTTTAATTTCGTTTTATCCCCCCTCCCCCTTTCCCTCCTTTCCTGCTCCTCTCGTCTCTCCCTCCCCCCTTCCCTTCCCCTCCCTCCCTTTTTTTTCCCTCCCTCCCCGCGGCTCTTTTCCTCCCTTTTCCATTACAAATCATGTCTCTGGAATAACCCCCGGCCGGATCCATGCCTCTCTCCCCAGGTAAGCGATGCCCAGCGGGATGGTGGCCCTGGGCAGCAGCTCCCGCTGGCTCTCCCAAAGTCCGTGGGGACATCGTGTGTGGTCCCCCCCCCGCTCGCTGTACCTGTTGGCGCCGGAGACAGCAGTTGGGGCTGTCTCCATCCTCCTCCTCCTCCTCTCTCTGAGCGATTCCCGGTGGACACCTCCTCCCCTCCCTTCTGTCTCTCCTGCTCGCCGGGATGCGCGGGGCTCCGGGGATGGAGCGCGGGGGAAGGAGCCGGCGGCAGCCAGCGGCCAGAGGTGGGTTGTGCTTGGGGAGGGGACCCGGGGGGCTCCAGCAGCGCTTTGGGACGGCACCCCAAGTTTGAAGCCCGGCTCCTGGTTTTTCTCATTCCCCAGGCTTCTGGGACGCGGGGATCGGCTCTCATAAAGTTTGTGCGAAGGGAGCTCTGTGTTTAAGGTGGTTAGGGGGGCTGGGGATCCCGGGGGTCCCGCCACCCTCGGGAAGGAGCTTGTGTGTGTGGGCCCGTTCCGCGGGAGTGCCCAGCCTCGTGCCCCCGTGGGTGGGTGGATGAAGCCGGATTGGGGTGTCAGCCCCCTGTCTTTCCCTGCCTTGGGTGCTCTGGGGAGCCCTCGCTGGGATGCAGGACAACAGTGGTCTCCTTCAGTGCCGGTCCTCCTCCTCTGCCAGCCCCAGGCTTCCCAAATGTGCAGGATGTCTTTTCTCCTTTCCCCTTCCTGCCCTGGGCACTCAGTGCTTTGTTTCGTGTCATCTCCCTGTACCCAGTCCCCACATTCCATGGGTCTGGGTGCTGCTCCTGAGTTTGGTCCCTGCCTGGGTGCTATTTGTGGCTGTGATGAATGAGTGGTCCCCTAAATCAGCGTTTGTTTGTCTGGTTCCTCCAGCTCTCCTGGCTGCTCTTGCATTGCAGAGCATGTGTGTTTTGGTGCTCCTGGCTCCTGCTGCCTCTTTGCACAGCTGGAGCAGGGCCAGGGATAACTCTTCCTCAGTGATCCCAGAGAAAGTGTCACTTGTACCCTGGACCACCCTGCTCTCCTCCATGGGCCACATCCCCCCCCAACGTGGGTGATCTCATGCCGCTCCCTGGGCTTGGTCTGTGCTGCAGATGGGGGCTTCTGGACTCAGGATGCCGTGGGATGTGGTGACACTCTCAGCTGGTCCAGATCCATGGCTGGGGTTGTTTGGCAGACGAGGCACAGCGTTACGGAAGGCGCTGTCGGCGAGATGAGCCACACGTTTGCAGCCTTGGCTGCTGCTGCTGGCAGCCTTGGCAAGGCTGGGGCATGGCTGCCACCCATTGAGTACCTGGAGACCAAGTGCCATCCAAATGGGAGTGTGTTTTGGAGGGGTTGCCTTCAGCTCCCTCTCCCCACAGTGTCTATGCAGCGCTGCAGGTCTCTGTGCTGCTGGGCTGAGCTCTCCTGTACGTGGGGACTAGATATAGGAACTGTAGGACTGGGAGGTGGTGGTGGCATCAGGCTGTCCCCTAGGACTGAGCTCCCCTCTGGTCTCTGCTGCTGCCTGGCTGAGTTTCCTCACTCCTTGGTATTCCTGGAATACCTGGAAAGTTTGTTCTCTGTAGCTTGGGATGCATTTGTGTCCCCTGAATGCCCAGAGGTTTCCTCCTCCTCTGCTGTCACACAGGGCAGTGTAAACCTTTTCCCAGTGAAAGGATGAGGGAGAGCGTGGCCTGTCCCCACTGCACCTTGGCAGCTATTTTGGACAGGTGACAGGCTGATGCTGAGGCACAGTCTCCCTTGGGTTCACCCATGGTGCTGAGGGCTCTGGTGGGGGTCTGAGTGTGTGTGTGGCACCTCTTGGCAGTGGTGCCTATGACCCCGTGTGAACAGGGCTGTCCCTGTGGCCGTGTGAGGCTGCAGCCCCCTGTGCCCCATCCCCAGCGTGGCTGAGTCAATGCACCCACCCACTGCATCCAGTGTGTGACTCACAGACTTTTCATACACTGGTGTGAATCACTCACACACAGCCACACTGATGACTTTAGTGACAGCTGAAAAGAGAAAACAGTCCCCCCAAACTGTCCCCCAACTTCACTACTGCTGCCAGCTGGGCTCCTTGCTCACAGTGACCCAAGGAAACTTCTGTGAGTGGCACTCTGGTGTTGGCAGCTGGAGTTTCTGCTCACTTCCTGCATCCTGTGCTTGGGTTGACCCATGGGTGCCACTGAGGATGCTCATGGCTGGAATGGATGGGTGAACGCCAGGGTGAAACAGTCTGGGGGATGGCTCTTCTGCCTTGGTGTTAAGGGGGCTCTGCTCGCTAGATTTGGGTGAGTCTGGTGGTGTTCTGAGCCACTTTCCTCAGAGCAGGGCACAGTTTGGGCAAATTTTCCCAAGGCTGTTCCACTCTCCACTTCTCTCTCTCTGGGGACTACGTGTGCTGATGTGGAGCCCTGTCCAGCCTGCTCTCTTCCTTCTCCCCAGCCTGCTGGGGTGCAGCAGGACTGTCTGAGCCCCAGTGTGAGCATCTGGTGACGAGCAAGAGCTGTCAGGAAAAGAGCCAGTTTCCCCCCCATGGCTTCGGCTGCTCCTCTCCCCGGTGCTGCTGGTTGGCAGATGGTCCTGGCCAGCAGCTCGGCTGGTGGCTGGGATGCTCTTTGCTCTCCTGCCAGACACTGGGGCTGTGTCTCTGCTGGCTCCCCGGGGGCCGGAGGTGACTGTTTCTAACACGGGGAAGATGCTCGTTAATTGCCCTCCCCAGGGATCTCTGTTTGTCACCTTCCTGGCTCTGCTGGAGAGAGTCCAAAGGAGGAGGATGGGGTCCAGGTGATCCTGCATCCCTCACCACCAGGTACAGGCTTGCTGGGGTTTAGTGGTGCACCCCTGTGTCCCCACTCAAGCAGCGTGTTTAGGAGGAGAGGCGATAAATAAATCCAGTGCCTTGCAGCTCCAGAGAAGTCACAGGCAAGGAGCAGGGAGGATCAGATAGGCTTCCCAGGTGCCTTCCAGATCCCAGCCCGCCCCTTGGCTATCTCCCGCGTCTTTTCCATGCTGCTTTGCTTTATCCCTGCCTGTTGCTCTTGCAAAAGCTCTTCCTGCCCTTCCCTCCCAGTGCCGGCTCCCCACCAGCATGTCCCCTCCTTCCTTCCTGCTCCCCGCGGCTGAAATGAAGTGCTGGAGTATTTCAGGGATGTCAAAACACACCATTAGTCACAGGCGTGAGCCCTCGTGCCTGGGGAGAGGCTGCTGAGCTCTGTCAGGCTGATAAATGAGCAGGGCAGGTGGGAGCCAGGGGGTTCGGGGAGTGAAGATTTTGGGCTTTCTACCTTTTCCAATATCTCTGGCATCATCCCAACTTTGCTCTGAGCAGCAGGTGAGGTCAGAGGTTCCCTGGCATCGATTATTTCCCAATTCCCCTGTGATGATGGGACGTGGCATCTGAAAAAAGAGGGGCTGGGTCCCCCCCAGCTTTGCTGGGTGGGGTTCTCCCCTTGAATCCCATTCCAAAGCCAAGGGGACCCTCCAACCATGTCCAGCTGTGTTAGTTATTGACTCAGAAGGGTTGTTTTTCTCCTCTTCAGCAGAGAGGCATTATCTTTAGTGTTTTTCACGCTGGGATACATGCTCCCTGCCTCAGAGGCCGCCTCTTGTGGATTTAAATCAAATATTGGGTTTTCCAGGCTGTTGTTTAAACAAAGCAGTTCGGGCACTGAAACACCCATTCCCTGCAGAGGCACCGAGCCCTGCTGCCCAGCGTGCCCTCCACAAGCATCTGTGCTCCCCGGCCTGGCTCAGGGTTTATTGTTCTATTTCTTTAGTGACAAAACATTCTATTTCCTTTCGTTTAGCAAGCAGGCAATGGGGGATCCTGTTAAAAATACACCGAGCTCCTGGTGTACAGCCTGTCTCCCAGCACTGGCAAGATGCTGGAGATGGCAGAGCCTGATTTCTGAAGAAAAGGCAGCAGAAAGCTCAAAGTTGTCAAGGGGAAGGGGTTGAGCTTTATCTCCTCTCATTATTCTCTGAGGACTGCTGCCTATAAATAAGCACAAACCAGCTGGAAAGGTGCCTCAAAGCGCAGGGGTGTAGGCAGGCTTGGGTGGTGCTGAGCCTTACCCCTGCGAGCACATCCCCAGAGAGCACCCATTAAGCTGTGGCTAATATTTTTGTGAAGCCTTCTGGTTCAGCAAAGCATTTACATTCCTCTTGCCTTGTTGTTTTTTTTTTTTTTTTCCAAGCTGCAGGCAGAAGGTGGGCTTTAACCCCTTGTTACCCTGGGGTAACATCTGCTTTGTGCCCTCCAACTGGGACCAGTGTGAGCGTTTTTAGCAAATTGGTCTGTGCTGGGCAGCCTGTTTGGTGCTCTGAGGCATCATGTGTGATTTTTAGAGGTCAGTGCTGGAGGGTGGGGGGGCTCTGTGCAACCTGGCACTATTAGCAAAGAGCCCTGAGAGGGTGCAGGCAGTGATCCTGCTCCCAAAAACCTGGGCAGGGTGCAGAAAGCTGCTTGCTGTGGGATGTGGGTCTGGGGGGGAAGGTGGGATAATGGCAGCATGTGGTCACTGTTCCAGAGAGAAATTCCATCTTGTCTGCACTCGGGGCATGGATCCAGTCCTGGCATTGGATGGGAAAAATGCAAACCTCTCCTGCCCTCCAGCATCTGTTCTCCAAAGCCACTGTGTGCTTGCTGAGGCTTCCCAAGTAGGGCTGGGAAATCATACCTGGTTTAAAATTAACTAAACTGGGTCCTTCAAGGAAAGGAGCATCTCTTGTATATGTTCTTGTGTCCTGGATGAGCCCTATGGTGTGCCAGGGTGGTACTTTCAAGTTGGCTGTGTGATGAGTTTTGATTGAAACCTCGTGCGCTGACTGCGCCTGAGAAAATCAGGCTGTAACTAATGGGAGTCGCTCAAGATGGTGGCTAATTACTGTGATTAACTGAGCAACAGGTTGGGTGACTCTTTCTCCTGCTCTGCCACTCATCCTGGACCCTCGGGGGAGTGGCTGCAGCAGCCAGGGAAGGATCACACCCTGCTTACCTGGGGGGTCAGGAGGTGGTGCGCAGCCCTTCAGTAGCAGGGTGGTCTCTCTGGCCATCACTGCACCTCTGCTTTCCCTATAAATTGGGGATTTTTCTCTCTGGAAGCAGCTGGTGAGGGGAGTATTGGTGCTGTGGTTATGGCTGGAGCTGGGACCCCTCCTACAAGAAGCTACAGGGTGAGAAACTCCGTCTTAAAAATCTTAAAAGTGTGAGTGGGACGTGTTGGGAAACGGGGTCCAGCCCTTGAGTTTTCCCCACCTGTCCTCCTCAGTGGGAATTTTTCCCTCTCGTTGGGTCCCCCCTTCAGTTCTGCCCCATCAGATGGTGGCTTTGGATGTTTGATCACGGCTTACTAAGCAACCTTAAAAAAGCCCTGTTTACAAAACACATCCCCAATGCGAAGTGAGTCTGGTTCTGTGGGCTGCCACTTGCCGGCTCCGCTCGAAATGTGTCGCTTGCACCAAGCGTTATTTTTAGAGCTGAGGTTTGCAGGAATGCAAAAGCTGGGCAGGTTTTGCCAGGGTGGCAGATTCCTGGGAGGAGGAGGAGGAAAAGGGGACTGGGGTGATCTCTTGCTCTCTGCTGGTGTATGGTGGCTGCTGCTTTCACCATTGTCTTCTGGTGAGACAGCGCTCACGTGGCTCTTCCACATCTACGTGGGGATTTATGGATCCTTTATGTGCCTTTCTCCTGGTCCTCCTTGCTCTGTGTTCAGTGAGATTCCTGCTTCCCTACTCCATCTTTAGTGCCTGATGCTTCCCTGGAGGATGCTCCAGGTCCCCGGTCTCTCTGCCAGGGCTGACTGTGGTGCAGCCCTGCCTGCCTTTCCAGCCCTTCTCCTTGCCCTGGAGCAGCTGGACTATCTCTAGGGTCAAGTATTGGGATGGACAGTCAGGAGGAACAGGTTGGATGTCAGCCTTGCTCCCTTCCCAGCTGCTCTGAGGCTGGATGGGTGCAGTGATCCTGTGCTGATGGAGCCCAGTGGCTGTGGGAAGCTGGTCTTGGCAGGAGAGCATTGCTTCATCCACATTTACCTTCATACTTGTCTCTGCAGCTCCTTTATCCCCTTCCAACCTGCTTCTGACCCCACTGATCTTGTATCCTATAACTTAACCCTAGCCTACTGCCTGTTCTCTTGTAAACCCTCTCCTGCTCCCTTTCCCTGGGTGCTGAGCTCTGGGAGAGGCTGCTTCCCCTTCCAGCCTGACTTTTCCCAGAGTTGTCACCCCTGAAACTGTCCCAGGACCATCCCCTCTGTAGCTCCTGGGGCATCAAAAGTGCTGCTGGGTCTTGGAACACTTGCCAGTGTCCCAGGGGATGAGGGTTGCCCAGAAATGCCTTCTTGTGTGTTGGGCTGATGCTGAGCAAGGAGAGGAGGAAAACAGCTCCTCATGGTGCAGTGTGGTGATCCAGGGAGTCCAAGGGCATCCTGCGTGATGGACCAGGGTGTGGTCTGGTAACCATGCACAGAAGTGTCACCAGCCTCAGAGGCAGCAGTTTGGTTGAAGTCGAAATGCCTTTATGGAGTGAAGCTGGTTTGCACCAGGCAAATTCATGAGAACCAGTCAGAGGGGTGAGGAGAGAGTAGAATCTTTAAAAGTGGCCAAATATGATGTTGCATGTTGGAACAGGAAGTTGAAGGTTTGGAGGCTTTAGGTTTGAAAGCCATCTTTTAAATCTGGTACTGTTTTTCCTCTGGTGGATGTGATATAAAAAGCAGAATTGAAATGAAGCGTGTCTGCTGTGTTGGAGTAGACATTTTCCACCAGATAAACTGAATTTTTTCTTCTCTCCCCCCTTCTTTGCAGTTTTTTCCCCCAGCAACTCCTGGAGCTTACACTCTTTGCTCAGCAGGTTTCTCCTGCCCTGTACCCAGCCACGTCCCCACACTCTGGGCTGTGAGCCCTTGTTTGTGTTATTAAAGGTCTCAGAGAGAGAATTTCTCACTCTGGTGCAGGATTTTATCATTCTCCCATGGAGTTACGGTCCAGGTTCTTGTGTCAGACCTTTGGAGTGACGTTGTTCTTCTCCCAGCACTGCATGGCCAAGTTTTACAGCTGGCTGTGGAGCTGGGCAGCAGGGATGCTCTGCCTGCTTTCTGTTCCAGTGCCTGTTTCCAGCCAGCTGCCAAAACTTACTCAGTTGTTTTCATGTCTCACTCGGCTTGCCTGTGACTGTCGTGACTTTGTTTTAGTCACTTTATCTGTTTTGCTCATGCAGAAAGCTGTTAGTGTTGCTTGGAGGGTTTATTAGCCCCGGAGCTGTCACCTATTTCCTACTTGTTATTCCAGGTATTTAATTTTCTCTTTGCTCCTTGAGAGCTGGAGCTTGTTTTCCCTGTGATTCCCTCTGGAGGAAGGTGGTTTTACAGCTTCTGCCCCGGAGAGGGGTTGATGGGGTGGTGGAGAGGGCTTTTGTGTGCCTGGGGATGGGGCTGTGGCTCAGAGCTGGGCTCAGACCCGGTGCTATCCATTGTTGGGATTTTTGGGTGACTAGAGCTTGCTTGGAGCAAAAGCTGAATTAATGTTTTAATTATGTCAGCCTCTTCCCCAAAGGCTGACATAGGCTCTTTGTTTTTAATTTGTAAAGCTCTTGCATGCAGTCTTGCTCTTCTCCTGCTCCCATCATCCGTGCCGTGCAGCTCACCCTGGGAAGTGAGCCACAGGCATGGGATGCTTTCCCTGGCAGGAACAGGAACTGCTGCAGGGGCTGTGGAGCTGCTCCTGGAGAGCAGGCTCAGGCACCCATCCCACTGGTGCTCGAAAACAAGCGGATTTCTTGGCCCGGGTTTTCAGAAGAGGCGTTGGGTGATGAGATGGGGAGATCCCGTGCTGTGAATCTCCAAAGCAGCTTCTCCCAGGAGCGCAGGTGATGGAGGAGAGTGTGATGCTTTCACCTTGGCATCTGGAAGGTGTTGCCTGCTGCTAGGGGTGTGGGTGCTACTGGGGTGCTTCACGCCTCAGGGAATGGCATGCAGGGTGCTGAGGATGGGGGCAATTCCCACTGTCACTCCTGCACCGCAGCAAGGAGCAGGGTCAGTTCTCAGCAGTGCTGTGCTCCTCCTGCCACGGGGGAACATGGACATGGGAGGGGGCTCTGGGATGCTGCTGCATGTTTCTCCATGTTTGGAAAAGGGGGAGAGTGTACATGTATGTGTGATAGTCCAACCTTGTCATCCTCAGGGGAGTGTCCTACCTGCAGTGCCCGTGGAAGAGAGCTGGGCTGAGGCAATGAGAAGAAAAGCTGAAGCTGCTCTGATGGATCAAATATGTATTTTATTAATAAAGGCTTGCACTGTGGTTTGAGTGCCCAGCAGCAGGAGCAGAGTCGAAGTGAGAATTTAAATGCTTTAAAAAATCAGGTTGGATAGAATGAAGAGAGCAACTTACAGTGTTTTCATCTCACTCTGTTATTCATCAGTTCCCTTAATAATTCAGGTGGGCTTTTTTTTAATATATTAGAGGAGACTAGACTTGGAAAATAAGTGGAATGTGGCTCCTGGAGCTACAGAGTAAGTACTGAGGCTTGACAGATCTTCCTTCCAGGTGATATTGGATTCTTGCCATTAGAAAATACGAGTACCCCACACCAGGAATTGATCACCCCATCTCTCGCCCTTGTAGCACATCAGTATTATTGTTGTTTCACGGAATTGCATTGGGAAATGCTTCCAGCCTGGGGGATGTTGCTTTGCTGTGATGGTCTTACTCACAGTGGCACGATGGGGTGGGAAGGACCTTCCCATCCCCTGCCTTGATGTGGGGCCCCTCTAGCTGAGACTGGACCGAGTGGATGTGGTCCAAAGGCTCAGGTGCTGCCCGTGTGATGCCGGTGCCTTCCTGCACGTCCTGCGCCCGCCGCTGGGAAATCCCCCGGGCTGCCGGTGGCTATTGCTGTGCATCGCTGTGAGGAGAAGACAAATCACCTCCCTCCAGCCCTTCGTGGTTCCCAGCACAATATATAAAAGCTGTCCCAGAGTGTTTAATGTGTTTCCAAAGGGGGCTGGAGGGTATGAGTGACTTGAAAAGGTCTCCTTGTGTGCCGGTTGCCTTGGATGTCTTTGGGTTTTAATCCCTTTTCTCCCCCTTTTTTTGGAGGGGTCTGTAGGTTTGTGGATTCAAGGGTTGAATGCTGCAGGCTCTGGGCTGCTGTATCCTGCTGTTTCCTCCGGCCAAGGAGATATAAACATCACGTTGGGGTATAGAAACATGTAATGCTTTTAGCTTGTGATCTAAAAAACGTGCTAAACAACACTGGTGCTTTTTGTCCTAACTTTTTCAGGTCGGTCTGTTTTCTGAAACTCTGTTGCCAGGGAGGGAGGGCTGGGAGGGACTTCTGGTCTAGTCCTGTTTTGCATGGGGAACACTGAGACCTCTCAGTGATGCTTGGTGAGGTTGAAGGTGCTGTTTCCTTTATTTCATCTTCTTAATGCCAAGCAATTGTACTTCTCATCTTTTCTCCAAGCTTGATGGTTTTCCACATCATGCTTGTTTTCTGGGCTCTTCAATAAATCAGCAGCTTGCTTGATGTGTGTTTTCCCTGAAGCCTCAGTGGCTGGGGACGCTTTGGGAATTGTCAGGCACTGCTGCTCGTTTAGTTCTGAGCCAGGATTGCATCTCCACAGCATGGTGCGTTGGGCTGGGCCAGTCCTTCCTCTGGAGTGAGCTGAATTTTCCCTGGTTTCCTGCCTCCAGACCCCAGGGTTTCATAAATAACCAAAATATCATTAGATTTGCAGGATCCCTTGAGCACACTGCAGCGGATTGGGATGGCTCCATGTTCTTAGCTCTGTGGCAGGATGTGGAGAGGGCTGAGCTTCATCCAGAGCATCCCTGTGCTGGGGCTGGACTTATTTGGATGCTGCAGATAGGAAGGAGCAGGGTGGTGGGCGGCACCACCATAACCCTCTCCCAGCCTGGGATGGAGCACACTGGCAAAATGCATGGAGAAATCCTACAAGGAAGAGGAAGGAGAGCTTGCTCCAGCCACAGTGCTGCAGCTCTCCTGCCCACTTCTTCCTTCCTGGGCTGCTGGGGGTTTTCTCCCTCCCCAGTGTGAGATAAGGTGTTTGTCACATGCCACTGGCATTAGGCACAATGGGGCCAAGGTGATGATGCCCCGTGTGAGCTGGGAGAGTCAGAGGTGTGGAGCCTGTTTTTAACAAGGATCGCTTTGGATCCAGAGGGGACTAATTGGTTCTGGTGTGACAGCTGGTGCAGGGTCCCAGGACACCACGGTGGTCAGGTGAGCCACGGAAGGAGCTGCCATAGCTGTGGGTGATGCAGCACAAGGTGAGCACCCTCAGCTTACCCTCCTGCACCCTGTGAGCGTGCTGGCACTGTGCAGCTGCTGCGAGGACCAGTGGGGGTGAGGGGCTCAATGCCTGAGGCTTTCCTGGATGGAAAGCTTATGGCTGGGTTGGGACTGGCCCTGGGATTGCTGAGGAGCTCTGTGCGGGTTTGGCTGGGGGGCTGAGCCCCTTGTTCACTGCCAGACACCTCTGTGATGCTTTGCACAGGAGCTGTCTGAGCTCTGAGCATCCCTGGGCATCGCCCCGGGGAAAGCCAAGCAACAAGGGTGAAATTGGGACAGTTCTGTTGGGTTTAGGGTGAACTCTTGTCCCTCCTGCCACTCCTGGTTAAGTGCTTTTAGATCACAGCCTGGTGTCTGGACTCTTCCCACTCTCCCAAGGCAGCCTGTGTTTCCGTGTCTTCCTTCAGACCTGGGGATGAAGACGCAGGTTTTACTTCTCAAACAACAAGCTGCTGCAGTGGATGCTGAATACGACGGCAGCAGTGAGAGAGACCATGGTTATTGTTGTCCTTTTGTACACAATACCAATCTGTTATGGAAGTGTGGGCTTTTTTTTCCCCCCCCTCCTTCCTTTTCACTTAATAATTTGGCATTCGCAGCACAGGGGAGTTTCTGGGAGATGCCATGAGGCTGCTTCTACTATGGGTTTTGTGTGGTTTTTTTTTTTTTTTTTTTTTTTTTTTTTTCCTCCCTTGCTACAGTAGCTTTAGAAATTTATCATCGCTGCTTTGGTTTTGGGCTTTTTTTTTTTTTTTTTTTCTTTTTTTTTTATTATTTTTTCCCCCTGGCATATGGAAGTAGCAGGCTTGGAATAAATGCGATCCGTTAGCCGTTTCAAGCAGGCTGTACGTGCGCGGGGCTCCGCGGCAGGCTGGGATTTTTGGAAACACTCTGCGTTGGCCTCGTGTTACAGCTCCTCTGGGGTGTGGGAAGCACCCAAACCTCTTTTTAGAGGATGCATTGCTGGGCCACATCTGGACCAAGCAGTGCACCATAGTCGTGCTCTGGTCCTCATCTGTGTTGCTGACTTGGATTTTCAGACAGAATGGGGAAGAGTGTAGGGGGAGGGAGCTTGACCCAGGGATGTTGGCTCGGCTCCTGGCTGTTCACTGGGCAGTGTGGAACCCCCCTTGGTCTTGGAAGTGAGGTGAATACCTGGGTTTGCTCTTGGATCCATTCCAAGCTATGGGTGATTCAACATTTTGGAGATCCAAAGTGGCTGGAAAGAGCCTAAAAACGCTGTGGACTGTTCTTGCCTCTGAGAGGTGTAACTTGGATGCTGAGGGCTGTGTTGAGTCTTGTGCCTAGAATCCCAGCCTTGCCTCCCGACACCACAGGGATGCTGACAGCTTGGGAAGCTCTTTGCAGGCAGCTTGACACCTTCTTTGGGCACTTGCTGGTGTTAACAAGCTTTGCTGCTGAATTTCTGGGGCCAGGTTTTCTGTGCAAAATAAACCAGAGCATGGTGGAAATGAACCAAGACACAGTCTGTGTGTGCAAGGCTGGGGATGGATGGAGAGACATCCCAAGGTGGTGCAGGATGCATCTGGGAGGTGGGTCATATGTGAGGGGTCTACTCTGGTCTGTATTTGGCTGGCAAAGGGCATGGTTCATGTGTAGGGCTAGTCTTAGCCTAAGGGTGCCCAGTGCTCTGGCTCAAGGGTGTTTTTGGAAGAGATGGGGCAGGCTTATGTCTTAGTGTCCACCTGGTGCTTCCTCATTAAGGGATTGTGTCCAAGAATGGGAAGGGGCAGGGGAGGAGGGAACAGCAAAGTGCTGGACACAAAGCCTGCTTTCTCCCTGTCAGGATCCTAGAGTTGTTTCACTCTGAGACTTTAGGCAAGAGAAAGGACCAGGACAGACCAGTTGCCTTCACCTATTTTCCTGGACCCATGGCTGCTTCACTCCTAGAAGTGTTCAAGGCCAGGTGACAGTGTTGTGGAGCTCTGGGGCAGAGCCTGGGAGCAGCTCTTGGAGCTGGAGGAGGCTTGGCCCTGGCAGCCACTGTTTTAGGGGAAGCCTCAGTTTTCCTGGAGAGCCCTGGTCCTGGCTGCAGTGCTGGCTCCTGTGGACCCTGTGCTGGGTGCCCTCTGAGATGGAGGATCCCATCTGGGTGCTTGCAGGCTTTGAGCACCTTCTGTTTTCAGCTTGGGACTGACAAATTGCTGACCCTGTTAGTAGGGGTTGTCCAGTCCATTTCAGACAGGAAGAAGAGTGTAAAATCCAAGCAGACATGAATGCTGTATTCCCAAATGGTGATTCTGTGCTACCATGGTGGAGTTTTAAGGTGCCCTAGACAGACCAAGAAGCACTGGAGGAAGACTGGAGCCCTCACAAATGGTTCAGTTGGCAGCTAACACACAAACAAGGTTTAAAGCAAGAAAATGACCTGGTTTAAACCTGAAATGCTGGATGGGAATCATGTATCAGTGCCTGCCAGCGTGGGAAAGGGTGGATGTGTCAGTGTGGTACCCTCCTGAGAGGGATGAATTTTGGTTGCTGCCACTTGTAGGTATGCAGGTGGGGGGCTGGGGACTGTGAGGAATGATTCCTTGGTTCTCTCCAGCTTGCTCAAACATCTTGCCGGTGCTCCAAAGCCTGCTGGCAGACGGTGGATGGCTGGCAGGGGAAAATCAGTGGCGTTAAACTATTTAGGAAGGAGCGAGTGGGCAAGAGGAGAGAGAGGGGGAGTGATGCTGCCAGAAATAGCACTGCCCATTTATGAGTTGCCAAAGGTCTGGAAGCAAATGGGCTCTGCTGGTGTCCAGTGTGAGCAGGCACAGGGCTGGTGGCGAGTGAGGGGGCTGTGCTGGATAACCTGGCAGTGCTGGGTGGCTGTGCCACGCTGGAGGAGAACCCCCCAGGTGTCTGCAGGCTGAGTGACATACGCTGTCAGTCTCGCGCTGCCGGTCCTCAGCCATCCTCGAGGTGTCTAAAAATTACAGATGGCAGTTCCCCAGTGTAAAAAGAGCTGTGTGTTGCCTGTGGAGGAGCCTTGTCTGCCTTCCTGGAGACGGAGAGGGATGGATGGAGGTGCCACTGATGAGTAGCCGTTTGCGTGTCGTCGCCGTGTGAGCGCTGGTGTTCGGAAATGTGGTGAAGTCCAAGAGCACGTGCTGCTGTAAAAGGGACAATTTCATGAGTAAATTGTCATGAGCTAATTGAGCCTTCATTTCAGTAGGGAGATGGGGCTGATGAGTGGAGCAGTCGGCTTGGGTTGGAGCAAAACTCCTTCTAGCTCCATGCCTGGACTGACTGCTCAGCCAGGACTGTGGAGGATGCTGGGCTGGACTGGTGTGCTTCTTATTTCTCACACCATTATTTATATTTTGTGGGATGTATGTTACTCTTTTCCTTCTGGATCTTCCCAGGCTCCAGCTATCAGCAGCACAGAGCTTGGAGACTGGGGCTTGGCTGTTATTCCTGGCTGTGCCTGCCCTCCTCTTCTCTGTGAATTAGTCTCATCCTTAATTTGAGCTCATTTTCACCGTGCTTAAGTGTCCCACAAAGCAGCTATCTGGCAGGAAGGTTGCTTTGGTGTAAATTATTCCGTGAAACGTGCTTCAGAGGGATGAAACAGCAGAGATGAAATAGTGCCACAAATAAAGAGGAGAAGGAGGGAAGGCAATCGGGGCTTGATGCCAGCAATTGTAGCAAACGGATAAAAGAAGGGAAAGCGGAGCTGGATGAGCTCTCCTGGTAAGAAGAAACATTTTGAGGAGGAGAGGGAGCCCAACGACAAGGCAGTGGCTTTGGTCCAAAGGGAGGTGCTGGAATTACTGGCTGTAAGGAAGCAAGGCAGACGGTGGGCGATCAGCACCACTGTGGCTGTGGTTTGGAGCGGGAATTGGCACTGGGAATTACGGGCATTCCTGTGTTGCTGGAGGGAGAGGAGGCCACTCACAGTGGCTGGGGTCCAACTGGGTGTTATCCAAAAGAGCAATGCCTAAAGATGCCATGCTTTGTGCCTGTCCTCTTGCCTGGATGGTTTCCAGAAGCTCAAACCCATCTCTTGGCATCTTAGCGAAGTGATTGTGTTCATGCCTAGGCTGGCTTAGCCCACCAGTCCTTAGTCCACTAGTATAGCTGTCTTTGGGAGCCAGAAGAAAGCAGGCAAGCTTTCCTGAGGGTCTTGGTGATCTCCCCTGGGCAGGAGAGAGGCCTCTGAGACTTCCTGGGAGTGTGTGTGTTGGGTGGGAGGTGAGGACTCGGTGCTTGCTGAGCCAGGTTATTAGTCCTGGTGGAAAAAAGCAGGATTGCTGAAATGTTCTTTTTAGCTCTACAGTAACATTTATTTGTTTTGCTCCTGTCTCCCCAGGGAGAAACTGGCCTTGGAGGATGAGCTCTGGGGGGGTGTGTGGCAGCTTGGAGTGGCTGAGGATGACAGGGACAGGTGTGGAATGGGAGGAAGGAGAGTGGCTGGTCCAGGCTTTTGCCCCTGGGCAGCCGAGTGTCCTGGGACATGCTTTCCTAATCAGCAGGGTAGCTGGTTGCTTGCTGAAAGGTCCTCAGGGCCTGATTAGTGCATCTGTTATGTTAACAGGCAAGAAATTCCTTTTTGTTATCCATTTGTCCCAAACCTGCTCAAGTCAGGATAAGGTAAAAGGATAAGATAAAGCAAATCCAGTCAGTTCTCTGCAGCGTGTAGGGTGAACAGGGACTGGTTATGGAAGACCTGCATGAAGGAGCAAAAGGAAAAACTCTTTTTCCTCCTTTAAGGTGGAATCAGGAAGGTTTTGGTCTGTTTAGGATTTTGAAGGATTTGGGGCTCTGCCCTGTCCTTGTGGCTGTAGCTGCTGGGATAGCATGATCTTCGTATAATACTGGAATGGTTTGGGTTGGAAGGGACCTCAAAGGTCATCTTGTTCCACTCCCCCTGCTATGGGCAGGGTCACCTTCCACTAGACCAGGTTGCTCTGAGCTCCATCCAGCCTAGCCTTGAACATTTCCAGGGATGGGACATCCACAGCCTCTCTGGGCAACCTGTGCCAGGGCCTCACAACCCTCACAGGGAAGAATTTCTTCCCCCAGCATGGCAGGGTAGACTTATTGTCTATCCCCTTCCCTTCTTCACCGTGCAATTTGCGCAAGAGATTGTCTTCATTTTTGCACAAACAAGAAGACCTTTTTGCTGAGTCTTTCTACATAATGGGAACAGAAGTCAAAGAAGAATAAAGCCTGCTGTCTCTCACCTTTACAGCATCCCTTTGTTTTACCCTCTCAGGGGTGCTGTGACTCCTTGTGCCAGGAATCTGATGTTTGCATGATGGTAAAATTACCTTTGCGGGTCTATTAAGCAATGACACACGATGTGGTTTGTGAGTCACCTCAGTGAAGGCACTGCTGGAAATGAGAACTTGTTCTCCCTGGCTTTGCCAGGTTAAACATTAATTTTGTGGCCACAGGATGCCATCCTCCTGCATTGCTGTAGTCCAAGCTGTGTGGGTGAGACCTTCCTGCCACATCCCAGCAGGCAGCTCCTGGCTAACACAGGTGTTTTTGGAGAAGCTGAAAGTTGGAGCATGAAGCCAAACTAGGACGTGTGCTGGTGATGCATGGAGTGCTGCTCAGACCCAGGACAACCCTCTTGGAGCCCAGACTGAGCAGCTCCTGGGTCTCATGGCCACCTCTCCTATGAAAACTGTCTGAGAGAGCTGGGGTTCAGCCTGGAGAGGGGAAGGCTCTGGGGAGACCTTAGAGCCCTTTCCAGTGCCTGAAGGCGCTGCAAGAGGGCTGGAGAGGGGCTTTCAACAAGGGCCTGGAGTGAACCAGACTGAGCAGCTCCTGGGTCTCATGGCCACCTCTCCTATGAAAAGTGTCTGAGAGAGCTGGGGTTCAGCCTGGAGAGGGGAAGGCTCTGGGGAGACCTTAGAGCCCTTTCCAGTGCCTGAAGGGGCTGCAAGAGGGCTGTAGAGGGGCTTTCAACAAGGGCCTGGAGTTGACAAGACAAGGGGAGATGGCTTCAAACTGACAGAGGGCAGGTTAGATTAGCTGGTGGGAAGAAACTGAGGTGGTGAGACCCTGGCACAGGTTGTCCAGAGAAGCTGTGGCTGCCCCATCCCTGGAAGTGTTCAAGGCCAGGCTGGATGGGGCTCTGAGCAATCTGGTCTGGTGGAAGGTGTCCCTGACCATGGCAAGTGGTATTGGAACCAAATAAGCTTTCAAGTGCTTTCCAACCAACCCATTCCACGATTCTATGATCTTGGGGCCACATATGTTCAGCCTGCCTTGACATGGGGGTACAAACTTTTCCCAGAGCAGTGCCCAGAAGACCTGAGTGCTTCATGCGTGGCTCCATGTTTTTCCTTCTCTATCTACATCAAATCCTCTTTACATCTCTGTTTTCAAGCTGACCTGGGTTTCTGATGTCCTACATCAGCAGCAATGCCCTGTTCTCAGCCCTTTCTTCTGCTGCTGCTGTATTTCAGGTGCTCTGGAGCGAGGAGCCAGGGCTGGCTGCCTTCTGCCAGCAGTGCATCCCAGAATCTGCTCTATTTATTTTTGAAAGCATTTTCTTTCTCTGTTGCACAGCAACTTCTAACACATCCTGGCTCGTGCTGGCAACTCCTGTTCCTCTCTATACCTTGGCAATTCTTCAGCTGCTTTTGGACTGAGGCAGATGGGGACTGATGCTGAACCCTGATGTCACTTGGGGCCACTTGAAATGTGCCAGCTCAGGCTGAGTTACCAGGCTTGGCAGCACTGCTTCCCATCTTCCCATTCCTTGGGTGCGGGAGCAGCTGAGGTGTGACGTGCAGAGCCAGCACTGCTGCTGCTGTGTGCTAAATGAAGTGTAAATTCAGGCTTTCCTCGGGGTGGTGGGGCTCTGTCCATGACTACCCGTGTGCACTGGCTCTTGGATCGCCAAATATTTAGGGAATGGTGGGCTGGTACATGGAGATGTCACTCTCCCCCTGCCCGTGGGTGGGTGAGGGGACAGTTTTAAGGACCACGAGCTGGGGGCAGTTTCCATAGGTGTGCTTTACGTTGTCTCTGGCTGCCTGCTCTGCATTTTGGGGAATGACAAGCAGTCAGAAGGGTCGTTGGGCTTTTCCAAGGAGAACCTCCTTGTTGTGGGAGTGGAGGGAGAAGGGCAGCGTAGCTCCATAGGGGTGACAGCCTATGCTCTTGTGCAGGAGCAGAGTGAATTCCTGGAGGGTGGCCTGGAAATTGTCTTAAGAAGTCCTGGCTCTGCCCTTCTTTGGAAAGCAAACTCCTAAGGACGCGCTCCCTGGCTACGTACAGCTTAAAGCACTGCTGGGTTCTGGATGCTGCTGTTGCACAAATCACGCTTGCTTTTCCATCCTGGGTTATTTCTGTTGCCAAGCTTGGTCCGTGCTGTTTGCAGAGCGGTTCCCACTGGAGCAATACCTCTCCCCTTGGCCCTGCTGGATGGAAGAGCTTGAGGGGGAACACTGAGCCGTGCCAGGCGTTGTCCCACATCCCCCATCCCTGCCCACGGCTGATGGAACACACCCCCTCAGGTCTGTCTGTCTGCATTTCCTCTGCCTTCCCGGGGATCTGGGTTACTAGTGTGGGGCTGGAATTGGGGGGTGGCAGGTTGTAGACGTGATGGATGTGTGATGAGGGGTGCCTTGCCTTGAGCTGCAGAGGCACCTGCCTGCCCTGCAGCAAGGGATGCAGGAAGAGGTGATGAGATGAGACTGTCTCAAAGGTGCTGCTGGAAGAAATTTGGGCATTGGGTTGTTTGTCAGGATGGGTGTTCCCAATCACTGTGACACCCTGCTGTCCATGCCTTGTGCTACCCCTGTGTCAGACCAGATAAGAGCCCTGCCTCCCAGTGCCACCCCAGCAGTGCCATGCCTTCCCACGCACTGAAAGTGTCCCCAGGGCTGGGGCTCACTGCCTGGTAGTCTCTGTCTCTCCCAGCTCTCCGTGATGGAGATGGAGGGCTGATTTATTTGATGTACATTTATTTATATAAATAATAATGGGGTTGTTTAACAGTTGATCTTAGAGGAGAGATGAGATAATTTCATGTTTTGATATTCCTAAAGCTGATCCCCCTGGGAGTGGTGCTCTGAAGGAGGGCTCTTGTATCCAGGGCTGTGCTACCCCACTGCTGGCACAGGTGAGCCCTTACACTCACTGAGGTCTCGCTGGACTCAGAGATGCCTCCCTGTTGGGATGGGGCCTGAGCAGCAGCCTGGCTCCATCTGGACTCAGTGCAGCTTTTCCCAGGAAGCAGTGCCGAGCCCTGAGGAGTGGGCTCTGCTGCTGGAGCGTCACTCCAGCTGTAAAAACCCTGGCATGGCAGAACAAAAGCTGTGTCCCAGACAAAAGGTTATCTGACGTCTGGTACCAGAGCATCTCCCAGCCTGAAGCAACCCCTGGGTATTCTAAGCTGTGCTCTTTCCTCTATCTGATCTTTGTAGGTGTTCCAGGGGTCTTTGTTGTGTTGTTTTGGAGCTGTGAGGGCCTAAAAAATAGTGAGTTTTAGATATGAACGGGTGATGAATGTTTCTTAAGAAATGAGCCAAGTGGTCTGTCTCTGATTTCAGCATGTCCCTCTGCCCTGAACATGCTGGTGCATGAGGTGCTGCCTTCCCTGGCTCTCCTGTGTTGGGAAATTTGACCTGATCCTCTCACCTCCCCCTTCTGCTGAATGTAGGACTAAGTCTGTGCAAGGAGCCTTTGCCTGTAAATGTCTCCTTTCTTGCTTTCTTCCCCACCTTGCTTAAGTGTCTCTCTGTTCCTGCTGTCATACAAAGCTCCCAAGCACAGGATGCAGCCCTGGCTCTCATGGGTACCAAGGATGCTGGGATCCATCCTTCCCAGCAGAGCTGCTGCAAACCTGCCAGTGGCGGGGGGCTTAGGAGCGGTTTGATCCAACAATTCTTTTCCTGGTATCAAATTGACTTCAACTAAAAAAAACACCTCTCCAGGCTGGCTCCTGCAGCCAGTGCCCTGCACAGACCCGGCCAGAAAAGCTGCAGGACCTGGGGGGGAGTCCGGAGCTGACCCAAGCAGGGCTCACCCACCACGGCATCCATGCCACTGTGAGGGGAAGTGCACGTGGCAGGAGAGGAAAAGGCCACGAGGATGAATCAGCCGCTCTCGCAGCCCATCTGTCTCTGTTTGGAAGGGCCCCACGCTGAAATTCTTCTGAGCACTCCGAGCTTTAGTGCTCTCCTGATCCACTCTGCGTGAGCTCTCCTCCTCCCCTTGAGCAAGGACTAATAATTAGCAGCTCAGGGCAAGCGTGGCTGAGCACAGAGAGGCAGATGGCATTTGATCATCTTGAAAATCAAGTGGCCCCCGTGGCCTGGGAGAAGCAGGTTAGTGAGTCGGAGGGAAGGGGCGGCAGGGGATGGATTTGGAGCATCCCTGTGCCCCCGGAAGGATGGAACCTAGGCCAGGATATCTAAGCATGTGAGTTCCCAGGGAGAACAGCCAAGTTTGGGAAGGAGACATGTCCTGTGGGCTGGTGAAGCAGAAAACCCCTGCCTGGCTTGGGGTGTCCCCAAGATGCTTGGGAGCAGCATCCTAGATGCTCTCATGTAGGTTTATATTTTATATATATATACACAATATCTTATAAATTCTATATACATATTTAACAGCGTCTTGCTCTGGTGCTGCTGTCAAAATCATCCCCCAAATCCCCAGGGAAGCCTGCTGGGGTGCTGGACCACGGTTGGAGGACTCCAGCAGCTTTGTTGCCTGTTGAATATACAGTAGCCAGGGCTTGTCCATTACTCCCTCTCCAGGGAGGGATCCCTGCCTCCCTGCTCGCCCGGGGCTCATGGCAGTGCTGGAGCTCAGCATTGTGGTGCTGGACCCTTGTGCTGCCTGGGGAAGATCAGCCCCCCCTGGACCAGCACAGCATTAAGCCTTTCTGCTTTAACTCCAGTGGTTTTGGTGAAGTTTATTCAGATAAAGGAAGCAAAGGGCTCGCCCAGTGCCTTAAGTGCTGAGTGTACTTATTATGGTAATACACAGTTACTTGGCTAAAGACATGATTGCTGCCATTGTAACACAAACACAGGCAGAGAAAACCCCTAAAAGGAATTTCCTCTTTGTAGGTCAGTGGTGCTGCTGGGAACCCACTTCTCACAGCAGCTCTTTATTAGTTAATCAGCTGCTAGAGGAAAAAAATGAAGTATGTTGTGAGATTCCAGGGCCTCCTGCCTGCTGGGGCTGCATTCCTTGGCTGTGGCACACGGCTGGGGTTGGGATAACAGGGCTGGGTCTCTTGGCAGTGTGTAGCATCTCTTGAGGATGCTGCAGAGAGGATCTGTTTGTTTTTTCTTCCATCACATGTGCTCTGGTGCTTGAAAAGGCTCTTCTCAGTGATTTGTGGGGTGGGATGCTGCCTTTGGGTGCTTGTGTCCCGTTTCAGCCCACACTGATGTACAGAGTAAGGGGCCAGAGCTGCTCACTGTTCTGTCCCTGTTTGGCCATGGCAATCCCGTGCAGGAGGGGCTGGAGGGATGCTGGATGCAGTCTCTCTAATGAGATCCCCATTAGATGGGCTGAGTTCCAGCTGTGTCAACACAGCTGGGTGGTTTGTGTCCTCAGATATGCCCTGGGCTGAGCTGGGAGTGTCATTCTGCTCCCAGCAACCGTGCAGGTGAAAGCACAAGTGCCCATGTGTTTGCAGGTGAATATCCCCTCTCTAATTCAGTTTGGCCCCGTGGCCATGGTTTTATCTGGATGATTTCTCCGCAGCAGGAGCAAAGAGTAAATTTCCTGACTTTTATTACTTTGAGACTGAAGTTTGGGAGATAAGAGCCTGCAGAGACTTCATTTTCAGGTGTTGAAAGCCTGCGATGTGTCACAGCACAGCGGTTCCTTAGCTCTCCTGTATCAGTGGTACATCAAATGTACCATTGCTGGGCAGTAATGTCCCCCTGTCCTGTGGAGGCTGGGGTGGCAGAGGCTGCTTGGAGTCCTGTGCAGGTCTGTCCTATGCTCTTACTGCATCCCAGTCGTGCAACCAGGGATATGGACAGCAAGTATGAGCTGGGGTCACCTGTGGGAAACCACATGTGGGACTATAGGGGGGGTCATACAGGTAGATATGCTATGTTCCTTTGCTTTTTTAACTAGTAACTGTCATTAATGGAGCTGTGAAGCCATATTCTGTCCAGCTGTTACCAGGGAGCTGTGTGGCAGCCTGGGTTTATTCCCAGGAAAAGACTGATTTGCAGCTGGAAGGGCTCAGAGGCACCGATACCTGAAGGGAGCCTATTAGAAAGATGGATACAGTCTATTTATAGAGGCATGGAGTGACAGGACAAAGGGGGGAATGGCTTCAAACTGAAAAGGGAGTATATTTAGATTAGATATTGGGAAAGAATTCTTCCCTGTGAGGGTGGTGAGCCACTGGCATACATTGCCCAGAGAAATTGTGGCTACCTCACCCCTGGAAGTGTTCACGACCGGGTTAGATGGAGCTCTGAACAACCTGGTCTAGTAAAAGGAATCCATGGCGGAGGGTTTGGAACGAGATGATCTCCAAGGTCTTTTGCAACCCAGGCCATTCTATGATATGCACTCAAGCTGTATGTTATTAAGCAAACCCAGCACGGAAGTTGGGCTGCTGGCTGCCTCCGTGGTCCCAGTTCTGTCCACGGTCCATTTCCTGCACATACCGAGTTGTTTCCCGCTGACAGAGGCAGGGCTGGCATTTAAACAGCGCAGAAGCCAAATTACGTGATGAGCAAACGTGGTGTTTTATTCCCCACCAATTCAGATTTAGTGTGGAAATAAAGCGTGTTTGTTTTCCATGTCAGGAGGGGACCCGAGGCCAGAGGACGGGCAGATACCCCTGTGTCGGTGCTCGGTACCCCACGAGCACCCTCGTTAGCACGTAAGCCTCGTCAGCTTCCCTTCACAAAATGTTCTGGCATCCTCCCTTCTCTCCTTGTCACTTCTCCAGAGGGAACGTGGCTTGTTCCGCTGGCAGCGTGAGCCCTGTTTGCTGAGGCGGAGGCAAAGCTAATTATTTCTATTTATTTCCTCAAACTTTCTCGGTGTTTCGTTTGAGGTCTCTGCTTGAGCTTCCCTGCTTGTCTCCAAGCCTGGGAGTCACCAGTGTCCCTGGAGCAGCCAACCTGGTGGGAGGTGCATTGGTAGGCATCAGGAGAACCACTCTCTGTGTGGATGCTGGACCTGCCCTTGGGTTGTGTCCTCATTTGCTCTTGGCTAATTGTCCTCAGGGCTCTGCTGCAGCCACACCGTGGCTGAAAACCTGGAGTGTTCATGCTTGGTGTGCCTGAACGCCTCCTGTCCTTGCCAAGGAAATGTTTAGGAAAGGAACGGGGCCTCAGAACAACAGTTCTTTGAAAAAAAAAAAGAAAAGTAAAACCAAAACAACGCTAACCAAACAAAAAACCAAAACAAAAATCTCACCAGTTACAGAAAAAAATAAATAAACAAACCCACCCAAAACAGAAATACAAAAGGAAAAAAGCCTCAAGGAAACCTGGAGTAAAACAAGGAGTTAAACTTTAGCAAGGGAGGGTTGAAAACGAGCACAGCAAGATGAAAAGGAAAAGCAGAAGTTGGGGAAAATGAGATCTTATAAAGGTGTCCAGAACTGACTTGAAAAAGTAATTAATGCTCCTAAAAAAAGTCGCATGGGTAAGCAAAGTAGTGGAGTGAAGGATCTGTTTATAGCTTTCAGTGGGAGCAGCCAACTCATCTTATCAATGTGCTAATTAATTTGCTGAGGCTCTTGCTGGCAGTTGCCTTTTCCTTTCTGGAGAGCTTGCCAAGGGCTGAGTATCCCTTGGGCTGGGCAGGTTTAAATTTGGGGGTGATTTTAGATACATTCTACTTACAGTGCATCACCACAGACCTGAAGGAGATAGGATGCTCCCCTGGGCTGTCCATTCCTTCCCCTGCAGCAGGGAGATGTCAGGCTTATTTTGATGAGGATGAAGGGCCATGCTCTGTGTTGTCCCCTCAGTTACTGTTGATTTTTTTTTTCTATATTATTTTTTTCTCCTGGTGTGCTGTTTCCCAGCCTTTATCCCAACCTCTGTTTTCACCTCCCTGTTTGTTCTGGAGGAGGGGTTAAAGTGATGATGTGCTCAGCTTGCTGCATTATTGGGGGATTTAAATCCTCCTTTTCCTTGCTGGGTTATTTTCTCCTGTATCAGGGATGTAGTTAAGAAGGGGACAACAGCCCCAGCTCCCTTGTCCCTTCTTTCACCTCCATCACAGGCAAACACTTGGGAGAGGAATCTCAGGGTCTGATGGAGCAAAGGCCTTCCTGGAGCAATTCCAAAGTGTGAATACAGTGTTTCACCATGGCAAGGCTTTGGGTAGATTCTCAGACACAAACATCTCCTGTCTATAGGGCATCATCTACTTTGCTTAGCAAAGGAGAATTACATGGCAAGGTGTTCCTGACAGTGTTCCTGTGTCTTTTGCTCCCATGTGTAGCTCCTGACTCAAAGTCACAGTGATATTTCCACATCCAGCTTCATGAAGTGCTGCCTGTCTCTGCCTGTCTGTCATCCCATGGATGTGGGGCTGGAGTGGGATATGGATGATCCAGCCAGGCATGCCCCATAGAGAAAACCCAACCAAATGGAAGGAGTGCAGGGGTGATCTCACCTGGGTGTCCCAAGGCTCCTCCCCTGTAATTTTGCTGTGATTCATCTAGGGGAAGCTCTGCTGCTCCAGGGAGAGCTGGCTGCAGGGTCAGAGAGCTGCAGGTTCAAGAGGTGCAGGGGTGCCCAGTTTGGGAGAGATGAGGAGAAGAGCACCAAGGCAGGCAGTGGTACCCCTTGCCCTAACCTTGGGGGCCCAGTGATGTGTGTGTGCTGTGCCTGGTTGGAGACGGTCTAACCCAACAAACCTTGGAGAACTGGGACTTTTGGTTGACACGGGGGGAAGGGAGGGAATTGTGGTGCAAACAGAGCGAACCCCTGAGCCTGTCCTCTCTGTCGTGTTCCCCTCCAGAGTGATGAGCCGCAACAACACCCAAGATGCTGGGATTTGGCACGTGCTCCATGGGCGCGCCGGGCAGGGGGGCTGAGCTGGACGGAGCCTCCCCCCGCTACGTCCTGGCCCTGCCCGAGGAGGAGACGTGGCGAAAGCACCGGCTCGGCCTGATGCAAACCACCCAGTCCTGCAACCTGCTGGAGCCCGAGGGCCTGGCCGAGGCCCTGGTCTCGAGGGCTGCCAGCTTTGACGCCCTCTACGAGCCCCGCTCCCGGGATGCCGACGCGGACACCGGCAGCGCCTTCGACCTGGGGCTGGGCCAGTACGTGCCCGTGAGCCCGGACGTCATCAAGCGCCGGCGGGGCGGGCTGATCGAGCAGAGGGACATTATCAAGGCACACGAGGCACACAAGATGCAGAGCACGCCACAGGCGCGGAGGAAGGAGTGGGAGTAAGTACCGGAGAGCCCCCAGCCCAGGTGGGCAGCCGGGGGGAGCGGGAGCGTTCCCTGTCCTCTTTGGGGCTGGCGGGAGAGCCTGGGGGGGTGTCATGTGGGTGGCATCATCCCTGTGGTGCAGCTGCCACCCACTGTGCTCCATCTCCTGTTCCTCCTGAGCTGGGCTGCTCGACTCCAAGCTGGAGGGTGGCATTCCATGGAAACGGTGCACTTTGGGTGGAGGGCCCCTAAGTTGTGAGGTGGTTCGAGGGACGTAGAGGAAACTTGGAAGTTCTCATAGTTTTCCTTGGATGCCAAGTGAGTTTTGGATGCGTTTGGGGTCATTGCTTCCTGCTTTTGCTGTGTCTCGAGCCCTGCTGCGAGGGCATTGTACAGATGCATCACTTGGGGACATGGTTTAGTGGGACTTGGCATTGCTGGGTTAATGGTTGCCTTGATGATCTCAGATGTCTTTTCCAACCCAAATGATTCTATGGTTTGTATTTAGCTCCAAAAAGTGTTCAATTCTGAGTCAGAGCAAGTTGGAGAGATTAACAAACTTGACAAAACAGAAGTGCTTGGCAGAGCTAGAACCCACTGGTTTTACTTACTGTTTTCCTTTAATTAAGTTATTCCCATAGTTTGCCTTGGTGCTGTGAGAAAACCCCGGCTCCAAGTCCTGGATTAGTCTCTCCCACCTGGCACTCACTTTGTGACCAAGGCTGCAGCCATGTGCTTCAGTCCTGCATTTAAATTACAAGCTCCCCCTCCCTGTGTCTGCTCAGCAGAATTGCTTGGGAGAAGCTGTTGCAGCACATCCTGCTCCAGTGTCACTGGTCCAGAGCAGCTCCCTGCCTTAGGCACTTCATCTGGGGAATAATGTTTAATAAAACACCCGAAGGAGCCGGGAGCCCCTGTATTAATTAGATGTGGCACGTTGCTTTGGCGAGATCCAGGTCAGCATGAAGCTGGTAAGGTTTCTTTGGGGTGGCTTCCATGATAAAACAGCTTGTGATAACACTGAGGCTGCTCCTGCTCTTTTTGGAGAGCAGCCCAGTGTTGAGGCAGGCTCTCCCTGGCCCTTTCAGCTCCTTGCTCATCCCTGTGTGCCCAGGGAACCTCCTGGCCGGTGACTCAGGCAGTCCCGCACTGGGAAAATAAATTGACATATGGGCTCGGCAAGCACTCGGTGCCTTGTTATCTTTTGCATCCCACCGGGGATGCCAGATGAATAAATCATGGCCGGGCAGGAAGCAGAGGGATGGCCTCGTTAATTGTCGGCTGGCGGAGTGAGTCCCTAGAACGGCTGCTCGCTAATTAACTGCCTGGATCCTACAGCTCTCTTTGGTGGCAGGGAGATGAAGCCGGAGCCCTTCCCGCTCACACTGCGTGGGATGTGCCCCTTTGGCCGCCCTCAGTTGCTCCATCCAGCAGAAACTCAAACACAAAGCCCAGTGTTTCTGTCTTTAACACATTGGGAATACACGGGCGGCCGTGCCGGCTGTTGCCATCCCGATGTGGTTAATAGGGTGTTTCCCCAGGCTGGTAGGGTCCAAACTTTGCATTTCCCAGCTCCTGGATGCTTGGGTTTGCCATCTCATCCCATTTCACGGTGGCTTTGTGGGAAGCCTCTGGTGTGGGGTGGACGCTGGGCTCTGGCACTGATGGCAGCTCTTGGGCTTTGCAGACCTCATGTGCCACTGAGGACCTGAGAGCCCCACTGCCTGTCTCTGCCAGGTCCCTCCTTGGGAAGTTGCTGAGCACCAGGGAGCTTGATCTGTTCCTTTCCCAGACTTAGGTGCCCTGATACCCCCTCAACCTGCAAAAACTGCATGCCAGAGGCTCCTGCTTTAACATCAGACTCATAAACGCCAGGAGAGGGACTTTTGATTAAAGGCATGTAGTGACAGAACAAGGGAGAATGGCTTTAAACTGAAAGTGAACGGGTTTAAGATTAGGAAAAATTCTTCCCTGTGAGGGTGGTGAGGCCCTGGCACAAGTTGCTCAGAGAAGCTGTGGCTGCCCCATCCCTGGAAGTGTCCAAAACTAGGTTGGACGGGGCTCTGAGCAACCTGGTCTGACGGAAGGTGTCCCAACCCGTGGCAGGGATTGGAATGAGATGGTCTTTATGGTCCCTTCCAACCCAAACCAGTCTTTCTAGGATAAACCAGTGAGGCTTTTCCCCAAAAGCTTTGCCAAAGCCCAGACTGGTGTGCAGAGCCCGTAACCTTAGCACCATGGATGCTCTCTGGGAAAAGATGGATAGCATGTGGGGGAGAAAAGGCAAATTAATTTCCTTGTGCGTAATTTTATTAGTAATAATGCAATTTTCTTGTGATTTAATTTTCAGAAGGGCTCATCTCACATGCCTTGAATCACCCTGGGGGCTCTCGCCTGGGCGGTCTGGCTCTGCTGAGCAATGGGAGGGGGGGTGTTTTCCCCACTGGCAGTGGACATTAAATGGAACATGAAGAATGTGGAAAATGGCTGGATATTTGCAGGAGGTCTCCTTGTACTCCCATTTGCCAGCTCTGGTTGGGTGGTCTGTGGTGTGGTGGGCACAGGGAGAGAGTGCAACATGTGCCTCTCTGCTGCTGCACGAGACCTCTGCTCCCCTGGATTAGCTCTCTGCCTTTGCAGATGTGGTATTCCTGGTGTGCAGCCAGATGTTGGTGTTTAGCTGCTCTTGATCTGGGTTGCAGTGAGGGAAGAGAAGCAAAGGTTTTTTTTCTACTAGCATTGGCAGGTCCAACCCTTACCAAGACTCCACCTCTGCTGCCTTTTCCCAGCGAAACAACCCCATAAGTGGAATAAGAATAGGAAGGATAAAATTCTCTTTTTTTTTTTTTAATTTTTTTTATTTTTTTTCCATGAGTAAGCTGAGGCAGAGAACAGCAAACACTAAGTGCCTGTGGAGCAGTGGCTCTGTGGAAGGCTTTAACTTTATGGTGAAAGGTGCATGTACCAGCTCACCTGGTTCTTGTCTGAGGGATTTAAGCCTAAGGCAAACGCTAAACCCTGTTTTCCAGAGTCCCAGCCTGACGCCTCACCCTCCATCCCTCGGTTTAGGTGCTGGGATGGAAGTATGGGAAGAGGTCTGCCATGCTCCAAGGCTGGGTGTGCTGCTGCATGGAGTGGTCGTGGCTGAATCGCTGCTGTCTTTGCTCTGTATGTCTGGCAGCATCATTTGGGTGATGTTTGGCTTAGAGATAGCTCAAAAGAGAAGCTCCTCGTCAAAACAAGCAAACGGGGAACCTCCTGTGGCTTCTCTGGGCTGAGCAGTTGCTTCCTTAGCTGATGCTAAGGACAGGCAGAGCCACACAGGGAACATCCCAGAGAACCTTCAAGCTGAATTGGAAGCGGACAGGACCCAAACCTGCTTTTGCACGGCCACAAACCAAGCGTGCATGGGAATTTGTTAAGCTTAGCTTATGATATTTGGGGAATGCAAGCTCTGCTCTCATTTTGGAATGATAACTGCAACAAGGATGCGTGGAAAAGCCTGATTCCTGGATGCCAGGCAGGGAGCACGGGAGCAGAGGAGACTGGAGGGAAATCACCAGGATGGTGGTACAGTGTGAAGGTGGGATGCTGTAATTCAGCACTGGAGTACCTGAGTGATGGGTGGCAGGTTTCAGTGTCCCAGGGAAGAGATGCACTCTGCCCACAGCATAGGACAGTGATCCTAAAGAAAAAGGTAATTAGAAGTGATCTCCTGTTTTGAGTTAATGCCTCTGATGCCACGAGTCTGTGAGGTCTCCCTTGCAGGGTACGATCTGGTTCACGGAGCTGCAGGATGGGAGGGCTTCCTGCTGCTCCCTCGGATCCGTACCTGCAGTGCAGACCGTGGGGAGCCTTTTGGGCTGGAGCGTGTTGTTACTGCAGCTCTGCCTTTGTGCCGTTTTATGGGAAGCAGGGAGAGAACAGAACAAGCTGAAAACGCACAGGGTGTTGCTAACAGATCTCAGTGGCTTTTTATGACTTGGCAGCCTCTGTCTGGTTATGTGCACGCTCTGCATCCCAGATTACAAATGAAGCTGGCTTTTTTTTTTTTAAATCCTTATTTTTTTTTTTTTTTTTTACTCATGCTGAATGAGACAAAGGGCCCCCTTGGTGTGTGTTGGGCTGGCAGCTCAATCGATGCTTCCCAGCATATTCCCCAGCACCATCTGGGTTTAATTGGCTGCAGTGGTGGGGAGAGGGCAGGAGTGTGCATGGGGTGGCACTGCCTCTTGTCTGGGAAATGCCCCTGGGCGATGGGGCTGTTTTGGCAGCTGTTTCAGCTCTCACTACCCTGTCCCTCCTTGGCTCTGCAGGGAAGGGACAAGCCCTAGGTGGCTCTGGGTTGCTGCCACTGATGCGAGGTAGCTTTGTGGCGTGGTTTTGGAAGAGGTGTTTGATGTAGTGGGTGTAGCTGCTGTGCTGTGGGCAGCAGCCCTGCTCCCACCCGAGTGGGCTCTGTGGGGGCTGCTCTGTGCTGTTCTAGGGGCAAGGAGCTGGAGGAGGGTACTGGCCCTTGGCTGCAGCATCAGCGTTGAGAGGATCTGTGGAACAGCAGCCCTTGCTCCCCTTGTGTGCTGCCATGGAAGGGAGAAGGTATTCCAGCATCCCATCCAGGTCTCAGCTCTGACACCAGTGTCCAGTGCCTGTCACCCCTCCTCATGTCTCCCTCCTGACCCTGCCCTGGGGGGTGGGTACATGACTTTCTTCCTCCAGCACTTTTGCAGTGTCAGTAACTGTCAGAGGCAGCTTGGCCATGTCCTTCTCCACCATGGGCTCCTGTTCAGACTTCTGCTGCCATGTGCCCAGGAGCCTGGGAGGGCTGGGCAGAAATGTTGGGGCAGCTCAGGAGCTGCGGGGGGTCTGCAGGTGAAAACCCTGAGATGTTGGTGGCAGGTGATCCTGGGAGCATCCTTCATGTAGATGTACCCATGATTCCTATGCAAGTCCTCTGCAACGAGGCAAAGCAATTAACCTCTCTGAAAGCCTAATGAGTGCCTTGGTTGAGGTGATTCTCTCTGCTTATGTTTTACCCTGCACAAGGAGTAATACAGGTGGTAGAAAGGACTGTGGATATGCTAAACCTGGGAATGGGGACACTGAAATAGGGCTTTTGTCATGGTAACTTGGCCTTGAGCAGCAGGGAAGCATCTCTCCCAGAAGTATCTGACCTGGACTTCCCTGTGCTCTCCCTGCTTCCCTTTAGTGCAGACCAAGGTTTGGATCCCTGGGGAGGAGTTCCTTTTCTGACCTGGGATGAACCTGAGTTCCACTGAATGTCCTGGCAACAGCACGGAAATAGCAGCATCTTTCACTGAACTGCCTCAAAGTCTGGGTTTCTGGCACACCCTGGAGGAATTCCCTCTCTGAATGAATTCAGGTGACTGCAAAGCCTCCCAAGGGCTGCCAGGGAGGTGGGCACTTCAGGGACAGCCCCAGCCTTCCTGCACAGCAGAGCCCACTCTTCCAGGGAGCTGGGCTCCTTAGGAGCTGGCTGCTGAATGTGGAAGACAAGGTGGCTCCCAGCAGATGCCTCTGCTCAGGAGCTGCTGCCTCGTGTTTTGCCGCCACGTCCTGGCAGTTCCTACTTCCCTCGCTGGAATCTCAGCTGCAGGTGTTGGGAAGCTTTATTAGCACATCTTGGGGCAACGTTGAAGCTGTGCACCATACCGTGGCTGGTTGTGTTTCTCAGGAACAAGCCTTCGGAGGGAGCTTCCCCCTTGGCCTGGCCATGGCTCAGAAATGCTGGATTTCTGGGAGGCAGGGCCACCTAGGGCAGACTGCCCAGGATTGTGTCCAGATGGGTTTTGAGTATCTCCAAGGATGGAGACTCCAAACCTCTCTGGGCAGCGTGACCCAAACTGACCCCTCACACTGAAAAAGTTTATTCCTATGTATAAGCAGAGTTTGGTTTATTGCTGTTTGTGCCCATTGCCTCTTGTCCAGTCACTGGGTGCCACAGAGAGGAGCCTGGCTCTGCCTTCTTCTTGCACTGTCAGGTATTTTATGCATTGATCAGATCTGTTTTGAGCCTCTTCCAGCCAGGTTGAGCAGTCCCAGCTCTCCCAGCTTCTCTCCCTTAGTCACCTTTGCTGGATTTGCTCCAGTAAGTCTGTGTCTCCTGTCCTGGGGGCACAGCACTCTGGATGTACCTCACCAGGGCTGCACAAAGGGGATGGGTCACCTCCTGAACCCACTGGCTTTGCCTAACACAACCCAGGAGGCTGTTGGCCCCTTTTTGGAAGAGTACATGGCTGGCTCGGGGTCAGCTCAGTGTCCATGAGGTCTCTCGAGGCTTTCCCTGCCAAGCTCCTCCCCAGCCAGGTTGTTCTCCTGCAGATACAGGGCTTGGTGTTTGCCATGAAGCTGAACTCCAGGCATCTCCACTCCCTGTTTCTCCAGGCTGCTGAAATCCCTCTGGATGGCAGCACAGCCCTCTGCTTCAGCAGCCTCTGGTTAGAGCATCTGTGAGCATGGTTCACTGCAGTGTGCAAGCAGTGAAACTTCTGATATTCAGTGCTCGTTTGCACCCTCATCCTTTCCCTCCCATGGAATAATTCAGCCTCTTCCCCTCTCCCAGGCAACCCTGTGTGATCCTGATGAGGGGGGCTGTCTGCTGGCTGGGAGATGTTTGTGGGAGAGGTGTTTTCCAGCCTCTCCACTGTGTACAGCTGATGTTATTTATTACTCTGTTTCTAAGGTGTAGTACACCCTGCCCCCCATACTATTTGTATTTCAGAGATGGTGAGGTAATAAGTGAATTCAGGGACCTCGGGAGATATCTAGTCCAATCAGACAATTGTTTATTTTTAAGGTAACTCAACATTTTGCATTTTAAAACACAGTGCATGTCTAATTACACGTGCCCCAAGTGGCATTTTCTTGACTGAGAGGGTGGTGAGGCCCTGGCACAGGTTCCCCAGAGAAGCTGTGGATGTCCCATCCCTGGAAGTGTTCAAGGCTGGGCTGGGAGCAACCTGGGATAGTGACAGGTGGCCCTGCCTGTGTCAGGGGTTTGAGATGAGATGATCTTTAAGGTTCCTTCCAACACAAACCATTCTAGGATTCTGTAAAAGGCTGGGAAGGTCCCCGAAATTGTACTAACGCAGCTTTCAAAATGTGACTCTTGATTTCCCAAAGTGGCTTGTGAAACACTGAGACCTTTCTTAGAAAAACAGAGGAGAGATGCTCTTCTTGTCTCCACTTACCTTTTTCATGCTCCATGGGAAAGGCCACTCTGATCCTTCAGCACAGGATTATGTGTGTGTGGGTCATCAAAAACATGTCACATTTCTGTTGTTTGGCTGCTTTTGGGCTGGTGCTACGCACCTCAGCAAGGATCTTGCTTTTTAACTGGGGAAAATGGACTGGTGCTTATCCCCAGCTGTGGGGAAGGAGGTCAGCGTGGTATTGTCCTTCCCAAAACGCACCTGAAAGAGCTGGTGTTGTCTCATCTTTCATGGCTGATTCTAACCAGCTGCCTGAGGGTTGTGTGGTGGGACGTAGCTTTCCTGCAAGCTTGCAGTGTGGCACCGTGGTGGATGATGCTGTAACATAACACGTGATGTCTCCACGGGCTCTGATACAAACCACAAGTCCTTTATTTGTCGTCAGAAAAGCTTCACAGGGGTCACTTTTCTCCCGCTGCAGCTCCCGAAAAGTAAACTGGTATCTGATGTGCCGTAACTCTTGTCCGTGCATTCGCTCGGGCGGAAATAGGCCTAAAAATTCTTCAATGGACTTTTTCCCCATTGAGGAACCACAGAAACCATGTTCTGCTGGGGCTGGGTGAGGGTGTTTGCCTTCCCAGAGGCTGCTGAGCTGATGAGTCCCTGCTGACGCAGCAAGGGGGACGGTTTCTTTGCACCTCCCAGCACTGAGTAGCTTTCGGAGAGAGAGGTTTTGCTCTTTGGCCTTTTCTCTTTCACAGGTTTGGAAGATGGGAGCAGCATCTCCTTCCTGGCTGCGCTCCAGGGATGGGGCTTCTCTGGCTGTCTTGAGCATGAGCTGCTCACTGCCAGTTCAGACTTGGTGGAAAAAATTTTTCAACAGCTCCATCTTCTCCTGGCGCTTGTCCTGACAATGTAATTTTGTCAAAACCACCCTGATTGCCAGCAGGTTACTTTGAAGAAAGCTGAGACTGTGAGTTTGGCTTCATTAGGTTGGGGATGGAGTTGATGGGTTTCTGGTCTGGCTTTCTTTTTGTTTCCAGGGGTATTTACAGCCCAAAAGCAGAAAGGGGGCTCCTCTGTCATCCCACTTGCTGGTACCGTGTGTTTTGCTGTGTTTGTCTGACTTGAGCCTTGCAGGGCAGGCAGAGGATCAGAGAAAGCATGGGATGGTCCTCAGGCATGGACCTGCCTCTTGTGGGGGCGAAGAGGAGATCTAAGGGAGAAGAGAATCTCCTGCTGGCTTTGACAGGAGGTAACGCTGCTGCGCCAGAGGGGTCACAAGGATGCTGAGGGAGAAAGAGGGATTTATTCTGCTTTGGGTAGTGTAGCACTTGAAAAAATACATTTCAGAATCCCTCTCCAACCTTTTGACAGGCTAGAAATAAGTTTTCTTTTGCTGGCTGTTTATGGATGGCCCTGGGGATGTTTTTTCTGATCTTGTTCCCACACACCAAGTTTGGCAGCTTGGTGTTTGGCTCTTGCAGGTCTTGGGTGGCAAGAAGGAGAATATCTTTCTGGGGCTGGGCTCTTTCCCTTCCTCCTTTCTGTGGTCTCCCTTTATCCATTCTGCCCAGTCTTGGTCTTTTGGGCAGGGTAAATTTCAAATATTCATATTATTTCCCCCATTGGATCCTCTCATGGGGGCCCCTCTAGAAATGCATTGCCCAAAACTGGACCCATCTGAGATGGAGGAGGATGGAGAAGTGTGATCTCACCTCCTGCCAGCTTGGTTAGTATGAGGCTGGGATGCTCCACAGCTTTTGGCTGAGGGGAGAGGTTGTGTAGAGGGATTTGGGAGCTGGTAGCAGGGCAGGAAATTTACTTTAATCTGATGGAAGAGCAGGAGAAGGCGGATAACTGTTCTGAGAGGTGGGATTGCTGCATGCCTGCCCAGAGCAGACAGGATGCAACTGGAAGTGCTAATTAAAGCCCAACTCTCAAGGCTAAATAAAGCAGCAGGGCACTCCAGGCAATTTACTAATGGGTGATTATTTCAGGGCTCTTCAGTTGAGCCATAAAACCTCCTGGCCTAAGGCAGAGAGTTAGACCAAGGAGAGCTGTGTCACCAGGAACACTTGAGTGGGGTGTTTAGGTAAGAAATGGGAGAGCAGGCAGTGACAAGATCCTTCCCTGCTGTGTGGCATCACTGCAGCCAGCACTGATGTGCCAAGTAATGCTGTCCCTCATCTGTGGTGGTTTGGGGGTTATGGGGTCTCACCTGCCTCTGCTTGAGGTGTCAGCAGACACCCTTGTGCTTATTCAGGTGGCATGTGCACCCACAAATGGGGCTGTTGGTGTGGGGTTTGGTGTTTTTGGGGAGTACAAAGCCCTGAGCAGCCTGTGGGAGGTGGACGAGTGCAGGCACTGAGCTTCACAGTGGCAGAGTGAGACCAAGCACCAAAACCAGTTTTGTGGTGCTGGATGCACATCCCTGGAGTGTCCCTGTAAATGCCCAGGTTTCTTGGCTGTCCTTTAAGCCTCTCTCAGCTCTTCCAGACTGACATAATTTCAAGAGCAGGTTGAACAAGGCTCTGAGCAACCTGATCAGATTGAAGATGTCCCTGTACTTGGCAGGGGTTTGGACTAGATGACATTAAAGGTCCCTTCCCACCCAAACTGTTCTATGATTCCATGATTTGGTTGCTGAATCCCCCTTTGATCCAAGGTGCAATATCCTTCTGCTTTATCAGTAGTGCTGATATATGAGCAATTCCAGTCCCACAGCAATGCAGTGTGGGGGCACAGCCAACTTGAAGGCTCTGTGGTATGTTTGGGCACTTTTCTGGCTTCAGGAGGTATGTGAGGAGTTTAGCTTGGAGTGTATGTGATCCCAGGGCACTGTGGGTCTTGGGCCATTTGATCAGGACCTGGTGCTAGGCTGTGGTGCTGGCATCTTGCCATGCCTGCCTCGTGCTGAAGAACACTTGGGGAAGGATAAAAAGCAGATTATACACAGCTCCTGATCCCTGTTCTGACATCCCACCTGACTTGCAGAGACACCTTTAACGTGTCTCCCCTTTGCTTGCACAAAAGAATGTCACAACAGATCAGCCACTGGGAAGCATCTGCATGTAGGGGAGGAGGAAAAAGGGTGGAGGCTCTCAGAATTTCCTCCAGCCTGGAGCTCCCTAAAATGCCATGGCTGATGCATGCCATCAGTCCTGACATCTTACCCCTAGAGAAGCTGGAGGCTGGTGGGCCCTGCTGGGGTGTGGTTGGACATTGTGGATTTGGGAACCTTGAGTGGGACCTGGTGGGAGCTACATTCGTGTTTATGTGGCACCTTAAAAAATGGGGCCAAAGATGTTCCAGGCTGGATTCTCTTAAGCAATCACTTGCAGAGGGGTTAGGGAAAGGGATCCCTGGGGTGGGAATGCAAGGTGTGCTGCGCTGGGGTCTTGGGAAGGGTCTGCAGGAGGAGGGCTGGGTGAGAGCTGCTCCTTCTGCACCACCACCACTTGCAAGAGCTGGTCGCTGGGGCTGTATGACGACCAAAATCTTAGTTTCCAGAAGGTTATTGCCCCATCTCAGCAAAGAGAGCTTTTACAAGATTGTTTTCCTATTGATTTTAAAGATGCCAAGGCTGAATGTTGGACTCATGGGCCTTGCTAATTAAAACCAGCAGTATCTTGTGAACAGGGGGGTGTTTTATGGCAGCCAATTACACTTTCAGCTTCAAGCAGATTCAAGTTTTCCTCCTGCTGCTGCTGCTGTGTGACACTTGGTGTGGCTGCTGCAGCCCAGTGACCAGGAGGGGTTGGTGGAGTAGTGGCAGTCACTTAAATCTGGAGGCAGAGTCTCTAGCTTGGTGTGAGATTTGCTGGCTGTCACTAGTTCTTCCAGCTGTCTGATTCCTCTGTGAATAAACAGAAGTGCTGACCCTGCAAAGTCAGCCCTGTGGGTTGGTGTTGGGAACGTGTCCTGGGGGGTTGTGAAGGTGATGTTGCTCATCTCTCTGAGTGCTGGGGAAGGCATGTCCTGGTGGGATGGGCAGTGCTGTGAGTCGGGTGAGGTTGTTGGGGAAAAGAGAGAGCAGATGGCAGAGAGGGAACCCCCCGGTTTGGGGGAGGGTTGCCTTGCTCTGGGGTGGCCCAGAGCCTCTGCTGTGCTCAGCCTGGGGCTTTGTTGGCAGGAGAGATGCCAACAGGGCTGTCCTGGCCTGTGCCACAGCTGCCAACATCTGCACAAATGAACATCAGGCAGACGCTGGCGTGGTGCCCTCCTCTGGAGATGCCATCCTGGAGCTGCTTGGACCTTCTCCCCCCACATCCCTGGGTGAGCTGCACCAGCCTGGGAATTTTGTGCTTAGCTCAGCAGAACTTACCCTTTGCAAATGGGGAGAACATCGTCTTCCTAATCCAGCAGGTAATTAATCTGTTCCTGGAAAAATCCTTGCATTCCTGCATGGTTATAAACGTGCTTCTGAGTCACAGCTACTCAGTCCCAATTTGAAATTTGGCCAGAGCACCACTGTAGATGATTCTCATTTGATCCTTTTTTTTTTTTCCCAGCATAGCCATATTTCAAAAATAAATTCAAATAAGGTTGCCAAAAGCCACTTTCTAAGATGAGTGCAGTCCATCACAGCTCCTGGGAATATCAGTCATGTTAGAGGAGCTTCTCCCCCCTTTCTAGACCCTGCCTGGGCTGCATTAGAATCACAGAATGGTTTGGTGTTGAAGGCACCTTAAAGATGATTTAGCTCCAAACCCTTGCCATGGGCAGGGACACCTTCCACCAGACCAGG
>NW_021940565.1:1574872-1778745 GCF_001715985.3 Manacus vitellinus
TGATGGGGGGTCTCGGGCTCACCCGGGAAGGGGCAGCCCCGTGTCTCTGGTGATGCCCTGCCCTGCAGGGGTGGTGGCATGGCTGGGAGTGGTGGGGGAAAAGCAAGGAGAAGGCTTGGATGGCGATATCAACGTGAGAATCATAGAACCATGGAATCATTTAGGTTGGAAAAAAACCTCTAAGCTCATTAAGTCCAACTGTTAACCCAGCACTGACGAGCCCACCACTCAGCCATGTCCCCAGGTGCCATATCTATATGTCTTACAAATCCCTCCATGGATGGTGACTCCACCACTTCCCTGGCAGCTTCTTCTGGGGCTTGACAACCCTTTTGGTGAAGATATTTTTTCTCCAATATCCCATCTGAACCTGCCTTGGTGCAACTTGAAGCCGTTTCTTCTTGTCCTGCCCGCTTGTTGCCTGAGAGAAGAGACCAACCCCCACCTGGCTACAGCCTCCTTTCAGGTAGATGTAGAGAGCAGGAAGGTCCCTCCTGAGCCTCCTTTTCTCCAACCTGAACACCCCCAGCCCCCTCATCAGCCTTGTGCTCCAGACCGGAGGAGTGTTAGCCTGTCTCGGCAAAACCAAGCGCATCTCAAGCGCCTTCCTGTCCTGGCACCGCCTGTTCCCCTCTCTTCTTGGATTTCCTTCATTCACAAAAACCCAAACAGCCCCCTATATCTGGCTCTGGATCCCTGTGCCGTGTTGAATCATGCGGGCATCAGCCACCCTTCTTCCTGACTCACGGATTGGATCCCAGTGTGCTGGGTGAGGGTCAAGATGAGAACAGCAATAAACATCCTGGGAAACCGAGCTTGCATCTCTTGGCATAGCTGGAGACTTTTTTTTTTTTCCTTTTGGCTTTCAATCTTCTCTTAAGGAGCTGCTTTCTCATAAATATCCCATCCTTTAGCACTGTCTGAGCAGGAGAGAGGCTCCCATCAGGGCCATCCTGTGCTCTGCTCTGCTCTGCTCTGCAGCAGCAAATGCAGAGGTAAGGGTGAACCCCAGGTTGAGGGAATAGCCCACTGCCCCAGCAGAAGTGTCCAGGTAAGGTGTGTATTCCTGCTTTGAGGGGCCAGGAGGAGGAAGGCTGCCTTCCTCCCCCTCAGCCCCTTGCTCTGAGCCAGGCAGGGGGATGCAGAGGCAGTGCTGGGTCCATTCTCCTCAGCCTCTGGGTACCACACACAGCCTGAGCATTTAGGCTGGGTGGGGTCTTGCAGTTGCAGGTTTAGAGGGTTGGAGAAGCCTTGGGGGGCCGGGAGGAGCCAAAGCAGGAGCTCTGCAAGGCTGAGGATCTGCTCCTGGCTATCGGCCCAGGCTCAGGTTTAATTAACAGTGACTTACAGCGTTGAAAGGTGGGAAGAGTGGCATCACTCCTGATGCTGCGTTGGTGGTGGGGAGGAGGAGGAAAAGGGGATGAGCCACAAATTATAATTGATTTGTTTAGGGCAGTATCTTGACTGAACCGAAGGGACTGTAATTAGCTGGTAACTGGTGTGGCCACCTCACTGCCTGCTGTTAGTGGAAGGGAAGCCCAGGGTCGCTCTGGCTGGCTAGTGGCCTGGGAAGTGTTTTGGGAGGAATCTGCCCACCCCTGCTCTACTCTGTGCTGCAGCGTAGTGGTGATGTAGCTGGGGACTTGCTGAAACCCCCCAAAATGACACCCATTTTGGTTATAAGGCTAATTGGAGGCACAGAGTCAATAGGGATGCAGCAGATAGGCATTGTGGTGAGCTAGTGGGGTCTTGGTGCCTGGCTGGGGCAATGATCCCACAGTCTGTTTTGCAAACATTCCTCTGTTATCTTGCTGAGGAGGACCTGATCCTTCCTCACCCAGTCAGCCCAAGGCCTCCTGGCAATGCACCCATGAGAGCCTGGGACAAAAAGCACACCCTGTGGCCCTTTGGTCACAGTAGTGCCTGCAGGGTGGAGAAGTGCCTGGTGAAGTGCTGCCAGGCTGCACCGAGGGAGAAGCCCTTGCCCAAATGAGTTAACAATTTATGTTATTAAGGGCTTGATTTTTTTTTTTAAATTTAAATGCCTCAGGTGTTCCTGGCTGCCCCACAGCAGGTGTGAGGGATAGGGCAGCAGCCACTGTGTTTGCAGAGCACTTTGGTGGTGGTGTTGTGGACAGGGGAAGAGCATTGTGGGGACACAGGGTGTCTTGTGACACCAGCTGGAGCTCTGGGTGCTCTGCTTGAGGCAAAGGCAGGCAGCAAGTGTGGAAGGCCCTGGGGAGCTCTTTGACCTCGGGGTTCAGTGGGAGGGGTGGGGGATCCTGTGTGTGAACAGCTCCCAGGGTGTGCTGAGCAGCGAGGCTGTGCCCTGCCTGGTGGGTACAGAGGACTTGGGGATGTCCCTGTGGATCTGTGGGTGGATCTGTGGGTGTACCCTGTGGGTGCCAGGAGGGCAGGGGGGTTCCCCAAAGGTGAGTGGGCAAGGTACTCCCTGCACCAGGGCACAGCCCAGCCCAGGGGACCCTGGGCACCCCTGGGTGACCTTGGCACATGCAGAGGTGCAGCACCAGCAGCGTCCCCAGTCCTCTGCCCATAATGGGTTGGCTGGGTGGGGAGCAGGGTCAGAGCCCCCCCCTCCCCGTGGCAGCTGCTGCAGGGACAGATCCAGCCCGGGCTGTTTACACCTCTCCGATGAGCTGCTGCTGCTTCTGGCCAACATCATGTGTCAAACAGAAAATACCGAGGTGGGGGGGAGGGATGTAAAGAAGGCTGATCTGTATGCGAGTGAGCAGGAGGGCTCTCCCCGGGCACCCGCTGGCGACGGGGCGGCTCCGGCGGGGAGCCGGGAGCCTCGAAGTGTCCCAGGGATCGGGGTGGGGGGGGGACGACGACAGTGAATGTGGCTGGAGAGATTCTCGGTGCGGGCTGAGATGCGGTGGGGAGGCTGCAGGCAGGGGAGCCTCCTTTGCCCCCCAATTTAGCCACTCACCTAGGAGCACCCGTGTGCTGGAAAGCCCACTGCAGCCGGGGCGGGAGGGGTGCTTCTGGCAGGGTGAGGGCTCCCCCATTGCCTTTGTTCCCTTCAGACCCACCCCTCGACTCTGATTTTCCTTTGCGGCAGCTCCCGTGCTTGCCAAAAGAACGCACTGGATGGAGCGAGGGAGCGAGCCGGGCGTGTTGTGCGTGTGTGTGCGCTTGTGTGCGCCTGTGTTGCCACTGACTTCATTAAAGCGAGCTGTCCCCGAGCTGCAGAGGCGCGGCAGCCTTTAATTTCGTAGCCCGGCTCCTGCGGGAAGCCGACGCCGCCTTACGCGCTCCTGCCCTGGCAGCGAAGGGCTGAGCATCCCTGGTGCCTGCCTGGGGGCTCTGCCCTCCATCCCTGCCCGCTGCCCCGGGGAGCCAGCAGATGGGTGGTCGGGCTCCCACAGGATGCTGAAGATGGAGTCGGGAGGAAGGAGTTGGACACTTGGCTCCAACTGAGCCGGACCACGCTGCAACCTGTTCCCCCGGCCTCGGCTGCTGCGCTGGGTGCTGTACCGAATTGTCTTCCTTTGCGATCGGGTGGATAGAAGGACTTGGATCTCAGCCCTTTCCCTGCCTGATCTCTGCTTGCTTTGAAGCGGGGGGTGGGGGGGGGGGTTAAAAGGGGCTGGTTTGGGCTTGCAGGCAGAGCGGTGGGAAGGATGTGGCTGGGTTTAACCCATTGCTTCGTGGTGAAAGGTGCTTAGGGACTGAGCCGCTGCGGCCTCTGGCGAGCAGGAAGGAGGGCTCGCTGCCCTCCCTGCTGCCCGAGTGGCCGTTCTGGGGGGGGCTGGAAGCAGCGGGGTGCCCCTCATGCCGTGCCGGAGGCACTGAGCCGGTGCCGTGCCTTGCCGCTTCTCCTCCACGCGAGTCCCTACTCTCCTGGAGGGATGGAGGAGAGACGGAGCTGAGCATCACCCGGAGAGGAGGAGGGGGCTGTGGTTGGGACTGCGCCCCGCAACCCCCTCCCTCTTCTCTCCCACCCCCCCGCCGCCTCGGTGCTGCTGCTTTGGCTCACCTGTGTGTTTTCTTCCAGGATGGCTCGCTTTGGGGAGGCAGTGGCTGGCAGGCTGGGCTCTGGAGATGGGGGCTCCGACCAGAACCGGAGCCGGCAAGGAGCTCCTGCCCCTGCAGGAGGGAGCCCGGGAGCCTTCAAGCAAACCAAAGCGCAGAGAGCCCGGACTATGGCTCTGTACAACCCCATCCCCGTCCGGCAGAACTGCTTCACCGTCAACAGATCGCTCTTCCTCTTTGGGGAAGAGAACATAGTCAGGAAATATGCCAAGAAGCTCATTGACTGGCCATATCCTTTCTGCTCCCCCTGCGAGCCCCCCCTTGCTCCCTGGATTTGCCTCGGTGGCCGCCCAGGACACGTGTGTGTGGCACTAACAGCAGGTAAGGCGTGCGGAGAGGGGTGCCCCGTCCCCCGGGGATGCTCTCCTCGCCCTGTTGCTGCTTCCCCTTCTGTCCTCTGCTCTGTGCCTGACGGGAGCTGAGCTCTTTCTCCCTGCAGGGAGCCCCCCAGCCCCTCCTCAGGCTTGGATTTGTTAGCCCCCCGTGCTGGTGAGCAGGGGTGCTCTGATCCCGGTTTAACCCTGCGTGCTTTGGGATGCTCTGTGCGTGTGCCTGGGGAGGGGGTGGTGGTGGTGGTGTCGTGGCCTTTCCTGTGTGCCTTGATGCCTTGCTGGAGTTTTGTCACTCCACCCCACGTGGAGCCACCCATCCCGTTGGGGACAGCTCCCTGGGAGCCCATGAATCTCCAGTTGCTGCTGGGTGGCGGCCCTGTCGCTCCTGTGTGTGCTCTCTTTGCTGCAGATCACTCCTGGCAGGGGCACAGCCATCCTCGCCCTGCAGCCCCCGGCCCCCCACGGCAGCTCTGGGAACTGGCTGCCCCCTCCCTGCGGCAGAGGGAAGGATGCTGAAAACCTCTGTCTGTGCCCCGTGGCCCTTTTGGAGAAGCTGGCACGGGGATCTGTGATTTTATCCCAGGGATCCCCCCCCTCGTAGGGCTGGGTGGCGGGTGCAGATATCCCCCCTGCTTCCCCGGCTCCTCCATCCTTTCATACATCCCCACGCACTTCTCTCTCCTCCCACCCTCCCTGTGGGTGCCCCCGGGCGCCTTGGCCGGTGCCCAGCACCGCAGCACTCATCCCCTCATCAGCCTGGGCTCAGTGCCCTGCTGCCCCCTGAGACCCCTCCTGGGCTTCGTCCCCTTGGAGGACCTGAGCCTGAAAACTTCAGTGTGGCCAAGCTTTGGCTGTAGGACCCTCCCTGTGCCATGTTCTGCAGCAGTCATTCCATGCAGCTCTCGCCTCTCCCGCTTTCTCTCCCCGCAACTTGTTGGTTGAGTTACCGGCTCCTCCAGCGGGCATGGGAGGGCTTTCCCTGGTGCCAGGCAGCAGTGCTTTGGTTTGGTGCAACAGGTACCTCGGGGAAAGGCCTCTGGTAAGGCACAGGGATGCAGGACAGGTCACCCACCCTGCTGAGCGTCGCTTGGGAAATGTCCCTTTGCAGCTCCGACATGTCAGGTCAAACCTCTGCAAAGCAGGAACTCGTCCTGGTTGGGGAACTGCAATGTGTCCAGGCTTGAGGGCGTGACCTGGGCGTGCAGGGCCAGCTTAGAGGGGCCCTGAATTCCCTGTGGCATCCCTAAATCTGCCCCTCCTGGCAGCGCCCACCGGGTGGGTGGCTGCAGGAGCGTTGGTGCGGTGGCGAGGACGGGGACGCAGCGGCTCAGCGCGGAGCCCTGCAGGGCAGCGGCCCGGCTGGCTGCCTGCTTTTCCAGAATGTGCCAAATTATTCATGTGCTTTTTCAGCGGGGTGTGGGAGGGCCCTCGCCCCTTCGGCTCTCCTTTAAGGCGAGAAGGAGCTGGGGTGCTGCTGCTGGCCTGGCACTCCCGGCGTGGGCTGGGGTCCCGTGCCGGCGTGATGTCTCATCTCCAGGCAGCCGCTGTCTCCTAGAGACTGGAGCTCCACGACCACGCGATAAAAACTCCCCGGCATTATTCTCCCCTGGAATTTGCAATGCATGAGGGAGATGGGCTCATTTTATATTTTTTTTTTCCAGAAGTAAGTGACATATTCCCGTGTGAGTGCTGGGAACGGGCGTGCTCCAGGTGCGAGAGCTGAGCGTTCCTGCCTGTCCTCCTCCTGGCTGCCATCTCTTTCCTAGAAACTCATCCACCCTGGAGTTCCTCTGCACCACTGGAGTTTTGAGGGCTTGGGAATGGGCAAGGCCTCTTAGTGATGAGTTTTGGTTAGCTTGGCCTGGCAAGTTGTTCCTGTCTTTGTAGCTGTAGCCTGGCACAGGCAGCCGATGCCTTTTGGTAGGGCCAGGAAAACCTCAGCTGCCTGGCCTGCAGCCCATGGCATTGCTCCTGGATGAGGGCATTCTGGGGAGGTGAGCATTGGATCTTGGCCATGGTCAATGAGAGCTGCAGGCTTTGGGAGGGTGATGGGCCAGTCCCTGTGCCATGGGTTGGAGTGGGCACAGCACCGAGGACAGCCAAGGGGGCTGGAGTGGAGCGCAGGGAGGAGTGAAGGCTCTTCTTCATCCAGCTCCAGTTGACTAGGTAATAGGGCTAAAAATATCTGGTGATTCAGGCCTGGATATCTGCTGGGTAACTGTGTAATTATAACCAGCAGCCTCTGCAGTTTGGCTTCCCAGTGTAAATAGGGATGATGCATGGAGGGGAAGGAGGAGAAACAGGAGCAACTGGGATTGGGATGCAGCTCCATGGGGAGGCAGGTCTTTGCTGACTTCCTTGCTTGGAAGCCCAGTGCGTTACCTCCACTGGAGCTGCTCTTTTAGCCCGTCCTGCCCAGAATGTGAGGCAGCTGCTGTTTTGGCTGTAGGAACATCTCCTCCTCTTCTCCCTGAGAAACACAGCCTCGTCCTGCCTGCTCTCCTCCTGCTGATGGCCAGGCCTTTCGCCCTGATTTCATTTGTTTGGCTGCCTGGAAAGCTGCAATTCAGTTAGCACATGAGATGGGCTGCAGCTCATCCATATCTGCTCTGTTCCTCATCTACCTAATCACATTTGACCTGGATAAGATCCCTCTCCCGCCTCAGAAAGGCCAGATGACATTGTGTGGCTCTGGCTGCGTCCCCAAGGACAGCATCTTTCTGGCCACTCCACCTGTCCCCGAGTTTGGCAGGGAAGAGGGATGTCCATCAGGATCTAGTTCCCTGTGGTGAGAGGTTTCTCCTATCTCGGCCCCTTGGAGGACCAAATCTGGTGTTGGGCTGACCAAGAGCAGCCCGAGTGCCTGCAGGGCCCCAGGGTGCGTTCCCAATCCAACAGTCATGGGGATTTTGTTCCGTGGGAAGCACACCCATGTGTGCCTGAATTGTTTTGCTCGTGATGAGTCTCGCTTAGACCTGACACTGTGTGGGCAGTGCCCCTCAGGGACCCTGGCAGTGTCACCTGGCCAAGCATCTTCTGTACCTTTGCTTTTCCCCAGCCAAGATTCCGGCAGGTCTTGCTTTCCCTAGGGAAGAGCTGCGCCATGTCGTGCCATCCTTGGGCAGCTCCACTCCTTGCGCTCCCCAAGAACGTATTTTTTATTTATTTATTTTTTTTTTCCTCTCCCAGGCTGTTTTCTGTGCCCTTCATTCATCAGATTTTAGATTTTTTTTTTTTTTTTGGGAGGGGCGAGTAGGTGTAATGGCAGGTCCATCTTTTTGACAGCCGGGGAGAGCGAGGCTGCCTGTCAGATGGTGAATTTAAACAGAGGCAGCTGTTGTCATGGTGACGCCAAGTTGCATCCTGTTGCTGTGGCAACCAAAGTTAAAAAACTGATGTTAAGGCAGGAAAATCACATGATGCGGTTCTTTTTTGTTTAAAAAAAAAAAAAAAAAAAGAAAAGGAGGAGGAGAGGAGAGAGATTTGATTTCCAGGGTGAGGTGGGGGAGAAGGAGACGCTTCTCCATGGAACTGTTTGCACGTGTCAGGCAGACCCCGCATCCCACATCCTGAATCCTTACAGGAGCAGTAGCAGTGTGGGCAGCTCTGCCCCGTTGGACTCCTGGCTGTCACTGCCTTCTGTTTAACCCCTGATGGAAACCAAACCAGCACATTTTGGAGTCATAAGCAGCAATGTCTGTGACTGCAGAGAGTGAGCATGTCTGTGCAGTGGGATTTAGGCAGGCTGGGTGCTCCCTGCCAGCTGTGCAGGGACACAAGCACAACCTCAAGCCTATGCTCGCTCTCCTGACCCTGCGTGTAACAGGCACATAGGAGCTGGGTCGTGTTTAAAGGGTAGTGGGAGGATTTGGGGTCTGGTTTCTGTCAACCCCGAGCACAGCACAGGTGGGCTGGGAGTTATGGGTGGTGGGATGCAGGGATAGGGACAGCCATGAGGGTTCACAGCTCTATGGCTGCTTGAGGGCACTGGATAGTCTTGTAGGTGGGGGAAGATCCCTTTTGTCCTCAGGGACAAGCCAGGGAAGTGTTGTGGGGCTGGGGAATCCCACAGTTGAATTAGGACTACTCAGAGGCTTTGCTCTACTTGGCACTTCTGTTTTTTCCTGGAAACAAAAAAACCTCTCTTTCCCAGAGAGGTTGTGGACTCCCCATCCCTGGAAGTGTTCAAGACCAGGTTGGATGGGGCTCTGAGCAACCTGGTCTGGTAGATGTCCCTGCCCACGACAGGGGATTTGAATGAGATGATCTTTAATGTCCCTTCCAATCCAAACCGTTCTGTGATTCTGTGAAAACAGCCTTGGAGAGGAGGTGCTCTCTTTCCTGCTGGGGTATGGAGCTGAGAGGAGGGGCTTTGGGGTCCTAGGGAGGGGGGTGTTGAAGAGATGGGTTTTTCTTCCTGTCTCACCATGTCTGTGTGGGACGGGCAGCAGTGCTGGGGTTGGGACCAGGAAGATGAAGTTCATGTGTGTAGAAACTGAAGCTCATTCTCACTGACATCTGGGAAGCAGGGAAAGCCCCTCAGAGCAGCAGGTCCTTGGGAAAGCCTGGGGAGAGGTGGGGAAATGGAGACATGAGTTTCTACGAGGTGTTGGAACTGAGCTGGATGATGCAGATTAAGGGGTTAAATTGCTCCTGCTCTTCTTGCTGGCACTTGGAAGTAGGATTCCCCAAGGCCCCCGTGACCTCACTCCTCTGGATCTTCTGCTGCTTCCACACTTGCCTGCCCAGGAGTGGGAGAAGGCACTGAGAAATGGAGGGATGGAGTGGAGCTCTCCATAGCTCCCATCCCTTGCCCACATCCGGGGAGGGATTTGTCTCATACCCAGCCTCTTGTGGAGATTGCATCAATGTACCATCAGCTCCATAAATCTATCTTTGGGGATGGGAGCTGGGAACACTCCCTGCCTTAGCAATACAGATGTCCTGGGCAGGCCAGTTTGGGCTTCTGTCTGGGGAGGAAGGTGAAGGGGAAGGTCGCAGCTGGAAGAAAGGATCTGCTGGTGGCCGAACATCTCCCTTACAGACCCACCAGGGTGCTCAAACTCCAGGCTTGGGCTTAGTGCCTGCTCCGGGTGGTCTGGGTCATGGCTCGGGGAGATGCCTGTATGGCCTGGGGTCACTGTTCCCACCTCAAAGGCTCTGGATGGGAAGCATGGAGCTGCAGGTGTGGCGTGCACAGGGATCGGCCGAGTTGCTAAGGAAACAAGTCAACGGTTCAGGGGAGAGAGCATTGGGTAAAGGAGATAAATCAATAAGAAAACCTATTTTTATCGGCTCCCTAATGATCTTCCAGGAGAAACCAGACGAAGGAGGAGTAGGAGAAGGCTGGAGAGAGATGGGCTTTCGTTACCAGGCTTGGAGGGAGGCTAGGGCTACTCTGCATTTTGGATGGCTGGAAGGTTGTGTAATTAGACATCTAATGTGAGAGAAAACAAAGCAGTGACAGAGCATTGTCTGGTGGGCTCCAGCCCTGAGCTGGGAGTATGCTTGTTTGACAGACATGAAGTGTGGGGATAAAATATCCCTTGGTTCAGCCAGATGTTCCTGCTGTCCCTTGGGAGGTTTTTCTTACCCTTGGCCTCTCAAAACCTGGCACAGCTGGAGCTATGGGAGCTTATTTTCACGGGGTTGATGTCTTGCAGCTCTTCACACAGCTCTGGATGTGATAGCCCAGGCTCAGCTCCTTGGAAAAGTGGGCCATGGGGGTTTGGAGAGTCACTTTTGGCAGTGACCTCATGCTTAAGTCAGTGCTTAGGGAAGCAATTGCCCTTTCAGACTCGACCAGGTTGGATGGGGCTCTGAGCAATGTGGTCTAGTGAGAGGTGTCCCTGCCCACAGCAGGGGGATTGGAATGAGATGGTCTTTAAGATTCTTCCAATCCCAAACATTCCTTGATTCTGTGATATCTCCTCACCCACATGCCATGCACTTGCTGGAGGATGGAGCAGGGGTGTGATTCTGTGCTGGGGTAGGTGTGCACTGTCTCTGTGCGCTTGAACCAGGTGTTGGGGCCCTCAAGGAAACATAGGGGCGAGCTGAGCCACTAGAGGTGGTCCTGAGCCCCCCAGGCACTGCTGCTTTTGGAGAAGTTGGGTTTTTCCCACCTGGGTGTTTCCCCCATGGGAGCAGTGGCTGTGGTGGGGAGGAGTGCAGGATGCTTGCCGTGCCGGGGCGGACAGACGGACTCGCCAAGCAGTTCCCACACTTCTCATCTAGGCAAATGTGCCTGGTGCCTGGGGAGCTGGCTGCGCCGCCCCACTAACGCGCTGTTTTCCTTTTAAGCCGGTGCTAATTGCTCGCAGACTTTCAGGAAAATGATACAAAAAGATCCCAAACAGGCTGGTGGCTCGGGGCCAAGCGCCGCGGTCTGCCCGTCGGCTGGAGCGTGCGGCCGGGGTGGGAGGCAGGGAGGGGACGTGGCTTTCGCAGGAGCCATGCTGTGAAATCCCCACTTGTGTTAATCCTCAGAGGAAAACTTTTGGGGTTTGGCCTCCCGCTCCCCAGGCACAGGGAGCCGCTCAGGCTTCGTGCCTGGCTGGCAGCGTGGTGCGAGCCGGCAGCAGTGAGCTCTGCAGCATCTCTCTTTGGGTTTGCCTCTAACTTAGCGACCATTAATTTCACTGAGTGGCCTTTTAAATGCCTTGGCTGGATCTTTCCTGGCTCTTCTTCCTGCTGGGCTAAATACCTCCCAGCTCCTGCAGGCTCTCCTTGGCTGTGCCTCCTGGTCAGCTCTCTGGGGACCTGCTGATGCCCATCCCTGCTCCCACCTTGCTAGCTGCTGCAGCATCACTCCTGCCAGGGTCACTTCATGGTTCCCTGTTTTCCATGCTTGTGGCCAGCACTGGAATATCTTCTCTTGTCCATGGGCTCAGGGCCACTGGTTTAAAGCATTACACTGTAGTTAGTGGCCAAAAGGCAATGTTGCAAAAGACAAAATCACCCCTTTTCCCGGGGTTGATGTCACGGGCATTGGGGACCTCCTGGTCTGAGAGCTGTGAACCTGAAAGTATTGGGTCTGGAGAAGCCTGGTGTGATGGGGAAAGGCTCAGCCAGGGGGCTGTTCTCTGTGCTGGCTTGGGATGGTGGGAGTGTGGATGATTTCTTTACAGGCAAATCCATCCCTGGTGGGATCACATCCTCTTTCCACAGAGACGAGCTCTAGGAAGGTGGCAGTCCCCTCCCGGGGTGGCTGCTGATGCCAGTGGTGACAGTAATTGAGCTGTGGGTTTTTGGCATGGAGGGAGTGGAGCAGGGGTGTGCTGCCTGCTGATGAATCGCTCCACGTTTTGTTATTGAGGACAACAGGGCTTTTATTGTGAAGATGTGGGAAAGATGGATGGGAAGTTGGAAAGATATGGCCGTCCTGTCACTTGGAAGTGCTTTGTTTTCAGGGCTCGGCACTGGGCCAGGCAGGAGGAGGGAGCTCCCTGTCCCTGCCTTGATCCCATGAATCAAAAGGCAGGAGGGAGCTGAGTTTGGGGTGCTTTCCTGGGTGTCATCGTGCCCTTTCCTTCCCCTCCCACTCAGGTCCTCAGAAGCCAGCACCTGCTGCCTCTTGTCCAGGCTCAGGGTTGCTCCTGGAGAAGGGTGTGTAAGACCTAGACATGTCTGTAGGATTTAGGAAGCTTTTAAGTGTCCAACCAGGCCCTGTTGACAAGGTGCTGCTACCCCTTGGAGTCTTGCTGAGCTGTGGCTGAGCTGGGATGTTTCCACAGGGAGTTTCCACCTTGCCTGAACCAAAGCTCAGCCTCAGCTGCCGTCAGTGTCTTGAGCTGTGAAAGCTCAGCCACGTGCTCTGCAGCTCCCAGTGCCCCCTGGGCTCATCCTGCTGCCCAAGGGTGCTTGGCAAGGGCATGTCCACCTTGCCAGCACAGGGAGGATGGATCCAGGTCAGATTCCCAGGACCTGCAAGGGTTGCCTCATCCTACCCAGGCAGTGCAGATGGTCCCTCTCATGGGGATGCTTTAGGACCAGGGCTGCTGATAGCCTGTGACACCTTCCCTCTCCAAGCCCTGACCCCCATCTCCCGTTGCTTTGTGATGAAAAGAGAAGGAAAGCAGCCCTGGCCAGCAATGTATCATACCAGGGAGAGCCTCCCTAACACTGCCAGGGACCATGGAAACCCTCTTCCAGACAAAGCCCAACCTGATCAGAGCCTGGCTGTCCCCCTTCAGACTTGTGCCCATCTTCTGGGCTACCACCACAAACACCATCTCTCTCCCAGGGGAGTTCCCAGCCCAGCAAAGGCTGTTGGTTAATGACACATGAGCTCAGGAGGGAGGTGATGAGGCGAGGAAGGTCTTGGGGGCTCTCAGTTCTCTTGTCACCCCTCCCATTTCCAAACAACACCAAGGTGGGCTTCAACCACCTGCCTGGGAGCAGCAGGAGGTGAAAGCCAGGCTGTGTGTGTGTGCATGTTCCGCTGGGGAGAGTGGTGGTGGTGGTGTCTAACGAGCAGGTGAAATGCAGGGAGGGCTGGCGGGTTGGGAATGTCATCCACCTCTTCTCTGCTCCTTAACTCCCCTCCACTCCCTTTGAGTACATGATCCTGGCGACCATCATTGCCAACTGCATCGTGCTGGCCCTCGAGCAGCACCTCCCTGAGGATGACAAGACGCCCATGTCACGGAGATTAGTAAGTACCCTGTGTCCATCCCTGCATTGGGTGGGCTGGTGGGTGAGCAGAGGCATCAGCTAAGGGGAGATATTCAATCCTGCCAGGCTTTTGGTTTCAGGGTGGTAGGGCAGGAGGTTTCCTCTGAGACCAGATCCTCTGGCCTTTCTGGGGCTGCTGCAACATATTCCTCCTCTATGGAGAGGGTTCAGGAAGGCTTAAGCCCTTCAAAAACGGGGTGGGGAAGGACTGGGCAACCGTGGGTGGCTTATAGCCACCATCTTTTTTCCCCAAGGTTGATGTGGCTGAGGAAGGGCTGGAAAAGCTCCCAGAGGAGAGGGTGGGGCTGGGGAAAGTGGGATGGGACATGAGTTGGGCCAATGTGAAACACCTGGTGCTGTGTTTGCTCAGTCCCCCCCTCTCACTGCATCACTGACTTCCCTCCGGCAGGAGAAGACGGAGCCTTACTTCATTGGGATATTCTGCTTTGAGGCTGGGATTAAGATCGTGGCTCTGGGGTTCGTTTTCCACAAGGGCTCGTACCTGCGCAACGGCTGGAACGTCATGGACTTCATCGTGGTCCTCAGCGGGTGAGTGGGGTGGGGCTGGGGGGTTGGTTGGGCAGCCGGGCATGGGGGCTCGTCCTGGTGGGGACATGAGCTGCAGGATGTGGGGCAAGGCCCTGGTGTGCTGTTGTTTGTGGTGGTTCTTCATCCCAACTGGGAGGAAGGGGAGGACGGTTCCTTGTGCTGGAGGCTCCTGTGTTGGATTTGCTGTGTGGGCAGCTAAGGGTGGGACAAGGGTCCCCATCAGGCTAGGATGGCTGGCTCTGAGGGCACCATGTCTCGCTTTCCTCAATTGGTGTCCTGACGTCTGTGACTCATCTGGGCACAGGGTGAGGTGAAGATGAGGAGAATGGCCTGATAAGCAACTGGATGTGTTCTGGGAGAGGTTTTGTTCAGACACTGTGTGGGGAGGAGGAAAATCTCTTGTCCTTTTTCCTTTTGAAGCACTTTCTAGTGTTGGCCTGGTGCTGGGGGCTTGGGAATGAGGTCTGGGTGGGGTCACGTTCCCAGGTGATGCCTGCTCAGCATGCCAGCATGCAGCAGTGATGCTGGGGGTGGCAGCACACAGAGCTTCACGGGTGCTGCTCGTGTGTCACTGATGGTGTCACCTGCCAGGGACATGGCCCAGATTTGAGTCCTGCTTGCAGCATGATGGGCTGTGTTGGTGACAGGAATGAGCAGGGGCATTTGGGCTTGTGTTAGCTGACAGTGGCAATGGCTCGAGCAGAAGCCTCCCGAGGTGACTCCCCTCGCTGTGTGCAGGGCAGGTGGGTGCCTGCAGCTACCAAGGGGCTCCAGGGAAGCAGTGCTGGGGTTGTGCCTATTTCTTTTTGCGTGCTGATGGAAACGTCACGTTCAGAGGAGCTGGTTTGATGTGTACAAACAGATGGTTTGTGTGGGTCTCTGAGCACTTCGCGGGCTTTGTTGGGTGCAGAGCCAGTGGCAGGGTTGTGGGGGAAACTGAGGCACGGGAGCCAGGTGAGATGCCTGGAATCTCTACAGAGCTGTTTGCTGCACAGTCCTGTCTCTTGGCTTGCAAGGTGGTGGCACCACATGGGATGTGACTCCCCTTTGGGTGTTCAGAGGAGGAAATTTGGACGCTGAGCCTGGTGCTGCCAGGGGTGTGGTGATGGGTGCTGCTTGTCCATGGTGGAGAGGTGCAGGTTGAGACTGTGCTTGAGAGGAGTCTTGAGGAGAACGTGGTCTGGGACATTTTGACTCCCTTTGTCCAGTCGGGACCTGGATGGCCTCGCTGGGGTGTGGGACCATGTCTGCCTGAGAAGGCAGGGTGTGCTGGTGGTGGGGTGATGCCTCTGGTGGGGGCAGCAAACCGGCTACTTGCGGGCGGTGCAGTCGCACAGGAAGCTGCTGCTCTCCTGCCCCTGCCGAGTGACTCCTGGGAAGGACTCTGTGGCTCCTGGGCTGGGAAAAGTTGCTCAAATCGCTGGTCACGCCTCTGGGGACAGCACGGGACACGTGTCGCCCCTGGTAGCAACAAGAGGGGCTCTCACCACGCAGCTGAGGTGCAGGGCTGAGCGCGCAGGAGGCGGGCGGGTGGATGGGAAATGCCCTTTGGCCATCTCCCGGCCCGGGCATCCTTTGGGGCGTGGGCCAAGGGGAAGCACTGGGCTGGGAGGGGGGAGTTTGCTGTGGACCCGTCCCCGCCCTCCCCGCGGCTCGGGGTGAGCTGACTGTAACCGAGCCGGTGCTGAGTCAGCGCTCGGCAATTACTCGCAAAAGCCTCGCCAGCTCCTTTCAGTGCCGCGCCGGGCCGGGCCCCGTGCCAGGGAATCAATTGTCCATGAAGGGCTGTGAGCTCCGTGTCAGCCGCCCTGACAGGAGGTACCTGGGTCCTCCTGGCACTGCTGGTTTTGGGGTAGAGCCCTCCATCCAGCATCTGCTTCACCACCATCACCTGCCTTGCCGTCCTGATGTTTCCTCCAGCGGAGTGGAAACCCTTCCCAAGAAACCCCTGGTTATCTGCTGGCTTCATTCCATCAGTGCTGGTGCCTGCTGGCGTGGCCTCACTGACCTTTCAGGGCAAAATCTGTGCTGTGATGGGTGGAGGAGGCAACACACAGATTTTCATCCTGGACTGGTTTAGGGGAGGATGGGGTCACTGGGATCAGCTGGACCAGGTCACTGGGCTCCTCTGTGCTGTTCAGCTCTTGCTTTTGCTGCGTGGTGCCGACAGAGCTGCTGTTCCTTGGTGCCATGGTTGCGCCTCCCTTGCAAGGAACTCTTGCCTGTTTGATCTGCTGAATTATTGGCAAATTTCTGCAGCAAATAATCCTTGGCTGGCAAATGACTTGCAAACAGCTTGTGGGAGAAGATTTGCACTTGGCGGTTCGTTCTGTGTCGGTTGCGTAAGGCGGGTGGTGAAGCCTGCACGGGGGACGTGTGCGGGCGACCGGCGGGTTCGGGATCGTCTCTGCGGACTAAAACTTTCCGCTTGATGAATATGCGAGTGCCTGGACAGAGATTTGTGGGAAGTACTTCTTGGGGATGCTCTTGTCGCTTACCAAGAGGCAGTGGTGTGGTGGAGGGGATGTTGTGAGCATCAGAGGTGTAGGGTTGCCCGCTTGCCTCGGGATGTGCTGACCCATTCGGGAGGCTGATGGACCAGAGAGGATATCTGTGTGAGCAGAAACCACCCCAGGATCCATACCAGAGGGACCCAGCATCATACTCTCTGGCCCTTGTCCCTCCAAGTGTGATGCAGGATAATACTCTTCCTTTTTGGACTTATTTTTTGCCATATATCTAATGGGAGAGGTCCTTAGTGTAGGTGGCATCATGGTCCCAGACAGCACATTAGGATTTCCATGAGAAGTGGGATTTTCTGCATGCTCTCCCTGGTGTAAATTAGCCTAATGAGGGGCTTCTCCTGCGAGCAGCCTCCTGGGATCCTCTGCAGGAATGGATGGCACTGACTAGGGTTCAACCTGTGTTTGCTTCTTGTGTCAATAAATCCAGTTTTTTTCATCTCAGTGGAAATCAACGCCCACCTAAAGCTCCCTGATGCTAAAGCTTCCACCGGGGAACTAATAGTCACATTTGTAAACCTGCTCTGTTTATAACCTGTGGTTTCCAAATCTTCATTGCTGCCTGAAAAAACAGCCTGTTCTCCCCCAGCTAAAAATAATTTTATCTGAAAGCGTGCATAAAATACCTTTACTCGTTCTGAGGCAGAGCCAGGGTGGGGAACATCTGCGTTTCCCCTGGGGACTGGGGATGCTCACCTTTGTGCATGGACCAGAGCTGGCCAGCTGCTGAAGCTGGACTTGTGACCTGCTTAACACAGTGTGACCAGGACCAAAAAAGGAGAAAATGGGTCGGAAAGGGCAGTGGGAGGTTGGTGACCTCTTAATTGGTGGTCCTGAGAGGGTGAGGTTGAAGGAGCTTCAGCCATCAGGAACTGGAGCATTAGCTCCCTGCTCCCTGGGTGCCATTAGGAAGAGAGAACAAGGACCCTGCAGTTGCCTGCTTTGTGCTACACTGTATTTGAAGGTGCTCGTGGAATAAGAAGGGTTAAACTCCCTCTGCAAATATCCAGGTGGGTGTGTGCTTCACACACTCCAGTGCCTGAGCATCATCACACCATTGGCTTTTTTTATAGCAGTAATACAATAACATGTGAGTGGTGAAGGAGTGGGGGAACACTGCTAACAATGGGGAAAAAAAGCAAAATGGGAATCAAAGGGCCCTTGTGAAGTTGTGCTGCTCGGGAGCCGGGGAAGCAGCTGCTGTAAAACCAGAATAAATACACTGGGGTCACTAAAAGGAAGAGCTGGTGTCAGGGTTTTTCAGAGGGTTTAATAACAGCTGCTGCACCTGGGTGCCTTTTGTGAAGCCCTTGGGCACGGTGGTTTCCATTAAAGGATTTTGTGGGGTGGAGCGTGGCCAAGGAAAGGCAGGACTGAAAGATTACTGGCGGTGCTTGCCATGCCCTTAGCAAGCCCAGAGCCAACCGGATGGGCACCAGCCTGTGCTGGAGGAGGAAAGCTTGGCTCTTCCAAGTCCTGTCCCGAAGACCAATGTCCTCTCCCTGCAAAGCCAAGTGGCAGCCGTGAGCCAGGCCCCTCCCTCTGACCTCCCAGGGAAATCCTGCACATACCTGTGCCCTGATTTCCTGATGTGGCTGGTGTGAAGCAGGGCAGAGCGTTTCTTTCCGAGGAGGTTGCTTCCTGCCACGCTGCAGGGCTGCAATGTGAGCCCAGGGATGAGGAGGGCATTTTTGCTCCTTGTGGTGCTGACTGGATTTTGGGATGACTGTCCTGGAAAGTTCCTTTTCACACTTCCTCCTGATCCTCCTCCATGGCAGAAGCAGGGATGCTTTGCCTCCTAGTATTTTGTGCAAATTCTGTGTGTTCAGGTGGTCTTCTTGATCTTGGAGTTCCAGAATTGGAGGGGGAACAGGGGCTGGCAGCAGATCTGTCTGGGAATATTCATATGCTGCATCCCCTCATGGTTTGGGGTGCTGGCCCCCAGCAGTATGCCTTGCATATCAAGCATGTGTGAGAGCACAAACTTGCCACACCTGGGCTAGGAACAGGCTCTTCCCCCAGCACCCACACCTGTGTTTTCCTAACCAAGGGAATATAGTGCAATTCTAGGCAAGGAAGCTTGGGGGAGTGGATATGAGGCTTGGAGAAGAAGCACTAAATCAGAGTACAAGGGCAGCATCCCGATGTGGTTATCCCACTGGAACCTCAACCATTGCAAGGAGTGTTGTCCTGTAGTAAAGAGACAACCCCGGGGTCCAAAAGCTGAGCAATGCTTTGATCCCACCAGACAGGACTTCTTTTCTTCTCTTCACTTTGTTTCCTGTCATGAATGATGCCTGCCCCATCTCCCACCCCTTCCCCAGCTCTTTCCTTCCAGGACAATTAGTAAGGTGTTTTGTCTTTCATTGGGATGAATAATTGATTTCCCAGCTTTGTGAATGTTTCATGTGCCATATGCCACGGCGGTGGGACGTGCCCGACACCGGCACCTCTACAAGGGGCTGCAACGTTTCCCCAGCTCGCTGAGGGGGGAGAGGGTGGGTGATGAGGGAAAAGCCTTCATACTGCTGGAGATGGTTAGTGGGGGGACCCCTGGGCAGTCATAACTATGTCTCTGGCTTTGGGGGAGACAGGCATCCTGCCTTCCCCCAGTGCAGGATCCGTCCCGCGTGCCGCTCACGTGCTTTGCTCCATCCTTCCCGGCTCCTCTTCCCCGGCGGTTGGTTTCCTGCAGCCGCAGAGTGAGTCAGTCCCTCCCACGTGGCTGCTCGTCCCCGGGGGCATTGCCTCCCCTCAGAGGCACCCCTCCACCCCGTGTGATCCCCTTCTGCACCCGGACATCCTGGTCTGAGGTGAAGCTCCTGTTCTTCCTGTGGGGATAAAGCCTTGGGCAAAGTCCCTGTTTCTTTGTGCTGCCATGGACCTCGCTCTGGGAGTCGAGTTGGAGGGTAGAAACCTGCTTGAGGGAAAGGGCAGTGGGTTATTTCCCCCACATCCTCATGTGGAGAGGTGAGATCACCCAGGTGCATGTCCCTGCACCCCTGCGTGTCCCTGGGATCTTGGGCCTCTCCCTTGGCATGAGTTCAGACAGGTCCTGCTGTGGTACAAGCTTGTCTGTACTATATTTCTCTTGCAGGACGGGCTCTCCTGCCTCCTGTCAATGACTTTAAGTTTCCACCAGGTCCTGTGTGTGCAAATGCAGTTTTACCAGCATCATCTCTCCCTGCCAAATCCTATATCCGCCAAGAAGCAATGCAGGGACCAGAGGCAGGAGGGAGGCAGCTCTCAGGGTCCAGAGCAGGATACTCCCTCATGCACCGAATCCTGAGGGCTGTTCCAGGGAGAGGTGGCCTTGAGGAATTATTTCATCCCCCACATCAAAGGCTGGTGAAGGCAGATTTTGTCATTCAGCCTCGTCACACCTTGCAGGGAGTTGCTGGTGTCCAGTTCAGGGCCCTCAAAGCTGCTGGGAAGGGTGGGAGCAGCAGCTTTGCACCAGGGCAATCCACTTGTGTCATGGCCCTGAAACCCAGAAAGAGCAGGCTGAGGTGATGGAGGCTTTGACGTTGCTCTGAACTGTGCTGAGGGCAGGACTTGGACTTGGTGTCCCTGTCCCTTGGTATCCCCATCCCTTGGTATCCCCAAAGCAGAGTCACTGCACTCTGCTGGAGCATCCTCAGGGTGGGTGACCTGATCCCACTGGCCCTGCCTTGAGCCAGGTTTGGACCCAAGAGTGTTGAGAACATCCTGCTATGTATGGTGCTGTCTGCAGAGAGGGGAGGGATTGATTCACCCTCAGAACAGGGCAAGAATGGGGTAAATTCATCAGGTAACTTACTTTCTGTGAGCTGTTTGACCAGTGTATTAATTATGAAGTAGTCTCCCCTGTAGAGTCAGGTGGCAGTGCAAGCCTTCAGGGGCCTTTCCACTTAATTATAAATATTAATTTGCACGTCAGCCAGCCAGCTAGCACCCTCCCTGCCCCAGATTTTGGGCTGAGATTAGTCTGCCTCAACCAATCTCCCTCTCTACCCCGCACACCCTTTGCTGGGTCAGCTTGTCTGTGTGTGCCTCAGCAGTGGTCCCTGAGGGAGATAGTTGAGGGATACTCAGTTTGGGGTGGGGGGATGAATTGAGGGCAAATATGATCATTTGGGTGTTCAGCCTTTGCTTGGGGTCCCTGGTGTGAAGCCCTTTTCAGCATGCCCTGAGCTGTGTGTGCTATACCTGAGGGCTGCTGGTGGGCTGGGCTGGGCTGGTGGGGATGGGAGCCCAGCAGTGAACATCCCCTGGCACAGGCAGAGGAGGCACAATGGGTGCTGTACTGTGGGACAGTGCCTGAGTTCAGTGATGACTTTGTGTAGGCAGGGTCGTCGAGCTTCATTCGTAGTTTATTCTGCGCGGTCCTGAAGGCCAGGGAGTCGTTTAAAACACGAGTATTCTTTCTTTTTACCTTTTCTTGCACCCCTGGGTGAAGAAATCCATAGGTGCAGGTCTTCTGCTGGAGGCGAGGGGGTGTGTTCTGCTCAGCTGCTGGGAGCTGGAGCGGCGCCGAGGGCTGAGCGTGGCTGTGCCGGCAGCCGGACCCAAAGCCTGCAGGTGTGTCAGCCCCAGCGGGAGCCTCGAAAATAAATAAAATAAAATAATCATCCTGCTTGCAAACACAGAGCATCGGATTATTATTTTTTTTTTCCCTCCCCTGAAAGCGTGTTTTTGTCTGCCGATGATTGCTCGCTATTCAATTATACTTTGGGGGGATTAGCATATATTTCCCATCCTGCCTCTTCTCTCATTTGCATCCTTCCAAAAGCTCATCTCTGCTCTTTTCTCCACCTGAAGTCTCTCTTCCCCCTTTTCTCCGAAGAAGTAAAACTAACCCCTTTGCCTGGGTGACCTATAAAAACGCCTTCACTTTTTTTTTTCTCCCCTTCTTTTTTTCCTCCGGTACATATGATGAAAAGTATGAGATCATTGGGATTTTTTTAGCCTAAATCTGGCAGCTTTTTTCAAATAACTTGGATGGTGAGATGTAATTTTAGTTTGGGTCCTTGCCTAAAAATAAAGAATAATTATTAGCACATCAGACGTGGATATTGTAAGTGATCGAAAAGGGTTTAAATTGTTCTACAGATACCGGAGCTGCCACCCTGTATCAGCATAAAGGTCTGTCACAGCCCCATCCCATCTCTGGGCTGTGCATCCTTGGGAGCTATAACAAACCTTAATTGGGTGATATAGTTTAAAAAAAAAAATTAACAGTAGGTGTTATTAGAGGGTTAATAATAAGGGTTAATAATAATTGACAGGTGGTGCAATGCTGAAGTCCGAAGCAGCAAGGTGTGTTCTGAATGTTGTATTTATTATTAGCAGTAATGTGATGGTGGTGTCTGTGTGTACCAGCAAAGCCTGGTTATTGGGGAGAGGTTCTGTCTGTTATTTAGAGCCGTGGAAGGGCTTGGGAAAAGCAGTCAGCAGCCAGGCTTGTGTGCCTGGAGGCTTGATTAGCTTTTTCCAGCTTCTTTAATAGGTCAAAAGGTGGTGCCAGGGCTGCTCAGACCCTGCTGGGAGGCTCTGGGATGGCGGGGTTTGCTGGGAGTAGGTCCAGCAGTGTGTGCTCCCAGTGCCATCCGCTGTCATTCTGCGCCGTGGCTGTGCCTGCAGAAGGATGTGCAGGCACCTATTTCGTTGTGCTGGGTCCTGCTTTTGTCATCAGTCAGGAGAGAGGTCTGAGTGCAACCGCCTTGCTCTGGTGATCTGTCCAAGCCTCCTTCCGAAACAGCTCGTGATGTCCCTTGTCCCCCAGCGAGGACAAGGAGCATGTCACCTTGCCACAGAGGAGTCCCATTCTTAGCAGCTAATTTAGAGCGCTGGGAAGTAGTGCCCTGGAATCGCCTGAACTTTGCCTGGAGCGCGACGGGCTCCGGAGCCCTTCAAACAAATCTGGGTTAGCGGAGGACTTTGCAGCCGGGGGCGCTCCCAGGTGCTGCTCTGGCCCTGGGGAGGGGGAGTGTGCTGGTGGGGCTGGGAGAGGTGATGGCTCCACCTCCATGGCTCCATCCAGCCGGGCAGGACCACGGCTCGTGCTGATCTGTGGTGAGAGGAGAGAGCTGTCGATCCCCACCCTGCTCTGCTGCCAGGAGCCTTCCAGCTGGGCTTGCATTGGCAAGCCCTCAGGAGAAAGGCTGGAGCCTGTGTCCAGCCCAGGGGCATCCCTGGCCTCCTGGAGATGCTCAGTGCTGGCTGGAGTCAGAGCAGGGGCTGCACATGCCCCTTTGGGAGGTTTGGTGGCACACCAGGTGTTGGGACGTGGGGAGCAAAAGCTGAAGAAGGGTCTCGGGGTCTCCAGCATGACGTTGGCACGGCGTGTCCTCTACGCTGGCATTTTGAGGAGTGCTGAGTTACCCTGCTCTCACTGGCAGGTTGTGTGAAAGGGATAAAAGTACCAGTGCTCTTCTCTTTCCCTCATGCTGCTGAGTGGCCATGCTTTATCATACTTATTGATTTTGATCTTACAACCAATTTAACAGCGCAGCTCTCCCCAGCCCCCTGGGTGCTTCTGACTTAATTAAGTCCCTTTTCTGCTCTCCCGTGAGCCCTGTGGGTAGGAGGGGGCTGGTCATGGGCTGGGGCAGGGAGATTGTGTTGAAAGGGCTCGGGGGGAAAGAGAAAGTGCCATGAAGGGTAAAAGATCCCTCTATATGTATGGGATAAGCAGTGTGATACACAGGGAGTTGTGGGTGATGCATCCCAGCTGCTGCTGAGACCAGGCTTTGCAGCTGACCCCTTGTGCTGGGGCAGGGAGGAAGATGAGACTGGGAAAAGGAGCTGAAACAACCTGGTTTGCAGATGTGAGAGCGTTTCTGCTGCCAGGGTATCCTAGGAAACCCAGCCGCCTTTCTGGAGGGACAGGTTGGTACCTGCCGTACCTCGGGGAGAGGGGGAGAGAAAGAGTGCTAATTGCTCAGCACGCCAGAGAGCTGCTCTGGCCTGTAATTAGATGAATTAGTGGAACAATGACCCAATTTCCCTGGGTTTTTGGATTGCTGCAAACAACCCTGAGGTTGCTGCCTCCCTCTGTCCCGTTCTCCTCCCCATCCCCTCCTCTCCCATCTCCTGCTGCTCTACTGCATCTTCCCTCCTCCTCCTCCTCACCCAGCACCTGGAGACCAAGCCTGGATGGGAGAGGGTTCTGCTAGTACCCGTAAGGCACAGCCTTCTGGTTCCAAGAGCAGGTACAGGAACCCTGAGTGTTTCCACTGCCAGACTCAGTATGTACCACCCCCCTCCTGCCCCAATTTGTTTTCTGGAGACGGGCTTGAAAAAAAATCTTTGTTTTAAAAGAAAATCTCTGGAGTTCTTCCTGTGCTTGCCAGTTGCCTTCCAAGGTCATCAAACTTTCATTACTATAGATTTTTGAATGTATGTGAGGTTCTCGGCTCCTTCTCGGCAATCCCAGAGGTGGGACTCTAAGGAAGCTCCATGTGTGGAAAAAGCCAGAGCAGCTAACGGCTGGAGGGGCTGCCAGGGGAACATGGGTGACCATCAGGGGAGTGACCCACATTTCTAGGGCCCCATCTCTGCTCCACGTGCCACCTGCCTGGAAGGGAGGTTAACCCCTCGCAGCCAGGACGAGCACGATGTCGGCGGTGTTGAGATCCCTGAGTGCAGTTGTACAGCACGGGTGATGTGGGGCTGTCCCCAGCCATCCTGGCATGTGGGGGGCATCAGTGGGGGACTGCTGGGGCTGAGGGGGCCCCTGGGTCACTTTGGGTGATCACAGTGGCCCATGAGCTTTGGCGCCAGCATCAAATGGGGCTGACTGACGTATGGGCCTTTGGGGGGGTTGTTGAATCTCTGTACCTGCCCAGGGGCACGGTCTTCCCTGTGTCTTCACCCAGCCTGGCACGAGAACGTGGCTTTTGGCACTGAGGTGGCCGAGGGGCGTTGCCTGGGATAACTCTGCTCTCTCCCTGTCTGCCCACAGCATCCTCGCCACTGCTGGGACACACTTCAACACCCACGTGGACCTGCGGACGCTGCGGGCCGTGCGCGTGCTCAGGCCTCTGAAGCTCGTCTCGGGCATTCCCAGTAAGTTGGATGCTCCTGGTCCTCCTCTCAGGGTGTCTGCATCTGTCCCTGATGTCCTTCAGAAGGAGAGGGGTGAAATCAAGGAAGAGGGGACAAACCTGATGTAGTGGGAACTCTAGGGTGGCAGCATTTGGTGTCCCCAGGTAGCATTGCCCCCTGCCCAGCCCTCCCTGTACTGGCACAAGGCTGGGCTTGGTGGAGCCTGCTGGCAGCTCTGCTTCCCTGACCAGAAGGCAGTGGGTGGATCCTTTCAGGACTGGGGTTTATTCAGGGGAGATTACTTTTTTTTTTTTTTTGTTGCAAGATTTCATCTGTTGACATGGGGATAAATAAAGAAACAAGGCTACTGTTCGCTCCAGTCTTCCCATCCCTCCTGCCCTGGGCACCAGCAGGACAGTGTGCTGGATCTGTGCCTTGTGGGCAGTGAGGGGGGTGGAGCTGCACTAGTCATGCCCCACCAAGTTCAGGTGGGACAAAGACAGCTAGGACACTAGAGTGGGGACCAGCTCCAAAAACAACCCCTCCTGGAGCCTTCCTCTGTGGCCTGGCCCTCCTTCCCTTGGGATGGTGCTTTTGTCCATAGTCCTCCTGCCTAAAGGGATCCTTCAGGCTCTGCTAGCTTCTTGCATCTTTCTGAGGATGACTGTCCTTCCTCTCTGCTCACTGTCCTCCTCTTGCCAAATATGACACAGACATGCTTCAGGTAGTGGGTTTGCATCACTGTTTTGAGCTGTGCCTTTCTTTCCTCTCCCAGGCTTGCAGATTGTCTTGAAATCCATCATGAAGGCCATGGTGCCTCTTCTTCAGATTGGCTTGCTGCTCTTTTTTGCTATCCTCATGTTTGCCATCATTGGCCTGGAGTTCTACAGTGGGAAGCTGCACCGAGCCTGCTACACAAACAATTCAGGTGAGGAGAAGGGCTCTGCACCCACTTTGCATCCTTTGGGTGGTAAAAAGCTGGGAAGAGCTGTCTCCTGCCTCTCCCTTACCTCTGCCTCCTTTGCCTCCCCGCTGTGTGCTCTCAGGTGAACTAGAGGAGCTGGACCCTCCCCATCCATGTGGGGTGCAGGGTTGCCCCCCAGGCTACGAGTGCCGGGAGTGGATCGGTCCCAACGACGGGATCACGCAGTTCGACAACATCCTCTTTGCTGTGTTGACCGTCTTCCAGTGCATCACCATGGAAGGGTGGACCACAGTCCTGTACAATGTGAGTGGAGTTGCTCTGGGGTCTCTTTGGGCAGCTGGGCATGGGGGTGGGGGAGCTGGAGGCAGCACTTCTGTGTGCTGGAAACTTGTAAGATCCTGAGTTTCCTTTGTAATGGGAATGGAGTTGGTCCTTCCCATTTGGGCAGGAGATGGTGGATAGAGGCATGTGTTACATTGCTCCAGACAAAGGGAGCTCTAAGGGATTGGTCCCCAACTCTGGGTAGTGCTGCCCATTGCAGAGAGCAATGTGAGCTTGGGCTGCAACAATCCTCCTGCTTGAGGGCTGTCCCTGGGGAGGCATCCTTCCTTTCCTCTTACTCCTCCTGTGCTCCCCAGGGCCGCTCCATGAGAGGGGGCATGTTGTCTGGGCACTGCATATGTGCTCTCCCTGTACACCAGGCAGCAGATGTGCCTGCATCCCCATGGTGGCCTGGGAAAGCCCTGGAGCTAGGCTTGGACCCCCTGCCCTGGGGGGTCCAGGACATTTCAGTGTCCAACAGGGAGCTGGGATCTTTGATATTTGTGCTGATGGAGTAGGGAATGTCTGGGCTGGGTTACTGTGGTTTGCAGCTGCTTGAAGTTACTGATGGCCAAACTCTTGGGGTGCCCAGAGAGTGACTTGAGGGCAAAGCTGGAAGCAGAAAAAAAAGCTGCAGGCAATCACAAAGTGCAACATCGTTGTGGGCGACTGGCCATATAAGTATGTTTGAGTTTGTGGGCTTGAAGCAACCGTGCCTGTTCTGTTCCCAGCCTAATTTCAGCATCAATTTTGGCGTCATTGCACCGGGAATGTTTTTATACCCTGGTTCCCATAACGCCCGGAGTTTTGTAGAGTGGCATTGCTCTGCGGGAGGCAAATTGGATGGCATGTGATGGGGAAACGTGGCTCAGTGGTGCCTCTGTCATTGATGGAAAGGCTGCTTTTTAACCCCAAGGTAGGCCAAGGTACCAGGCTGCCGGTGTTGGGTCCCTTCCTCCCACTCAGTCCATCCCAGGGTACTTCTGGGGGTGCAGGATGGTGCCTGTGGACAGATGGATTGTGAAACCTAGACTGGAGTAGGAAAGAGAGAGTTCATGGAAAAGGCTTGACCTTACCATGAGGATTTGGTTTTCTTCTTCCTAAAGGAGATGGCAGTGTCAGAATCCTGCTGCTTCAGTGGGGGAATTAAGCAGGATTGAACCACCTGAGTGTTCAGACCGAAAAAAGTCGATTTCTTGTCTGCTTCTGGTGTGTCAATGGGATTAGAGACTTAACTACAGCACCTATTGCCCAGGCATAATGGAGTGGAGCAGGGAAGGTGATTTTCCAGTGCCCTGGGCAGCTGCTGCCTGCTCCCTCTGCCATACACAGCCTGTGCCTGCCTGTGGCTGGTGCCAGCAACCTTCGCTGCACCTTGTTCTTGTGTTAATGACTGTCTCTCTGCACAACTGCTCCCATCAGGGCTCCCTCCTTCTCATCCTTTGGTGCCTGCAGCAATTAGCAGCAGCGCTCCCTGTGCAAGAGCCCCAGTGGTGGTGTGTGAGGAGATGGTGAACTACACAGACAGGCAATTTGTGGTCTGATCCACTTCAAGGGTTTGTTTGAGTAAGTCTGGTCTCCTGTTGCTTGGGATGTCCTTGCTGGGAAGGCTGGCACTGATCAGTTCAGTGTCTGAGATTTACTGATTCATCAGCTGGGTCTTACTGGAGGGTAAGGATGGGAGATGCTGCTGGGAGCACTGAAAACTATGCTCCACAGGACCTACCCTGCAGAATCCCCCTGTTTACCAGCACAGCTGATAAACTGGGGTCTCTCTAGAGCCCCTGGGGCAGCCACAGCCCTGGTATCCAAGTAACCTTCCCAGCACCAGTTGCAATGCCAGGCAAACGTGCTCTGTCACTGTGTTGCTGATGGCTGGGACCATAAATAAGGTGCCTCCCTTTCCCGCTCCTCTGCAAAGAACCAGCTATTACTGACCTGTAATGGAAAGGATTAGGGACCTTCCTTGGTTTATAATTGAATGAGGATTTGGGCCTTGGTATGGTAAAATGCTACTGATTCACTTTGGGGGGTGGCAAGGGATGATGTTCCTGGCACTACTGGGCAGTACCTCCTGCCCTTCCTGGGGACACAGGCTATCTCTCAGAGTGCAGAGGTTATGGGTGCTCTGTCCTTTTGCTGCTTGGAGAAAGAAAAATGGATTTCTGCCTTTTTTTTTTTTTTTAAATAAAAAATGAGAGAGGCCCGTGGGGAGATGTGATCCCTGGGGGGATGCAGGAAGAGGGCTGGGAAACACAGGAGTACTCTGCCAACAACTTCATCACTTGGAGCGAACCAGAGCGGGCTCCTGCTGCTAACCAGCATGGACCTTGCCTAGCACATGCCCCAGGTCTGGGGGGCTCGGTGGGGGACTCTGCTTTCCCACTGGGGTAAAGCAATGGGAGGCTGTGTCCTTGCAGATTAACACTGCAGGGGAGAGGGAGATGGCAGGAAAACCACTTTAGCAACCTCTCAAAGAAATTGCTTACTATAATATTCCCCTGTGTAACTGTATCATGATTTTAAGATCCATTTTTCCACAATTTTACCGGCTCTGGGAGCGTAGCTCCCGGAATTTGTAGGCAGCATCACGAAAAGCTAATCAGCCCCATGGTACTTTCCACGTGTGTTGTTTCATCTATGTGTTTGCTTTTTGCCTTCTTTTCATCAGCCTTGCCTCTATGAAGGTAGAAATCACAGTATGGGTTAAAAATAGAAGAAAAAGCCTCAGATTGAGGGGGTGTTATAGCTTTCCCAGCTCCTGTCCCCAGGAGCCTGGTGGACACTGATTTCTTTTAGAGGGGAGTTTTGGCTTTGTAGCTGCCTCTGTGGTCTGAAATGGGCTAAGGAATATTTTGCTTTTCTTCTTATACTGGAGCATATGCCCCTTCCCTGGGCTGGCTTGAGACCAAACCTGATTTCTGTAGGGACCAGAGGGAAATACAGTGCTGGCAAAGAGGCTCACTGTCCTAATTCTCCGCCTCTGCAGCCGTGCAGGCATGGGGCAGGGGCTGGGTTGCAGTTTTGTCATTAAATGGTGATTCTGTGGGGGTGGTGGGGCTGGTGAGGGGCTGCCACTGTGTACCATGGGACTGGCCTGACACATCACAGGCACACGGTGATGCTGGTGGCTTTGGATGCCCAGCCCAGCTCCCAAGGTCCCAGAAAGCAAACTGGACAGGAGTTTGAAATCAATATTTCCTCCAGAACGCTGTCTCGGGAGGCTGTGCTTATTCACTGCAATTGTTTATTTGCCTTCCCGTTTGGAATTGCTCAGCTGCTGTGCTTGCAGGTAGCGAGGAGGAGCCTGGCTTGATGGGATCTGCCACTTTCCTTTCCCCCCCACGCTGCCAGGAACTGAGATGGGAAGAAAAACACTTGTGGCAAGGATGTGCTGGGGCTGTGGGCAGGTGGGCTCTGCAGGGAGAGGGGACAGCCCTGCCAGGCTCGTGTGCTCCTTTGCCCAGAGCACTGCTCTGTGCTCTCCAGTCACACCAGTTCTGGGCACCACAGCCCCTGGCTGGGATTTAGTGTTTGGACAACTGGCAGCACAAGTGTGAGGAGAAAGCTGGTGTTTGTAGCTGTGGGAGCAATGCCAACATGGAGCCATGCAGCCAGGGAACCCAGGGCTGCCTGCCCCTCCTAGAGCAGGTCTGGAGCACAAGTCAGATAAGGAGCAGCTGATGGGACTTTGCAGGGGCAGCTCAGTCTGGAGAAAAGGAGGCTCAGGGGGACCTTCTCACTCTCTACAACTCCCTGATAGGGGGGTGTAGCCAGCTGGGGGTACGGCTCTTCTGCTGGGTAACAGGTGACAGGATGAGAAGAAATGGTTTCAAGTTGCACCAGGGGGAGGTCTAGATTGTGTATCAGGAAAAATTCCTTCTCCAAAAATGTTGTCAAGCATTGGAGCAGGCTGCCCAGGGAAGTGGTGTAGTCACCATCTCTGAAGGGATTTGAAAGGGATTTGAGGACGTGGTTTAATGGTGAACACAGCATGCTGGGTTAATGGCTGGACTGAATGATCTTAAAGGACCTCTGCAAACTAAACAGTTCTGTAATTCTATGATTTCTGTTGCACGTTTTCCTGCGTGGATCTGGCTGTCAGCTTGCACTCCTCCTCCTCTTGTGGCACCAGGGATTGGGACCACAGGGAAGCACGAGGGCAAAACTGTACAGGGAGCCTTAGGAGATGCCAGGGCTGAGTGTCAGGAGCTTTTGCAGCAGGAGGAGAGTGTTTTCTGGGGGAAAGAACACCAAGTCCTTGGCAGCTTCCAAAACACCTACCAAAATGCAGTGGTGGTGGGCAGAGCTGTAGGTCTCCTATCCCCATGCAGAGCTGAACAGCTGCTGCAGAGAGCCAGGCGGCTGCAGGGGCGCTGGTTAGGTGTGAAGTGTGAGCCGTGTGTGCAGAGACGGCAGCTGAGACGCTGCAAGAGCGGCTGTGAAACGGGAGCTGCTGCAAGGACGGGGGTTTGCAGCAAGTGTGACTCAACCACCATGTGCTCACAGCATGCTGGAGGTGCTGGAGGGCCAGGAGGGTGTGAGGGGAGGACATCCCAGTGCTTGGCATCTCCTCTGTAAGCGGGGTGCAGAAGGGTTTTGATGAATCTCGCTGCGTGCAGAAGTTGAGGTTTCGTGCTGGTGGGCACGAGGCTGGTTTTGTTTGTGAAGGACCAAACCTGAGATCACAGAATGACAGGGAGGTTTGGGTTGGAAGGGTCCTTAAGGATCACATCCTTCCACTCCCTGCCATGGGCAGGGACACCTTCCACCAGCCCAGGTTGCTCCAAGTCCCGTCCAACCTGGCCTTGGACACTTCCAGGGATCCAGGGGCAGCCACAGCTTCTCTGGGCAACCTGTGCCAGGGCCTCATCACTCTCACTGTATAAAAATCCTTCCTTATATCTAATTTAAATTGACTCTCCTTCTATTTAAAACTGCTACCCCTTGTCCTATCACAACACGCCCTCCTAAAATATTTGTCCTCATTTTCCTTACAAGCCCCCTTTAAGTACTGAAGATCTTCTGAGATCTGCTGGAGCCTGGTTTTCAAATGTGGTGACACATCCATCCTTTTTGAAACAGAGACTGTTCAGGCAGCCCTGATTTGGGGTGCTGGGAAAGAGAGGTGTGTTATCTCACTGGCCATGCTGGAGCACATGGATCAGAAAGGGGAGCGGGGCTTGACTTTGCCCTTGTCGACCCTGGAGGAGGCCAGAGAAGGAATCTGTTGCAAAACAGTTATTTTTCCATGTGTGTGTGTACAAAATTTGCATGTTGGCACAAATTCCTAGGGTGTCACAGTTGTCCCTTGGGTTGCTCAGCACTCAGTTGCTCTCCCTGAAGCACCTTTGTGTGAACAGTGTGAGTGGGAACTGAGAATCATGCAGATCTGGGTAGGTTCCTCCTTTTGCCTTTCGGAGTGAGGACATTGCCTGCCTTTCCATGGAGCAGCAAGGAGGCAGCAAAATCAATGACCTCGCCAGAGAGGATTTTCCTCTTTTTGGAGTTTGCTCACACCTGACACGAGCTGGGAAACCTGAGCCCCAGCGTTTCCAGGAGCTGCTGCAGTTCCTCTGGACATTGATATCTGTTTCCTGGGATACCTGGTCCCAGGGCAGGAGCTACAGCAGCACCAGCCATGTGCCAAGGGTTGCAGGGTTTCTGCAGCAAGGGCTTGTGATGCAAAGATCCCCAAAACAGCTCCTGTCCTCACACCGTGGTGATGGGCAGAGCACGGGAGGAGCTCAGTAGGGCAGTGATCCCAGAGCTGGGGGCTGAGCCTGCCCTGCTGCCTCTTTGGGTACCGTGGATTCTGGGAGTGTGATGGATAACAGTTCTCCCAGCAAGGAGCAGTGCTGGCTAGAGATGATCTCTGGGGAAAGGAGGAGGAGGAGGAAGAGAGGCTGGAGAGCGGGGGAGGTGGGAGGGATGGCAAAAGAGGGAAACCACTTGGCTTTTTAGCCCTCTGTGCCCTGGGAGGACGCCAGGCTCTCAAGCCGGAACGGTTGGAAAGGGAACAGGAGTCCCTTCTTATGTGTTTTAAATTAAAACACAGCGCACACAAAATATCCTGTCGGGGAGGTATGAAAATTTAATCAGCACCCAGAGCTCTGAGCAGCTCGGCAGCGAGCACAGCCCGTAATGCCGCTGCAGCTATTCCTGGCGGCTCCCGGCCGTGCGGGAACAGCGGGATGGGCTCTGTGCTGGGGGGAGCAGGGGCTGCCAAAAAGTCCCCCACACTCGTGGCACCGCAGGACAGAGCCCCTTCCTCCTCCTTCCTCCAAAATGTTAAACGCTGAGTGTTTTAAATATGGTGAAATTAAAGAGGAGTTGAGAGAGGAGATGTCAAATTCCACCTCGAAGGTTCAAACGCTTCCTAACTTAACAAAGTGAGCTGTTTCTCCCCAAATGGCTCCAGTTGGTGCCCGTGCTGGAGCCCGTCCCTGCCAGGCACATGTGCAGCAGCCAGCCTGTTCCCCCTCTCCCCCCTTTGGGAAAAACGACTCTTTCTCCGCACTCAGCAAAGCCAGACCCTCGCCAGCTTGCCAAATGTTCCTGCCTTTTTTTTTTTTTTTTAATCCCCTTTTTCCCTCTCTGTGTGTGTATGTGCTGAAATGACACAGCAAGAAACAAACTGTGTCTGCTGGATCCCAGCTTTCAGGCATGTTCTATCAAAAGCTCCCTGCCCACACCCTTGCTCCCTGCCTGCGCGGGAAAGTCTCACTCCCGGCAGCACTGGAGGAGCTGAGGGGCTGGTGGAAGCCCCAGTGCTCCAGCATGGATGCTCTGGCACTCACCAGCAACTCCAGGCTCAAGGATAGGAGGTGGAAGGGATTTCAGTGCTGTCTGGTCCCCCATTGTTCGTCTTTTTTAAGCCCAGGACTTGTAAGTCCATTAGCAGGTTTGGTACTGGAAATTGTGTTGGTGAGGTGTTGGAAAGCTGTTTTCGTGGTTCTTGGTCAATGTGCTGCTGTGCATCAGGACTGGGTTATGGGGGTCCGTGAGTGAGGTTGTGCATGGGTCTGTTGCCCCAAAGCCTTGCAGCTGGAGTTGGGGATGTTCCTGCATCTAAGAATGTCATACAACCATGAAAATCATATTTTGGGACAGCATATAATGAGACCTGAGCTGCTTTTCTGGGCTTAAAATGTGCCCAAAATAAAGCAGGGATTCAGGCTGGAAATAACCAAGCCCCATGGGAAAACAGCCCCAAAGCTGATCCCATGGAAGCCGTGCCCTGCTGCAGCATCCAGGGTCTGAGTCCAGCTGAAGGGGCAGTGGCACTGGCATGTGGATCTGCACTGGAAACACTGGCACTGCCTTAGCTAAGAGAGGGGTCTAATGAAGGCTGTGAAGCTTTGCAAATGCTCCATCAGGAAAAATTCATCCTGCCTGTGGGGCACTTAGGAGGGTGCTGGGGAAGGTGCCGGAGGGGTCTGGACAAGCGGAAGGGGGGGATTTGGGAGCAAAAGTGGGAGTAGGTGAGGGATCATGGTGAGGGATGACTGTGGGGAGAGGCAGAGGAGGAGGCACACATGGAGACAAGGTTTGGAGATCAATGCTGGGGCATCTGGGTGCAATTTCTTGGTGGGCTGGCAAGAACAGAACCAAAACTGGTCTTCGTGCCTATCTCAAATATTTTGAACGCTTGATTTTCAGTAATGCTTTGAGCAATGCATTTTTTGCATTCCATTTAGAAAAGGGAAAAATGAAATATGTTGTGTGTTTTTTTTTCCTGTTTCCCCACTCCTTCCCCGCACGTGCACAAACAAAAGCATGCCCACATGACATGGGCTGTGCTGATCTTTGTGTCCCCTTCTGCCAGGACTCTTGCTTGCCCTGGGCATCCAAGAGCATCCCGGGGCTGTTACAAGTGCAGGATGTGTCCTGCCACGGGTCAGTCCTGGCCTTGCAGAGGAAATGTACCAATTTCCTCATTAACCTGATTTGGAAAAGCAAAGCATTTCCATTCAGATCTTGTCCAGTGCCGGGGTCGCTGATGGATCCCAGGCAGGGCTGGCGGGGGAGTGAAGCATGGCCCTGCATGCAGGAGATTAAATTACCACTATTAAAGGGAAGAAAGAGATCTGTTACTGTACTGGGGAGAGCAGCAGTGGGTGTCAAGGTCTGGAGGGAACTGGTTAGGCCAAGGAATCTGCTATAAGGTATTTTTTTAGTTATTTTTCTCCCCTTTTTGCTGGGTTATGGAGATTTTGAGGCTGTGGCTGCTGACCTGTGTGTCTTTCTCAGCTGGATGCAGCTGTCATTTGCAGGGAGGAGCATGTTGGGGGCTACAGAGGTGATGCTGAGGGGATGCCATCAGCCATGGCAGGGGCGTGCTGGGTGTCACCACCAGACAAAGACCATCAGGAGTTGCTGAGCCAAGGGTTTGGAGTACAAACCATAGAAGCTGTGTTGGTTTTGCACCCGCTGTCTCCCTCTGCAAGCACCTGAGAAAGGCTGGTGAAGGCAGGCACAGTGCCCAAGGCAAAAAGCCCCTTGAGATCCTGGCTTTCCCCATCAAACCCCCTCACTAGGATTGCAACCAGTGTGGACTGACAGACCCATCCTGCCCAGCCACGGTGGTTGGGACAGTTTGGTCACCCTATCCCTGCCCAGCAATGCAGTCAGAACTGTGGTTCCCTATGGGAGCTCTCTGTGGGGCAGGAAATTGCTGGCAGAGAACAGCCACAAGAACAGGGTGCTGCCACCTATGCTGCTGGAGATCCCATAGCTTCCCTCCAACCTCCCTGTAGGTGCCATATCCTCCGAGCACACCACAACCAGTCCATACAGTAATGAATGTGCGTTACCCCAGTCTAATTATGTGCCGTTTCAGTCCAGATTCGAACAGAAACACAGAAGCTTTTTCCTCCTGCAGATGGATTTTGAGAAGGGACCTGACTGTGTACAGGGCATTGCATCTGGGTGTGCTGCTGGTGCTGGTCACGCTGGATGTGGAGGTCTCCAGGACACATCTGCTGGGAAAAGGCAGAAAACTCCCCTGCCCCTTAAGGAAAGCCTCAAGTGGGAGCCCTTCCCTGTTACGAGACACTGGAGAATCAATGAGGATGGATCTTGATAGGGCAAAGGGGAATGACTTTAAACTGAAAGAGATTAGATTTACATTATATATCAAGAAGAAATTCTTCCCTGTGAGGGTGGTGAGGCCCTGGCACAGGTTGCCCAGAGAAGCTGTGGCTGCCCCGTCCCTGGAAGTGCTCAAGGCCAGGTTGGATGGGGCTCTGAGCACCCTGGTCTAGTGGAAGGTGTCCCTGCCCATGGCAGAGGGCTTGGAACGAAGTGATCTTTAATGTTCCTTCCAACCCAGAATGTTCTAGGATTCTATAATCTCTGTGTGAATGAAACCCAGTGGCTCCCTGTGTCCTGCTGCTCCCCAGATGAGCTGGGTGCCCGGACACTCGGTCCCCAGTTCCCCTCCCTGCGCTGGTGAGCAATGAGTGGCCACTAAGGCACCCTGCACAGACAGTACATGCTCTCTGTTTATTTTTGGCTAGGAGAGACTGAGGGGTTTATTGAGGTTTTTTTTTTCTCCCCTCCCCTTCCCCTGTAGCAAAGAAATCCTAAAGTTTCCCATGCGCCGCAGCCCGAGGGAGGGTACGTGTGGGCTGCGCGCTTGTGCTTTGCATTCGACTTGAGTATATATTTAGATTTCTTTAGATTTCTGGCCCCCTGAGTGAGACCTGCTTTTGCAGCTCCCTGGGCCTTTTCCTGCCCTTTGGAAAAAAAACAAAAAAAAACCACCAAAAAACCCACAACAACACAAGAGCTGCCTAAAGAATAAGCTGGTGCTTGGGGGGTTGAGAAGCAGAGGTTGGTGGGGGTTCCTGCTCTGGGCTGGGGTCCACTGTGCTGGCTCTGTTTCCTCGTGAGGATCCTGCTCCTACACCCTGGTAGTGTCATTTATGGGCTCAGAGGGTTTTGCTGGCAGCAGAATTGGTTGTGCCAAGATGTGAGTGTGGTGGTTTAGCTCAGGCTGGGAGTCTCCACCAAAGCCTTGGTATGGGGAAACACCCTTGGGTGTGTGGTCCCTTGGGGAAGAAGCTGTGACAAGCTCATGCTGGTTGTGTTGGTGTCTGAGGTGTGCCTGGAAGCAGCAGAAAATGTTTTTTTTGGTCTGGTGGCCACGGGAGAGTTTGAGAGGTGCTGGTTTAGGCTGATGGGGTGCACAATGAGAAGGTGGTTGTCTTAAAGGGAAGGGAAGAAGCAGCAAAGGTCGGGCAGCTCTTACATTTCCCCAAGAGCTTGAATGAGTGTTGGGACTTGGCCTGCTGCACTGAGAGCTGGGGCAGGAACCAGGAGTTTCTTCATTAAAGGAGTTACAGCATTGGTGTAATTTGGGGATTAAACTCCCTGTGTCTATCCTGAATTCTGCACATGACAACCTCCTGGTACCTTCAGCAAAGGGGGAAAAACAATGTGGGAAGGCACAGTGGACCAAGGTGATGAACCACTGCCTACAGAGGGATATTAAGAGCAAATGATGCCCCAAAAGAATGGGAAAAGGGGCTGCTCAGTTAAGACAACTACTTCTTGGTGCTAAAATTAGTTGGGAAATGCTGTGAGAGCCACCAAAGGTCATGTTGACACAGACCTCATGGAGGATGCTCAAAGGAGCAGTGAGCGGTTCCCCACCTCTGCAGATGGAAGCAAGGCACAGTGAAATGATGTCTGGGGACATTTGGGCATGGATGGATATTTCACCCCAACTTCTGGTCAACACAAAGCAACAAAAGGCTGGATATTGGGAACGAGGACACGTCCGTGAGCGCGGCCAACGTGGAAACCAATCACTGAGACCATGGCACCCATCAGCCAGGCCCTCGGGATGGCCTCCCCCCCATGCTTGGAGGGAGCTGGCACATGAAATGGCAGGTCTGGTAACAAGTATTTTTAACAACTCCATCGAGTTGGGGGAGGCACCATCTGACTGGAGAATAGCGAATGTGATGCCTATATTTAAAAGTGGGGGGAGGAGGGGAAGAAAAGTAAGGCAGGCAGGAATAGGACTGTAAGCCTGACCTCGATCGCATGCCATTTCGGAACAGATTTGGAAGGCAGGAGAGGAAAATGAATCATGGGTTTGCCAAAGGTAGGTCACTCCGGGCTAACCTGGCATCGGAGGCCTGGAAACGTTGTAGAGCTGCTCTTTGTAGTAAAGCTTTTGCTATGGGAGAGTGTTAATGAAGCAGAGAAGAGGGGAAGGGGACGAGGAGCAGGAAAGCAAAGTAGTACTGGGATGATCCTGAGTGGTGTTGAGGGGATATAGAGGATGTCAGCAACCAGTGGAGTCCTTGGGGATGAGTCATGGGCTTTCCTGCTTCCAGCATCGACTGGCTTCCTGGAGGTGGAGGGATGGAGACTGCTACTCTGGGCTGGAGGCATTTGAGGGCTGGAGGAAGAGATGTGGGATGCAGTGAGAAATGGAAAGCCATGTGCTTGTTGAGGAGCAGCAAAGATATCTCCTTGGAGCTTAGGTCTTGCTGATGGGGAAGCAGCAGTGTGGAGGAGGAGAGGATGAGTGTGGGTGACATCAGGGTGACCGTGAGGTGACCACAGGGCAGCAGTGCCGTGGAGGAGGAGAGAGGATTGAAGGTGGGATGGCAAAATCTCTGTAGCATCATGAAGGGATGGAGTGGGACCCATCGAATCACTCACTCAGATCTCCTGTGTCCAGGGAAGATGGACTGAGCCTGGACAGGAGGAGGGAAGGGGCTACTTGGTAAATAAGGCAGGAGAGCCAGTCATGCAAGAGAGAACTGGAAGAACCTTGCTTTGGCTAGCAAAGCAGAGGCTGGAGATGGCCATGATTGCTGTCTATAAATAGATCAGGATGGGAAATGGGAAGGAAAAGAGCTATTTCAGCCCAAGGCCAATGCTGGCAAAAGAATAGAGTGGTATATAAAATGACCACAAATAAATTTAGGCTGAGAATTACAGCAACCATTGGAGCATCCGCCTGAGGAGCCTTCCAGTGGGGATACTTAGTTTTTGGCAGTCAGAGTGGTTGAGCATGTACCAGGTGACAGTCTGGAGCCATTGCATCCTGACTGGGCATCACCAGCTCCTGGGTTTGTAGGGAGCGTTGGGATGTCCCCTGGGAAATTTTATTTTGGGGTGGGGGATCCCAGCAAAGCTGGCACCAGCCAGGAGGCTGCTGGGGGCAGTGCTGTTCCTGGGGCTGCTGGCATCAGCCTGGGTGGCTGGGACCCTCCCTGAGCTCGCTGTGACCAGTGGTGTGTCCTTGAGTGTGTGGGTCCATGACTATCCCCTCCTTTGCCTCAGAAGTGTCCTTCCTGGAGCTGCTGGCTGCTAGTGGTGCTGGACATGTAACCTCCCAAACCTCCTTAAAAAATCTCTCTAATCCCCTTTGCCTCCACCTCCGTGGGATCTGGGTACCCAAATGAACATAGAGGTCAGGATTGCAGACAGCCTGTCCTGTTGGGATCCTGCCAAGCCCCTGCCTCAGCTTTTCCTTGTCTCATTCTCCTATAGGAAAGGAGCTCATCTGTTTTCCATTCTCCATAACAAGGACCTTTGGGAAAACCTGTGATTTTTAGGTGGGAGCCTGTTTCAAATGCGAGCAATCCTAGCATGGGTGGCAGGTACACAGAGGCGTCTCGGCAGGGAGCTGAAGCCCAGCCAAGCTTGAGCTGAGGGCTACGTGGTGCCTTGAAGACTAATGCCATGGCCAGTGGTGCTGTTAGAGCAGAGCAGAGTGGCCTGAGTGTCTCTGGAGGGTGGTGATGAACACTGAATGCACGGAATTCCTGTGCTTCATTCCTTCATCCCTGCACTCGCTTCTCCCATTGCTCTGAAGAAAGGGGCTGGAGGTGGACTGGGGCTCCTGAAAGTGCAAGATCTTGGGAAGATGTGTGTGGTTTCCCCGGTGCCAAAGGAGGAGGGCGGTGAGTCCTTCCAGATGCTTTCCCCGGCCTTGTCACTGAGGTCTCTGCTACAGCATCCTCGTCCCAGTGCATTGGGGCATGCTGGTGTTACCAGTCCTTCATTGGAATCAGTGTCAGGGTGCTGGGGACACCCAGCTGAAGTTCCCACTGGTGCCTCAGTCACTGGAGGAAGACTCCAGCGCGGTGGCTTTCTTTCCCCCTTGGAGACACACTTCTCTTGCAGAGCCTCGCCTGAGCTCCTGCACTGGCTGACCGGGAGACGTGGTGCCAATGACTCAGATGAAGATGAGGGCTTAATTAGCACAGGGAGAGGAGGGGGGAAGAGAGAGAAAAGAGAAAGAGTCTTTCATCGCAACAAGATTGATACCACCTCCCCCAGACAGTCACGTTCTGCCGCATCACCCTCCAGCCCGGCGTCATGTGCACCGTGCCTGACACCGGAGGACAAATGGGGCCTGGGAAACAGGGACAGAGGGGCACTGCTTTATTAAAACCCTCGGTGAATTAATGTCTGGAGGTATTGAGCAGGGCTCGTCAGGAGCCGTTATAGCCGTCGGGCTGTACCCTGCGGTTACAGCTCCCCTCTGATCTCAGCTCCTCGGATATGGGGTAAGGTACCCAGGGTGGGAGGGTGTCTGCGAAGAATTAGTAATGATGCCAGCAGCAAAATGCCCATTTGAAGGTATCCAACTGTGCATTAAAGGACAAACATTGGCTGCCCCTTCTTTAGACACCAGCTTCTCTGGTCTTACGGTACCTTATAAATCTGTGCTCAGCAGGCACTGCTGCTCCGGGGCTGCTTCACCCCATCTTGGTGGGATGTGCAGGGGAGCACTGGGTCAAGCTGCTAGGGAAAACGTGCTCAGGGTGGCCCTCTTGCCCTCAACACCCTGATTTTGGGCTGCAGGACCCTGCACTTTTGACTATACCATTGCCTTAACACCCCGTGTCCTTGCAGGGGTGGGCAGATGAGGTGGAGGAAAGCGGTCCTGGCCTATGGGGGCTGGAGACTGGAGGGAGTATGGCTGGGGCAGGATGCCGAGGGCCATCAGGGCTCTGCTGGTGGGGAGTTCCTCTGTAGGGTGCCCACCAAGTCTTGACAGGCATGGCCACATTATCCTGAGGAGCCCAGTGTGGTCAACCTGGAAGGAGAATCGCCACCACGTGTTGCTGCTATTGAAGGTAACATCACACGTGTTTTTTCTTTCCCCTCCAGACCAATGATGCCTTAGGAGCCACCTGGAACTGGCTGTACTTCATCCCCCTCATCATCATTGGATCCTTCTTTGTCCTCAACCTTGTCCTGGGAGTGCTGTCAGGGTAAGTGAGACGTGGTCCTTCCCCTCTGGGCTGTGCCCCTTGCATGTTTCAGAGCCCCCAGGATGGCCCCTGGAACTGCTGTGTCCCCCAGGACCCCAGCAAGGGATTGTTCCCTGGCTATGCTTGGCTCTCTCTTCCTGGGGGCTGGGAAAGGGGCAGCCTTGATGATGCTTTCTTGCTGTTCTGTGTGGCTGAAGAGCTCGTGGTTTTGGTCACCTGTAATCGATGGTCAGTGGGGATCTGGCTGCTTGGGACCTGCCAGAGGGGAGAGACGTGGGGGAGGTCTTATGGAAATGCATTTGAGTCCAGGATGGGTTTGTAGTGGGGTGTGGATTTGCTGGCTGATGGAATATGGTGGGCATGGGTTGGGGTGGGTCCTGGGGGGTGATGCAGGGCACCTCCATGCTGTGCAGGCTGTGCCCAGGGAGATGTGCCCAGCGCTGGTGGGGGATGCACACTGGTGAGAGTAGGAGTGCCTGGGGTGCAGGTGGACAAACCAGAGACGTAGGGACAATGCAGCTGTTCCTGTTCTGCACTTCCCAGGGGAAAGGCGGTTTTAATCCAAGCCATTAAACTGGGTTTAGAGAGAAAAAGTCTTGTCTCCATGACAATGAACTGTGGTTGCATCAGCAACATCCTCAACCGCTGGCAGGGGTTGGTGCATGGGGAGAGCATGTCCTCTCCTGCAATGGGAAGGGGACGTGGGCTCCTCTGCCCTTACTGAAGCAGGTAACTTTTTAGCTAATTTCTCACCATGCCAAAAAGCAAAAGCTTTTGTAATACTGTTTTGGCCAGGTGGAAAGCCCTTAAATGAAGGGATCAAGGTAGAGAATGGCCTTGGTCATTTCTGTCCCTGTTTTGTGAGTTCAGGTGTGATGGTGGTGGTTTCAGGAATTTCTGGAGCAGCAGTTTGGGCTTCTTCAGAGTCTGTTGGTGGGTTGAATTTCCCTAAATCTCATTCTGGGGTCTGAGTCCAGGGGCTCTGGAGACAGGCTACAGGAAAGGCTTCACATTGCCTTACAGGGAGGGAATTCTTATGGGGGATTAAGATATCCAAGCGGTGTTGGGTGGCTTTTGTATTTCTTATGTCACATCCAGCTTGGGCATTTGAGCAAAGTCCAACTGGGTGTAAGTGTCAAGCAGGAGCTTTCCTGCAAAAGCCTAAAGAAGGAAAGTTAGGAAGCTCAGGGCTAGGTAGCTGGGAAACCCCCTTGTTAGAATGTTGAATTGTGTCAGTGTAGTGTGTTGTGTGGACTTGGGAGCTTTTGGTTCTGGTGAGCAGCTTGGGGACACAGCAAGGCAGCACTGCTCTGGCCTGCAAGCCAGACACTGGCCAGAGGACCAGAGGGGGGCTCATGGGATGCCTGACCATGCCCTGGTTCATCTTGGTGCTTTCCTGCCCCGGGCCTGCACAAGGCAGCTGTTTCCATACCCGCTGAATTGGATGCAGTTGTCTAGGGCTCTTCCCAGGCACTGGCTGGCATTTCGACTGTTTGTTTATTGCTAATAGGGTTTGTATTGGGGAAGGATGCAAGTGGGTGGGTGGCCTAATTGGCAATGGAGATGCTCTCGTGGCGTGCCAGATATCTAGGGAAAAGCAGGACTGCTCAGCTTCCCGGAGGGCTGAGCGAGGTGAGCGGAGGTGGCGAGCTGGGCTCTGCCACTCGATGGCAAGGCCACCGTGTGTGACACGGCCACATCCTCTGCAGCTCCGTGGATGCAGTACCTCAGTGGGGGTGAAGCATCCGAAGCTGCTGACAGCAGGAGAAGGTACTTCTGCAGGCAAACAATGAATGTTCTTGAGCACAGCAAGAAGAGCTTTGTTCCTTGCTCTGTTTGCTTAGTTTTTATTGTTTTTAACACTTACCACAATCCTCTTGTGCTGGAAGAGAGCACTTGGCTCTGCTGCAGGAGGGGAAGGGTGACCTTTCCATTGCTCAGCTCTGAGCTGGATGAACAGGCAGGGTCTGGATACGCCGGTGTGCCCTGCGGCTGGGCTGAGCTGAGAGGAGATGGTCACTTTGGGAGTAAGCTACACCTCCACTCAAAGGAATTCCTTCCCTGGCATTACATCACTGCTTTGGAGGGAGACAGACTGTTCCCAGCTGGCTGAAATCATGGTCACTCAGTTAACATGGGGCACACTGGTGAGCGCTGAGCCCTGGTAACCTGCTTCCAGAGGTCTGGACCCATGTTGCTTGCGAACTGCTCCGTCTGCTTCAGTGAATAACAAGGTCTGCTCGGGACTTCCAGACTTCTCCTCCAAGTTGGCACTCAGGAGCTGCTGCAGAGCTGCCTCTGCCCTCACCTCATCTTGGCAGGGGTTTTCTTTGGGGCAACAGTCAAACACCCGGGGTAGGTCCCGAATGCAAAGAGGCTGCAGGAGGACATTTGTATGTTTAATTTGCCACCAGCAGAAGCTTGCTGGAGCCCAGATTTAGCAATCTTCTGGTTGCGATGAGCATCCCTCCCAACAGTCAGTTCCCCAACTGTTAAGCTGAGGCATGACCTCCGTGATGTAAACAGCCTGGATCCATCTGCTCCTTAAGCACAAAGTATGTGGGAGAGGAAAAGAAATCATCATACCAAGGCTCCTCGATTTCTCTCCCTAAATACTAACAGGCACACAGGCACTGGAATTGCGTGCGACGCTATTAAGAGGAGATGGAGCTGCTCCAGGCAGGGGCTTGGAGAGCAAGTTCTTCTGTGGCTTTGGCATTTATTACTGTGTCTATTAACTTTCCCCCTCTATGGGTGCAATTACAGATCAATTAATTCTAACTGAAAGCAGGAAAGAAGAAAAAAAAACAACTTGGCCCCGTTCCTCTTTGAGAGCAGGTACGGAGCCCAAGGAGATGTGACTGCTCAGCTTTTAAAGCTACACAAGCTACTGAAATAATCCTGGCAGAAGAGAGTCAGTGGGAGCGAGCGAGGATGGAGCATCCATTGAAATGCCCTGTTTTCTGCCATGTGGCAGCTGGTGCATTTGGGAGCTTGGGAAGATGCTGAGACTCATATCAAGTATTGCTTGATGCTGTCTTGTGGCCTGAGAAGTTGCACATGCCCCGTGCTGGAGATTTGCAAAGATTTCCTCTCCTTTTTTTAGTGAAATTGCTGAGTTTTGGTTTGGTTTTTTTTCTCCTCAGCTGTTCCTCGTGTAAAACAATTTGGATATGTGTGTTCAGACTGTGTCTCCAGAGCAGCAGAGACACGATGAGAGCTGTACTGTCTCCTATCCCTGCTTCCAGCAGCAGTAATGCCACCCCAGAAGTGACCACAGCTCACCACTGGTCCTCTCCCAGCCACTGTGGACCCCCTGCCTGCTCTGCCACTCCTGGCAAGAAGATGGTTTATGTCTAGTTTGTCCCTGGGAGCAAGAGGGTGAAAGAGCAAAGATTAAAAAAAGTCATGCTTGGAGGAATAGCACTGAGAACTCATGCAGAGTTCCCAATACCAGACAGGCTACATTCTCACTCTTTTCCACCTCCCTTTCCCCAGCTTCTGCAGATCTGGTATGCAGTCACCCTCCTCCATTCATTGCAGCATCATCCTCCTGTTGAGGGCTGGTAGGCTCCATTCCTCTATCCAGTCTGGTACTTCCAACCCCTTTCCAGGGTAACAAAGTTGCTGTAATCGCTGGTATTTGTGGTCTTCAACAACAGCTGAGTGGGTGCACAGTGGATGCTGCCTGACCTGGGAAGGCTGGATCCTCAGGCCAGCCAAGGAGAAGACCTTTGGAAGCTGATCACAGAGGAAGAAGTCGAGCACAATGGCAATAAAAATGAAATCCATCTGCCTTGTACTAAACAAGAGAGTAATTTAAATCCTCCTAATTGCTTCCACTCATCCTGGTGATGTTAAGTCTTTTCTCCCTTTAAGTCTTTTCTGCCCCCCACCCCCAGCTCTTGCACTAAGCCTTTGAAAGAAACGACTAATGTTATAATTAAAGGATCAATTTGGCAAGATTTCTTTGTCTTAAGATCTTTCTTTCAGGTTGGGTTAGCACTACATTCCCAGTCTCCGGAGAGTTTTCTTCAGTTCCTTCAGGAGCCTTCTGTACCATCTCTGAAATCTTTTCACTTTGCCTAATTTGAATTTTTTTCCCATCCAATTTGGAGGCATAACGAACGATGAATAAAATTAAGTTTTATAGCAATTAATAATAAAGGTGTTGAGGGAACAAGTGTACATTTTCGATGGAGATGGACTTCTTTTTGCTGGCTCTCCACAAAAATCTGGGCCCCCATGCATTTGAGCAGGATCAGATGGTTTGAAGTGAAAAACACTGGGAAGATGATTAGTACCTTGGAGGTTGAGAACAAGGTGTCAACAAACAAATTTCTTTGCCTTCCTGCGTTGTGGCAACGTGTCTCCCCACATCCCCCTCCACGCTCGTCACTTTGTTCTGGGGAGGCTCTTTGTCATCGACGTGGTATTTGAACATGAGTGAAGCAAAGGAGCCTCTGAGACCTTCATCTCAATTCAGCAGGCAGGTGGGCATCCATATTCAATGAGAGCCTCTTTGCCATGCTCTGCTGTACCATCTTGCTGCAGAGGGCCTCCAAGCCCTATGCAAACAAGCTGCCTGACAAGGGATGTGCGTGTCTGGTGTGCCATATCCTCCAGTGTTACAGGGGAATAATGACTCCTCTTACAGCCAGCTGGACGAGATTTAAAAAAAAAAAAAATCCACAACAAAAAGATGACTCGGTGACTTTCCCCTTTGATTTCTCCTGGCAAATTATTTGCCAGCGTGTCTCAATTGCTTCAAAATTGCTCTTGTTCGTGCCTCCTTGCAAACCTGCTCTGTGGATTGCCCGTGTTCTGCAGACTGCGGGTGAAAAGCTCAGCTTTTTGGTCCTCTTGATAAAGCACTAGGCAGATATTTGTGCTTATAGATTGCTTTTGGAGTTGTTTGTTCCAGATTATTGTAATTTCTGTGATCCTGGTTGATGACAGCAATAGAATGGCCATGGCTGCAGCTCTTTGACTTGGTGGATGGCTTTGGAGATGCCTAGTTCCTCCAGGATCAGCTCCACCCTTGTAAGGTGGTGCTGGGCACTGCTGTTGGGTGAAGCTGACGGGACACCCCAAATGACAACCATAGAATTATCTGTCCTTTGTGCATCATAGGCTGCTATTTGGTTTGCAGCAGTGGACTGGCACATCTAGTGGTTGTATTGCAGGTTTCACACTTGATGGCTGGTTCTGAATTCGTTGTATCTGTGTGTTGAAGGCTTCAATTAGAGTGCTTGGAAGCTCCTGGGAAGTTAACATGGTGAAATGTTGGAAACTGGTTATTTTTTTTCCCCCGTGCTGTAACTCACCTGCAGTACCGACCATGCACCTTTCATCTGCAGATCACTGTTGCTTGCAAAGGGTGACTGTAAAACTGTTCTCTGCTTAAGGAGGATAAAAACTGGAGCATAGGAGGGAAGGGGAGGAGTGACGTTTTTCCAGCACTGCATGAGCCAGTGGGAGTGATTGCGAACAAAGCCCGGGGCTCTTGAAGCAGTGAAGCTGTGCTGCTCATGCCAGCCCTGCCTGATAAGAGTGAAATGCAATCTAGAGCTTCCAACTCTGCTTCTGGCTGGTGGGGCTTCCAGACCCTCCACCACCCTTCTGCAGCTTCCTTGCAGCATGGGCTGACTGTCCTGTTGCTGAATTTGCTGCATCATTGCACACGGAGTTCTCTGGGCAATGGGGACAGCAATACAAACCTTAGCGTTGTTACCCTTGGAATAATGTTGAAATTGGGAGTCTACAACCGGAATGTTGGTGGCCCTCTTATCTGCTGGTGATGCCCTCATTGATGCAGCCCAGCATCCTGCTGGCTTCCTTTGCTGCAGCAGCACACTCTTTGTTTGCACTGAGCTTGTCACTGGGACCCACGGGCCCCTTTCCACAGAGCTGCTTCCCAGCTGAGTAGATCCTAGGCTGTGCTGCCCTCCTGGATTATGTTGTCCTGTGTGCAAGACCTTACAGTTATCCTTGTTGATTCAGAGAATAACAGAACGTTCTGGGTTGGAAGGGACCTTAAAGATCTTCTCATTTCAACCCCCTGCCATGGACAGAGACACCTTCCACTGGACCAGGTTGCTCAGAGCCCCATCCAGCCTGGCCTTGAATCTTCTCCGACTTCTGGCAGTTCAAGTGAACTTAAATCAAGCAATTTTCCGTAGCCAAAAAACTTATTTCCTCCTACAAAGCAGGTCTACAAAGCATATCTTCCCTTTGCAGAGGTTTTTGTACCTTTTGGGCACCCTGCTCCTGCCCTTGCTGTCGGTTCAGTGCAGTAATCCTGGTCTGCAGTGCCAGTTTTGCTGTGCTGCTTGTCACCGTCTGTTTGAGTTGAAGCTCCAGGTTACAGACTGCACAGTCAGTTCAACACTCTTACTTCAGTTCCTTTACACCTCTTGGGTAAATACCATCTGATCCCCCTGGTTTGCAACTGTCTCAGCTGTGTTTCCCACACCGTCTGTTGTCAGTTCTGTCCCATAACCTTCTCTGACACCCTCCTGGAGTCTCAAAGGCAGTTTTCCCTCAGACTGTGGTGCTCAAACCTGAAGTGGAGCCATGAGCTGAGACCTGAGGAGAGCAGCAGTATTACCTGATGTCTTACAGATGGTCTTCCTTGGTATGCATGCCATTATATTTGTTTTTTTTTTTTTTCATAGCAGCATAGTACTGCTGTCTCACCTCAGTGTGTAATCCAGTATTTTTTTGCTTCCCATCCCATCCCATCCTTTCTGCTGCCTTATGTGGTTTTAAGACCTGTTTGGTAACTGGTTTGCTGGAAGAAACTTTAATGGTTGCAAAGGGTGGTGAATCGATGGGTTTGAAGATAGTTGGCTTGTTGTTTCAAAGCATGGAGCCCACAATATTGAGGTGACCAGCACTGTATACCTGCTCTGGACTCAAAGATGGTCCAAAAAGTAGAAAAGTGGATTGCAGTATCTGTGAAATTCTTTTTTCTTAACTGGTTTTTGGTTGTTGGTTTTTTTGTGGTTGGTTGGTTGGGAGTTTTTCTGTTTTCTTGTGTTTTAGTGTTTGTTTTTATTGTTTGTTTGTTTGTTTTCAAAAAAGGGGAGCCATTTTCAAGCTAGATGCTTCCACATGCGTGGTTCTCCCATTAAAACCCAACCTGAGCTCTCCAGTTAGAGCAGAACACAACATTGCAGTAAAACCATCACTGCCCTGGTGTGGGGGATGATGTGGGGACGTGGAGATGAAGGTGGCTGAGCGTGGTGGTGTCCCCTAAGGTCTCCTACCAGGGGCAGAGATGCTCCCAGGCTGCATGAGGGGAACGCCAAGGCTGTAGAGGAGAATTTGCAGGCAGAGGAGGAGCAAACCATCTGTGCTCTGATCGCCCCGGCAGGCTGGGCATGGTGTGTGGATGGATGGTGCCCTTGTGTGCAGGAGGACAGATGGCACACACTGCTCCCCAGATCCCACCATGACCCTCAGCACTCTGACCTCTAAAGCTCTGTGAGCACCTTCAGCTTCATGAGAGTGGGCAGAGAAGGGCTGCAATGACGCAGGATTGGCACGTGTGGAGCTCAGCCATCATGGGTGGATGTTTTCATGCTGGAGCCATCAGGATTTAGGGCCTGGAGACCCAGGCGGACAAGCAGAGGTGTTGCTGGTGGAGACTGTGCAATCTGCTGGACTCCCTTGAACCCCCTTGCAGGGACCCCGTGGGACAGCAAGCCCTGGGTTCTTTGTGAGGCAAAACTGGGCCATCCCTGGCAATGTAACCCAAACACACCGGGAGCAGAGCCCTTCAATGGCAGGCAGGAACCTGCTCTCTTGGTGATGGGATGCTGCCCTGCCTGTGACTTGGAGCCTTCCCAAGCGGCTGTCAGTCACCATTGCTGGCCCTGTTCTCACTCACACACAGTATTATCTCTACCCGCTGCTGCAAATTGGCTCTGAGCAATCCTTGATCTGTCAGCATCGCCTACCCACTCTCAGATGTCACCAGCCCCCGCTGCTGCCCTGCTCGGTAACGTGTCTCTCTGAAATGTAATAATTCATTAAGTTGAGATTAACTTTTTTTTTTTTTCTCCCCCTCCCCTTTCTGCCACCTCTTCCTGCTTCTAATGGACAAAAGCAATTAAGATCCATTAGGGATCAAGTGTGTGGGCAGCGACTCCCTCCGAGACGCTGCCGCAGCGGCACGGACCTTGTCCCTGAAGGCGTGTGGCACCAGCTCCCTGCAAAGTAGTGCTCTGTGGGCAAATGGTTGGGTAGGGGGAAAATGCTTGATGAGGTGGACTCTGGAAAAGGTGCTCCCGTTCCCTTCTTCAGCAAAAGGTGACTTGAGGCTCAGCTGGGTGGCTTCTCTCGCCGTGCACCAGCCTCAGCAGAGGAGGAGCTGGAAGACAGGGGTGGCAAAGCAGGAGGTGGCAGAGTGGCCTGATTCCCAGCTGGTGTAAAGCAGGGGAAGCTTACCAAGTGCTCCCAGTTGCAGGCAAGCTGAGAGAGCTGGGGTTGTTCAGCCTGGAGTGGAAGAGGCTCTGGAGGAGATCTTAGAGCCCCTTCCAGTGCCTAAAGGGCCACAAGGGATTTGGAGAAGGGATTTTTGACTAGGGCCTGGAGTGACAGGACATGGGGGAATGATTTCAAACTGATAGAGGGCAGGGTTAGGTCACATATTAGGAAGAAATTCTTCCCTGTGAGGGTGGTGAGGCCCTGGCACAGGTTGCTCAGAGAAGCTGTGGCTGCCCCACCCCTGGAAGTGTTCAAGACCTGGTTGGAGGGGGCTTGAAGCATGGTCTAGTGGAAGGTTTCCCTGCCTATGGCAAGGAATGAGATGGTCTTTAAGATTTCTTCCAATCCAAATCATTCTAGGATTCTATATGGACAGGGTCTGGCTGGGGAAAGTGCTGCCAAGGTGCTGGCTGACATGGGGTTATGGCCTGTGGGGCAGAGGTTCAGGCCTTGGGAGGACCAGAGGACCAAATCAGAGGAAGACAGGAACTTCCCCACTAACTCAGACTGCAAATGGCATCTTCTCATTTTTTGACATCCCAAATTTGCAAACAAAGGCTAGTGAGGAATGATAGCACAGCCAAATGCTCCTGCCTTTCCTCCAGATAGGGCAAGGAGGGTTTTTGGCATGGCATGCCCAAAACTGAAAGTGCATTTCACTGTTGGCTGTGGGAGCTCCTTCCTTCTCCCCCATCTCCTCCCACCCTCCTTGCCTTCACTTAGGCTGCTTTTCTCTTCCTTGCCTTTTGTTCTCTTCCCCTTCCCTGCCCTGGGAAGAAAGTTTCATTTCAGTCTGAAAGCCAGTGCTGGAGGGGGAGAGCCATTTGGTGCTTAATGCCAGAGCGGCAGGAAACTTCACCTTCCTGGGGTGGAATTAAAAACGCTTGAATTGTCTGGGGACCTTAAACAAGGGATTGCAGGGAACATTCAGGGCTTTCCACACAAACACATGCACACACACACACACATGAGAGCCCACACGGCGTCAGGGGTGTAATAGCTCAGCTGGGGTAATGCACTTGAACTCTCACTGCAGCAGACAGACCAATCCTTTCAATTCTTTCGAACATATTTTATTTTTCGAGGCTTGAGATTGCTGCTAGTCTCTGGGGAGAGAGATGTTCATCTTCCAGAGAGAACAGTGCCATTTGTTCTTTGTAATCATGCTTCCCTCAGGGCACCCTGGGACCAGGAGGGGGAATGAGGGCATGGGCTGGAGTTCTGTGGATGCTGGGACTTGGGGCTGGAACAGGGAGCTGCAGTCAACAGATTGTGACTCCCCTGATGATGTGGCAAGGAAGGAAGGGTGTGCTGGGGGGATGTCTGGTATTAGGGATGCTCCCTGTGTGCAAATGTGATCATCAGTGGAGGTGTAACTTTCGGGTCAGGGTACCCCAGGTATATGGTGTGTGCAAACATGGGCTGTGGGACCTCCTAGAAGCAGGTCTGGCCATGTCATCTTACACACAGCCCCTGGTGTGGGTGGAGATTGTCTGCATTGCCACTCCTGTGTTCCCTGCCAAGTATTTCCATTTTTCTGTTTGTGTTCGATGTACTTTGTGAGTGGGGGTGTCTTATCACACAGCTTTGGGCTGGGCTATAGGTGAAATCCTGTCTTGTGTACTGAGGAGTGTGTTTATCTGTGTGCTTAGGGGTGCATGTGAGCACATGGTTGCTACTGCCTCTGTGCACCACGTATTTTGGAGGCTGCAGCAGCCACAGCATTAGTTCTGGCCAGTGTTGCTCAGTGTTTGATATGCCCTAGTCTGCACAGAGCCCCTGTGGTGCTGCCTTACCTCCTGCCCGTTGCAGAGATGTCCCAAGCTGTTGTCCTCTTCTGGGCTGGTCATCACACTTGGACAGTTCTTGTGAGACACTGAAATCCAGAGGAGGACAACAGGGATGTCTCAAGTCCTGGGAAAATAATCCAATGAGAAACTGGAAAGAAAAGGAATTCAGAGGAGGAGGTAAAGGCAGGGGACATGACCTGCCCTGCTCCATCCCCTCACTGTCTCTTTTCACTGCCTGGTTTTTATTCCCTGAAGGGACACACAGAAGCTGAGCCTGTTCTGGAGTTGGGTGGCACTGGGAGCACCCACCCTGAATGGTGGCAGCTCCCAGCTGGGGCATGCAGGACTCAGCAGTCAAGCAGGGGGTTTGCTCATGTCCATCCACGCCTCCTTTTCTCCCCCTGATCATTCACCCATCCCCTGGCCGTGCTTTGGCCAGGGACGGCTGTGCATCTCCCCAGCAATCACCTTGGCAAACCCTTGGTCCCTGCCATCCCCGTGGTTCTCCAGCCCCCTGCACATCCTGCTGCCCCTCGGACCTGCTCTCACCACTCCCTTCTGCCCTTCCCCAGGGAGTTTGCCAAAGAGCGCGAGCGAGTGGAGAACCGCCGAGCCTTCATGAAGCTGCGGCGCCAGCAGCAGATCGAGCGGGAGCTCAACGGATACCGGGCATGGATAGACAAAGCGGGTAAAGGCTGGTGGGCCGGGGGGCTCTGAGGGCACTACAGACTGCCGGTCATGTGGGGTGGCAGGGCTGGAAGGGAATCCCTGAGCGACATCCAGTGCAACCCTGAAGTGGCTCAGGTGCTCCCGTGGTGATGTCGGGTGAGCTCGGTGTGATGGCCCGGCCAGGCTGCAAACAAGGACATCACCAACCGCTGATGAAACCTCTTGTTCTGTGGCATGAAACTGTCAGGTTCTGAACACGAGGCTTGCTACATCTCCAGGGGAGGCTGTGAACAACACGGCTGTCAGCTTTGCTCTGCAGTGGTTTCCTTTCTCTTGACGTTTGCTGGAGTCCCCTGCAGTGGTGGGCAGTGGGAATGTAGAGCAGTGAGGGGTGAGACTGGTTTTCCAGTTAAATTTCCTCCTGGAGCTGTCTGGAGGGGATGCACTTACTGGTTCCTGCCTTGGGGCTCGTGGACCTGAGCAAGGGCTTGGGGTGGTGGAGGTTCCAGGCTTCCTGCTGACACCCAGCCAAGTGTGACAGCCTGTGGGTGTTGCCACAGCCCATGTCCTTGCTTGCTCCTCATAGGAATCAGGTCAGTGCGTTGAGCTCTGTGAAGGGAAGATTTACACTTTCATCTAGCATTCAGACTTGTAAAATATGGGTATCTCGAAACGAGCCCTGAGCCCCAGGCCTTAGTTTTGGCTCTGGGTTGGATTGTAGAGCCCCTGACCTGACTACAATGTTCAGCTTCATGGTGAGGTTAATGACAGTGGAGGGAGAAGGGACGATTACAAGTAATTTTTCTTTCTGACCCAGTGTGTGGTAGCTGCCACTTGCTACCCTCCTAACCAATACTTGATAAGAGTTTGCAACCTAGAGCCAGCCTCTGGGCTGGGAAAGGTGATTAGGTACAAGGCAGTGATGTCTGATGGTGTCTCATCTCCTGATGCTGAACTGTGTGTTTTGCATAGAGGAAGTCATGCTGGCTGAAGAGAACAAAAATTCTGGGACCTCAGCCTTAGACGGTAAGACAAGCAACGCCCTTAAAATCTGCCTGCTTTTCTTTCTGCCTGCCTAGTTGAGACAGGAGGTCTGGGGGTGCCTCAGTGGAATCTGCAGCCTATGAGGGGGGTGTGGGGAGGTGGATTGACAGCTTAAACCCTGAGCTTAACCCCTCTTGCCAGACCTAAGCACTGGTCACCTGGTCCTGGTTAATGAGCTGGCTGCTGGCAGAATTTTGCCACTGTCCAACACCCATTCCTCTTCCCTTCCCAGTGCTCAGGCGAGCCACCATCAAAAGGAACCGGACAGATGCCATGAGCTCGAGTGACGAGCACTGTGTCGATATCTCCTCCGTGGGCGAGCGGAGGCTGGCACAGAGAAGACCTCTTCATCCAACCTTGGGTCAGTGCAGTTTGCAGCTTGCTTCCCCGAAACCTCTGCCAGCTTATTGAGTTGCCAGAGTCACACCCATCACGTGGAGGCTGTCACAGATCAGCCCTCTCTGCTAGTTCGGCTGCTGTCGCCTGTGCCACTTAATAACCATTTGGATAAGTTGTGTCCCTTAAGAGCAATGTCCGTGAGCCGCCTGTCCTGTCTCATGTTGCAGGGAAGGCTGGAGCATCCAAGTCCTTCTCTCACCTTGAGTGAAGCACCCAACTCCTTGTCCCCCCCTCTTTTCCTTTAGGTAACCCCTTGAGTCAGTCTGGCCTCAAAGGTGCCAGAATGGACAGTGCCTCCTACTTACGACACAAGGAGCGACTCCTGCGCATCTCCGTTCGCCACATGGTGAAATCCCAGGTCTTCTACTGGATCGTCCTGAGCCTGGTGGCTCTCAACACTGCCTGTGTGGCCATCGTCCATCACAACCAGCCAGCCTGGCTCACCCACTTCCTCTGTGAGTCCCTGGGCTTTGTGTAGGTGTGAGAGCTTACCTGGGCGGGCAAAACCTTCTTGTCTCTGGTAGCTGGAGGTTGCAGCACACCCTTGCTTCCTTGCCTCAGGGCACGTGGGGATGAACCCCACCAGAACCATGCTGGTATGGAGCTGGGTGGGGAATAACCTGAATTACATTCACTGTTGATAACAAAGGAGCGTGTACAGCCATGGAATTTAGCTTTGCCCTTGGCCCTGTGGCCACTAAGGGCTGTCTCAGCCCTGTGACCAAATGTGGAGGGGTTGTACCGGCCTCGTGTCCTTCAGGTCCGATGCGTTTGTCAACAGAGAGAAATAGACTGTGGGTCTCGGTGGGATTTATCCTAAAATTGTGACCAGTGGTGATGGAAATCTTACTGGAGACACGTCTTTGAATGCCCACAAGCAATTGCTGAAAGGTGTGAGTTTGCAGGGACGAGACTGGTCATGGAGTCAAAATTCTGGTGCAGAGCACGGCATGGGCATTCCAAGCTTCCAGTTACAGGAGCATCCCTCAGCCCGTGGGCCATGGTACAAGGTCAGGTCTCAAAGGCACTATGCCTATGCCTATCCTAGCGTGGACAAAGTGCAGAGCAGTGTGGTCAGCCCCACGGCAGTCATGTGTTACTCCTGAGCTGCTGCTGCTGCTGCACTAGTGCTGCTTGTTATTCTTACCTTGAAAATGTCCCTGTCAACCACTGTGTCTACCCAAATCTGCAATGGTGTGCGCGGGCCTGCCGGGATCCCAGCACGCCATGGTGTGGTACGGCAGCTGGTCCTGGTGAGAAGCATCTTCTGGACAAGGGGAAGAGCCAGGTTCTTGCCTGCTAAACGTTCAGGAAATAGCTGGAGAAGCTTTTCACTGGCTCTTGGCTGTTCGGCTTGGTTTCTCTGGCCAAGTTCCAGCCGTGCAATGATTTAAATCCAGGTTGCTAATATTCCCCTATAGTGTCATGTGGTTGATGCCTTTGCATACGCCTCAACCACTGTCAAATCATGCTGAAGAGCTGCTCTGCTCTGTGCTGGCCATCCCTGGTCCTCCCAAACCCCTGGGACACAGGTGTACCTACCCTGAAGAATTAAGCCATGGGGTTGATGCTCTGTTACATACAATTTAGCTCCTCACAGACAAACTTCCCTCATCTCAGACTCAGAGAGCCTGGGGATACAGTGTGGTCCTTGACTTGTCCCATTTCTGTGGTGTGCTGTATGGTGACAGGTGGGTGCATGCATGTTTGGGTTTTCTCTTTTAGACTATGCAGAGTTCCTGTTTCTTGGGCTCTTCCTGCTGGAGATGTCCTTAAAGATGTACGGGATGGGGCCACGCCTTTATTTCCATTCTTCCTTCAACTGCTTTGACTGTGGGGTAAGCAGGCCTGGAGATGCTGTGGGTGTGGGGGGAGATGCAACATAAGGCACCAAGGAGGAGAATGGGATGGCCCTCACAGTGGGCAGGGGAGCCCTTTCTGCTGGGGCAGCCTCCCTGTGCCATCCTGAGACACCAGGTCTTGGGCAGGGTGGTGGATGCCTCATCTTTAGGCACATTATGTTTTCCTGCAACAGCCTGTCCTGAGCCTGTCTTTGACTTGTGGCTGTGTCTGTTTCTCAGGTCACGGTGGGAAGCATCTTTGAAGTGGTTTGGGCTATATTCAGACCAGGAACCTCTTTTGGGATCAGTGTCCTGCGAGCCCTTCGTCTCCTGCGGATATTTAAAATAACCAAGTGCGTACCAACCATCAGAGCCTGTCAGTCTCCATCTCAGACTGGGGCTGCAGCCCAGATCCAGTCACTCCTGCTCTCCTGCTGGTGAGGTCAGCATCACTGTGAGTGCTCCAGCAGTGTCTCTCTTTTCTAGGTACTGGGCATCCCTGAGAAATTTGGTGGTCTCCCTGATGAGCTCCATGAAGTCTATTATCAGTCTCCTCTTCCTCCTCTTCCTCTTCATTGTGGTCTTTGCCCTGCTGGGAATGCAGCTGTTTGGAGGCAGGTAGGTTGTTTCAAGTCTGAGGAATAGGAATTTCTTGATGTTAAGTGATGACACCCTCTTTAGGTGCCCAGGAAGACTGTAAGCCCTCCCACTCAGTCTGCTCCTAACAGTGGTACTTCTCACACAAAAAAGTCCCTGCTCGGGGGGTGCCTTTGGGCTGTGGGGGGTCCTTCTAGCCAGGAGACTTTTTGGTTTCTCGCACCAAATATTCAGGAGACCTTTTTTGGACTGGGGAAAGGCCCTCCTAAGCACAAGAGAGCTGATAGCATAGCAGTCAGGGGTTTGTTGACCTTGGTATTTCATCCCGTTTATGTTCTGGTTCTGCTTTCCAGGTTTAACTTCATGGATGGGACTCCATCAGCCAACTTTGACACTTTCCCTGCGGCCATCATGACAGTGTTTCAGGTAGGAGCTGGACTGCAAGGGAACACAACTGAAAGGACTTGGGACTCACTCCCCCATGGCTGGAAGGGGCTCTTTAAACCAAACAGGCCCCCCTCTATCAGCTCTTAGGATATAACTTGCTTCCTCCCTCTCCTGTGTAACAAAGTGGATGGCAAGAGATGGAAACTCTTCCACCTCTGTTACAGAAGATGAAGAGTTTCAAAACTCTTCTGAGGAGATGTGAATCCTCAGCAGTGTCCAGTGTGATCTCCCTCAGGTGCTGATGCTCAGGAGCTGGGTTATCCACTGCACAGGGTCTCTGTACTTGGCTCCTGTGTATTGGTGGGAGAGATCCAGGTGACAAGAAGGTGCAGGTGTTGTGTTGCTTTCCTGCAGATCCTGACTGGTGAGGACTGGAACGAGGTGATGTACAATGGCATCCGCTCCCAGGGAGGCGTTCGCTCAGGGATGTGGTCCTCCATCTACTTCATCGTCCTCACCTTGTTTGGAAACTGTATCCACATGGCTGCTGTGCTTTGAGTGGTGACAACCCCACCTTATCACCCTCTCTGGGGGCATTCCCCTCCCCACCCACTGCTCCTTCCTTCTCTCCCAACTGGGAAAGACCCACCACGCACCTGGCGGTGCTGGGTAGCCCAAGTGCAGAGGAGCAGCTGTCTGGAGGTGCACTGAGGGCTGTTTAAATGGGATGAGTGAGGAGTTTATGCCTTTGGCTGCTCCTCGCTGCGCTGACGAGGAGCCATCAGGGCCACCCTCCCTTGGTAGCTGCAGACAGGCATGTCCTTAACACACGGCTTGTGCATCCTTAGCTGCTCACAGATACTCTGCTGAACGTCTTCTTGGCCATTGCCGTGGACAACCTGGCCAACGCCCAGGAGCTCACCAAGGTACCTTCCTGCTGCTCCTTTTCCTTCTTTTGTGAAGGGAGTGGGGGCAAAGGCATTTAGACTTTGATTTAGGAAAGTGCTTAAACCTACTGATCTCTTCAGGAACACCCACACTTCAAGTGTGGCTTTAACTGTTTCTCCATTTAAGCTCCCCAGTTCTGTTTGCTTCCAGTCAGATTGAGATAACCCTCGTCTGTCAGATGGGATCTGGTGTGGGGACTGTTATTTTCTGGAGCACTCTGGAGATGTGGAGTGGGAAGCACTTTCCAGTGGTGTCAGTATTTAATCCCCATCTGCCCGCAGGGCGGTGAATGTGATTTAGGATGCAATTTAGACTGGTGCTTAAGAAGGTTATTGGGCTTACCTGTTTTTAAGACCATGCTGGGAAATATTTGGGGAATGCTAAATTGTTGGAGCACCATCTGGATAACTGTGAATAGGAGAGAGCTGCAATGGTCATTGCCGCTCTTCGGAGCAGACCAGTGATCCCGTGGGGACCAGATTTTTGTGGAGCCTGTGCCTGTTATTGATGTCCTTGGGGCTCGCTGCGAGGCTTCTGCGCTGGTGTAAATCTGACCCGAAATGGAGCATGGTGCTGGTTTGCCTGAGGGGTGCTTGGGGGGGGTCCCTGTCCTCCCACAGTGGGTGCAGATGGCACTTCCAGGGGCTGCTGGCTGCCTCTGGGGTGAGAGGGATGGGAGAGCCCCACGGAGTGCCAGCAGCATCAATTAGGAGAGTGCCGAGTTTCTGAAAAGGCTGAATGCTCGCTAATGACTCCTAATGACATTTTTTGCTCCGGAGACACAACCATACTCATTAAATCAATCCGGTCTCTGCCGGGGTCATTCATGGATGCCTTACCTCCCACTCTGTTAGGGGGATGCCTGTGTAGCCCCTGTGGCTGTGAAGAAGGGAGGGCTGAGCTTGTCTATGCTGTCTGGGGCTGTTCTAGCTCTTGCCTGGAGTGGGCTGGGTTCACTTATTTAAGTAGAGCTCACGCCTTCAGTAAGATCTGGTGTAGTGGGGAAGTTTCATCCCTACAGCACAACGAAAATAAAGGCTGTTTCTGGAAATACAGGCCCCCCCCTTTGTCCCTCATGCTTTGGCATGTAGGGTAGCCCTGCAGATCCTTCACATGGCTGTACCTTCCCTTGAAATCCCATCATCCCACTAAGCAATGCCCCTCTTTTCTCTGCAGGATGAGCAGGAGGAAGAGGAGGCCTTTAACCAGAAGCACGCCCTTCAGAAAGCCAAAGAAGTCAGCCCCATGTCTGCCCCAAACATGCCAGCTATCGAGTGAGTGACCCCCTCCCCACCACCACTGCTACCCCAGTGAGCCCCTGAGCCCAGCCAGGCTTCTGAGAAGGGCACAGAGCTGCAGCAGAGCCTGGTATGGCTGGTTGTGGGGGCTTCCACAAAAAAAAGAGGTCCCTGCATGGGGTGACCCTCTCTGGGTGTCTTCCTGAGGATGGATGGATGGATTGAGATCTAGGACTGTGCTCCCCATGAGCAGCAGTGCCTTTGGAGAGGTGGCAGCACAGGGACCAGGTCACCCTGGAGGACCTTAACTTGCCAGACCCTACCCCAAGCAGCAGACCCAGTGCTTGGGCATGGCAGAAATATGCTAAAAAGGGTTTTCTGCCCCAAATATGAGCTCAAACACTCGGGGCTGATGCTAAGGGTGGGCAAGGAGGCTGGGGAGGAGGAAGGTATCTCAAACTATTCTTGAGGAGAGGTGATATTTGTTCCTGGGGAGCATTTCTTTGTGGCAGAGCTGCAAGAGAGCAGCCAGGGCTGGGGGAGAAGGGAGCAGCAGTGTCACAAATCTCCCCCAGGCTCCTTCCTTGGGAGTGAATGCAGTTAGGAGAGATGGAGCAGGTTTGTGAAACAACATTTGATTGTACAGAAATTTGATTTGAGCAAGGAGAAAAAGCCTCAAACTACGTAAACCTGCAGCATGGTGTTAAGGAGCCTTGTCTCTGTGTTTCAGCAGGAGAAAATTCTGTTTTTTCCTTTCTAGATGCCTTTTTTCTCTTTATTTTGCAGTGTCATATGGTCTAAATCACATAAAACTTTCAAAGTCAACATTGGAACGAGGCGTTTTGATTTGTTTCCCAAAACAGTACATTTCGGTACAGCTGAAGGGATTATTTTTTTTCTCCCCCTTTTTTTTTTTTTTTTTTTTTTTTTTTTTTTTATAGAATCCCTTCCCAGGGAATTTTAAGGTTTCGTTATGCTTTGAAACCCAGCCAAGCTCGTACACGGCAGAATCTCTTGCAGATTTGCTGAGAGAAACTGCTGTTTTCAGTGCTGATCTGGGGGGGTCGGAGGCAGCGTTGGCAACAGCCCCCTCCCTGGTTTGGCAGTGGTGGGATCTGATGGTCTCCTCACTCATGGTTTTAGGGGGAGCAGGAACCAGGGGTACTTGTGAGCCCTGCCTGCCCTCCCAGCAGCCACAGATTTCACCTTGTTTTGGGGGTGATGGGATGTTCATAATAAATCTGTGTCAGACCAAGTACCTGGGGGGATAATGGGAAAGATGGTGGAATCTGTATGTCATGACTGTTTCTGGCTACCAATGGGAATGTGTTGGATAAAGTGAGAAAACAGAGGGATTTAGGCTGCAGGAAAGAATAAAGAATGGACAGATAGAAGAGAGGAAGAGGGGGAGATGGAATATATTAGGGCAGTAAAAGAATTGCCCACACTGCACATCCCTGATAAAGCTTTCTGGTCATTGTGAGGTAGAGCTGGTTGGGAAAACAGTCTCTAACCTTTCCTTTATTGTTCTCAAGGCATTGAAATGAGAGGTATTGACATTCACAGGTCTTTTTTTCCAGCTCCTCCCACTCATGAGGATGGATAGGGTTTGGGGCAGGTAGTGTGATGCCGTGGTGGGGTGTGTTGCGAGCATCGGCTCCGATGTGCTTTTGGTGGTGCTGCACTTGATGCCAGCAGCCAGGGAGGGACAGTGGGGACGGCACAGCAAGGGACAAGCCAGAGCAGAGCTGGCCTCTGCCTTCGAGTGTGTGCACAGGCACGGATGGCTTCACTCCTCGGTGGGTACCCGGCGCGGGCAGGTCGGTGCAGCATTCCTGCCTGCAGAGGGGTCCGGCGGCGCGCGGGGACGAGCACTCCCACGGGATGAGTGCTCCCACGGGAGCTGGCGCGGGCGGCCGCGGTGCCGGTCGGGGTGTTGTGTTCGTGCGTGCAGATGGCGCGGGGCCGTTTGGCGAGTGGGTGGCCAGATGGACGCGTGCGGGCGCTGTCATGTGCTGGTGCCCAGCGTGGTGCGTGGATGCCTTCGGAGGCTCGGGCACTTGCTGTGGGGACGGTGGCGGGTGCCTGCAACTCGATCCCTGCCTTGAGCGTGGCACTGGGCTGTTCACGTGCTGTAAGGACCAGCGTCACCAGAGCGCCTCCCCTGAGGGGACAGGCTGAGAGAGTTAAGGTTGTTCAGCCTGGAGAAGAGGAAGCTCCAGGGAGACCTTAAAGCACCTTCCAGTACCTAAAGGGGCTGTAAGAGAGCCGGAGAGGGACTTTTGACAAGGTGTTTTTTTGACAAGTGGTAGGACAACGGGGAGCGTCTTCAAACTCTTATGGGGTGGTCTTGAGCCTACCAGAGCTCAAGAAGCATTTGGACAATGATCTCAGGCACGTGGTGTGGTTCTTGGAGTTGTCTTGTGCAGTGTCAAGGGTTGGACTCAACGATCCTTGTAGATCCATTCCAACTTTAGGGATTCTGTGATTCTATGATTGCATCTGCTTGGGGCAGTTTGCTTGGAGCTGTGCTTATCTGAATCTTTTCTGTGTTGATATGAAGGTTAAAGCCTGGAATCTCCCCAACTGCTGGTGGGGGTGAAGGACACTGCCAGCCCTGTTAATCTGCTCTGTGTGGGGGCTGCTCAAGTGACAGGAGCTCTGTGGCATCTCACCCTGGGCTTGTGCCTTGCATTTGCTGGGGAGCTTCATGTTCCCCTCTGTAGTCCTAGGGCAGCATGGTGACAGCTCTGAGCAGCTTGGGGCTGGCCTGATGCAATCCTTCCTCTTTCCAATTGCCACGTTTTTCTTGGGAAAAGTGAATTTGGAGCAGTTTGAAGCAGCTGTTAAATATCCAAGGACGCATGGGGGCTTCTGAAGGACTGCTCTCCCCTTGCGTGGTGTGGGGAGGGCTCCGTGGCCCCCACGGAATGGATCACAGCGTGTCAGTGGGATTGTGGGCAGCCCACTGCTGTTGTGCAAGTGGGACTTCACTGTGCACACGCAGGGAGGGACTCACTGCCCAGCAGCCGCTCGGCAAAGAGATGCCGGCTGCCCGGGGTGGGGGGACGCCTCTCTGCGCTGCCCACAGCAGTGGAAGGAGGGGCGAAGAGGGGGATTGAACCCGTTTGTTTTTCCTCCCCAGAAGAGACAGGCGGAGGAGACACCACATGTCGATGTGGGAGCCACGCAGCAGCCACCTGTATGTGGGCCGCGGGGGCGCGTGTCCGTCTGTGGCTCCTGTGCTGTCTGTGCGTCCGTGGGGCCGGGGCACACCCCGCTCCCCTCCGGCCTCCTCGGCAGGGCGGGGAGGGGGTGGCCGCGTGTGTGCCTGTATCCGTGTGCTCCCGTGCACCCCGTCCGTGCGTGCGTGTGGCCGGGTGTGTGCCGGACCCCCCGTGTGTGGTGCTGTGCCGTACGTGCGTGTCGCCGCCCGTGGATGTGCCGTGCGCGGTGTGTGAGCGGTGTATGTGCTCGTGGGTGTTTCCCTGTGCCTTAGGTGTGTCGGGAAGGGCACGTCTGTCTGCTCCAGGGCGTTTGCCGGCGAACTTACGGCACTGCTAAGGTTTTCGTGGCATAGCCTAGTCCTCCACACAGAGAAGCCCAGTACAGCTCCTTCCCCTACAGACAGTCAAAATTGCTGCTCCCCAAGCCTCGGGGCAGACTTCCTACCCGGGATGTGCTGGCGAGAGGCAAAAAAGGGTCCCTGTATGCAGCGAGAGGGCTTGGCCCATATTTAAGGTGGCTACAGGCACAAGAGGAAGGTGGTCCCTGCCTGTCTGGGGTAGGGCAAGCCAGGGTGCTGTCTGCTCCTAGAAGCTGGACAAGAAAACTTCAAGGCAGCAGTGAGGCTGCTGGGGCTGGTCATCCATCAGCCCGATGCCTTCTGAAGGGGCCAGAAGTACAGTCTTAGCCCTGTTTCCAGCCCCTGCCAGCACCAGAGGGATGCTGACGAAGTCTTAGCACAGCCTGTAACCCTGGTGGTGGCATTTCCCTCTCCCTGGGATTCCCAGATTAAATCCAGGGCGGGTGCTTCACCTGGTGGGAGGTGGGGTCAGCCAGGATGCTGACCGCTTGCTGTGCCCCGTCGCAGGCGGGACGGCGGCGGCGGCACCTCACATGTCGGTGTGGGAGCAGCGCACCAGCCAGCTGCGCCGGCACATGCAGATGTCCAGCCAGGAGGGCATCAACAAGGACGAGCCGCCCCTCATCAACCCCCACGCCAGCATCTTCCGCAGGAAGAAACCAGGGGATGGCGTCACCCTGGAGAAATGCGCCGAGGAGCAGGGCAAGGGCGAGCGGCCGCTGGCTGAGGGACCGGAGCAGCCTGTCCCGGGAGCCAACCCCGGCGGCGGTGAGGACAGGAGGAGCCCATCGCCCCGGGCCAAGCGGGACAAGGATATGTGGCAGCAGAAATCATGCCATGGGAACTGTGAGCTGGGCGAGCAGGACGGGGCAGGCGGCAGCGTCGAGGATAGGGCCAGGATGAGGCAGAGCCAGCGGCGCAGCCGGCACCGCAGAGCCCGGATGGAGGGGAAGGAGCAAGCTGGCATCTTGGGGAGCCGCTCGGCCAGCCAGGAGATGGGTCTGGAGGAGGCCAGCACCATGGAGGGGGCACAGGATGGGGACCGGCGTGGGGACGTGGCCGCAGCCGAGGCACTGATTCAGGGGGAGGCCAAGCGAGCGGAGAGTCCGTCAGGTTGGTAACTGGGGAGGAGCATCTTGCCGATTCCCACAGCTCCCATCATGGCTCTAATCATCCCTATCCCTCACGGCCTTGTTTCTCTCACATCCCTCCTGTCAGGACAAAGCGGTCCCTGCGCGGCGATGCGCCCGATCTGAATTTGGGAGTACTTGACCAAGGAGAGGAGAATGCCCCCCACATGCAGCCCCCGAGCCCCACGGGGGTAAGACAGGCAACCTGACGGAGCAGGACTGCAGCAGCCCGGACACCAGCGAGCAGGCACTGCTGCAGGGCAGTCGCACCGTCAGCCGGAGCGAGCCCGACCTCTCCTCCATCACCCCCAACACCGAGAAGGCCACAGAGAGCACCACCATCATGATCGATGTCCACGACTCCGCTGTGGTACAGAGTGAGGACCCATCTCTCTTTCCTGAGCCCCTGTCCCAGCCCTCGGGGACCCTGTGGGGATGGAAAGCCGCTTGCATGGGCTTTTCCTGTCCACATCCATCAGCTGGAGGGGGGGATTTCTTTGCTGCTCCTCGCAGCACCTCCCTCCAGCACCCCAGTTTCGCAGGGGAGCCCCAAATGTAATGCTGATGTGCCACCATCCCCTGGGGACCATGTCCCTTCCTCACCTTCTTCCCATCCACCCCTTCATCTGATTCCTCATTCCCCCTTCCTCTCCTCCTGGGCAAAACACTTGCATTCCCTGTTTTTCCTGACACGTGCACAGCCTCCACCAGCTTGCTGCCTCTCAAACACCTTAACAGCATTCTCGCTGTCAAGGTGAACTGCTTTAAACGGTGTTATTAATTAAACAGCATGGTGAAAACTGGCCTTGTTAAACCCCATTTCATCTGCTTCATCCCAGCAGCTCGTCTCTTTTTATTTCCATCTGAGAGGGGGGGGCCCTCTCCCCATAACAGCACAGGGATTTAAAGTGGGAGTCAGGGCGTTTGCATGTGGCAGGGACACCCCAGGGTGCTGTCTGGGTGCAAGGCCGGGCAAAGGCTCTCGCTTTCCTGCAGTTAGCAACAAGACAGATGGTGAAGCCAGCCCCTTAAAGGAGGCCGAGACCAAAGAGGATGAGGAGGAAATGGAGAAGAAGAAGCGGAAGAAGGAAAAAAGCGAGACAGGCAAAGCGATGGTGCCGCACAGTTCCATGTTCATCTTCAGCACCACCAACCCGTGAGACATTTTTTGGATCACAGGAGACCCAGGGCTGGGGAGGGCTGCAAGGGGAAAGACCCCTTGACATCACCGAAAACAGGGAATCCCCGTGGGAGGGAGTCTGAATATCTCCTGAACAGTCTTGATGACCTGCTGTGGTGTTCCCCAGGCCCCACAACGCTCTCCCTCTGTGCCAACCACACTCTTGGCTCTCTCTCCCAACTGCTGATGGCTAGTTGGGATTTTTATTCACTACTTGTTGTATTTATCTGCAGTTTTATACTCCCCTGTAGCTCTTCTCCAGCTCCAACAGCCTGGAAGAATAAGCACCCCAATTTCTCAGAGACTTTCCCCGCCTGGTTGTGGGGTGTCTGGTTGGATGGGACAGCCAAGCTAAGGGGTCAGCAAGCCCAAATTCCCCCTGGGCTCCCTTCTCTTGCTCCTCAGACTTTGCTGCCCATCTTTCCGCCCTGGAAGGCGGTGACGTGGGGTGGGTTTTGCGCGTGGGCCGTGGCTGGGGCCTGCCGGGGGCTCACAGGTCGGGGCGTCGGGCTGTGTCCCCACAGGGTGCGGAGGGCCTGCCACTACATCGTGAACCTGCGCTACTTCGAGATGTGCATCCTCCTGGTGATCGCCGCCAGCAGCATCGCCCTGGCAGCCGAGGATCCCGTCCTCACCAACTCCGACCGCAACAAAGTGATTGCAACCCTCTCCCGCTCCCCGGGTCCCGCAGGGCAGTGCAGGCAGAGGTCCTGTAGAATTTTAGCTTCTGTGGTGGGGCACGTGTGGGACAGGGAGTCAGGGCAGCTGGTGGCAGCACCTGCACTGTGCCATGGAGTCTGGCTTCTTCCTTATCACCTTCCTTTGTAAACCCCTAGCTTCCCACACGAGGGGTTTAGAGCCCAGGCTGCAGACCAGGGCACCTTGTCAGCAGTAAAGTAGCTTAAACTACTTTAGATGCTGGTGTTCACAGGCACTGGCGTGGAGACACACAGTTCCAGCTCACAGCATGAGTCCCAAGCCACTTGCACCACGCACAGGAAATTATTCCCTCCTGCCTACACAGGCTGGGTTTATGACTGTACTGAACTCTTAGGGAACAGGCTGGGTTTGGGGCAAGGAAACCAACCCTCTGTCTGCACCTGAGCCAGGCGAGCCCCAGTGTGGGGTGGTAGTGGGTTCTGGGTGGGTACAAGTGGGCCTGTTTGCTTGGCAGCGGCTGCAGAGCACCCGTGACCTCTCTCTGCAGGTCCTGAGGTATTTTGACTATGTCTTCACTGGCGTCTTCACCTTTGAGATGGTTATCAAGGTAAGAGCCCTTGCAGGCTGTGGGCGCTTAGACTGGCAGCATCCTTGCAGGGGATGGGAAATAGCTCAGTTTTTCAGTTCTGGTCCTAAATCTGGGTGGTAGAGACCCTAAAGTTTGGTTCTCAGCAGTGGGAGTCCAGAGTGCTCAGCACCAGTTTTATCAGCCTCCAGGCTTCCACACAAATATGATGCTCCTTGACCTCTACCCAGGACACAGGGATGAGTCTGCTACTCCCCAGCAGTGTCCCTGTCCCCCAGCTTGTCCTGCCAGTGGCTGCTTCCACTTGATGTCTGAGCTGCTCATCCCTTGCCTGTTTTTCTCTCTGTTTCTCCCCTCCAGATGATTGATCAAGGCTTGATCCTGCAGGACGGCTCCTACTTCCGAGACCTCTGGAACATCCTGGATTTCATCGTTGTGGTGGGAGCACTGGTGGCTTTTGCCTTGGCGTAAGTGGCCGCCATCCTTGTCACTCCCTGCCTTCCCTTGGCTGTGGTGGGAAAAGAATGCAGCTGTGTCTTATGGCTACTAGACCCTGACTTTGTTTTTTTTATTTCTCTGCACCCTTCTGCTCTGCTGCTGGGATGGCTCCTGGCAGTGGCGTGGGGCTGCTCCAGAGATGTTATTTCTCCTTGTTTGTCAAATGGTGGTGAGCAAGCAGGCAGGGAGCAAGGCAAGGCGCGCTGGCGGTGCTAGGAAGAGGTTGATGGTGAAAGTGGATTTGAAACAGAGCAGAAGGGGCTGTTAGAGAGGGGAGAAAACATAAGGGTGGCAGAGCTGGAGCTATACACCTGCTATGCATCTTGGGGTGCACAGAGACAGCAGAAGCAGTAACCAGCAGGGTGGAGCTGCCCTCTGAACATGTTTGTGCTGGAAATGGTTCCTCCTGGCTGATGACTTTTCCTCTGTTATGAGGGGGAGTGTTGCTCTGGAGCCCTGCAGGGATGGGGATGTGGCTGGTGGGGTTTGTGCCAGCAGCCTCTGCAGCACCACCACGGGGGCAGGGTGCTGTGTGCTTGGCCTGCAGTGTGTCCTTGCTGAGCATCACCCTGTGGTTGGGCTCTGGAACGGAGCTTGTGGCACCTGCAGGTACTGGGATGTCTGTGGTGCCTGTGCCCTGGAGGGGAGGAGCACCCAGGGATGAATTTCATGCTGGTTGGGGCAGGTGATGCAGCATGAGCACAGGGAGGGATGCGTGGTGCCAAGGTGATGCTCGCAGGCCCCGGGGCTGCTGTGGTGCCCTGCTGGTGCCTGAGGAGGGAGAGAAGAGAGGAGAGGCTCGGGCTCCTTTGTCACGCTGTTGTTCTCTCTTTGTGCCTCTGACACTGGCGGCGGTGGCGTTAGTGCTGGTGAGAGGGGAGGGCCTGGCAGCCACGCAGACTGGAGCCTTGTCCTTGTCCACAGCTCAGGTACCGTGCGAGGCTCTCGGGGCGGCTGTGTCGGAGCCCTGAGGTCACTCGATGGATTACAGCCTGTAATCCATCCCTCCCATCTCACCCCAGACTGGGCGGCAGCTCCTTCTCCTGGTTCTCGCCCACTTGCACCCTCCCTGGCTCGTTGCTTTTGCCTTCCTCACCCTCCTCACGCCATTCCTTGCCCGGTGCTTTCAGCCCCTGCTCTCTCCTTGGGAAGAGCATGGGAGAATTCAGCTCCCACAACGCGGGGATGAACCAGCCCCTGGGCAGGGCAGGGGGATGACTGCAGACCCTGGCATGGGTAAGGGGCATGGGGCAAGTTTGCTGGCTGGGGACAATGCTCTGAGCCCCCAGGAGGCCACCTTGGCCACCACAAGGGTGGATCAGGCATCTTTGGGATCTGGCTGATCCCTCCTCTGCCAGGGCAGCCCCTCAGAGCATGTCTGGCAGGGCTCAAGGGCATCACCTGCCTGAAGATGCACTGAATAGTTTGAGGATCTTTAATGGAGGACAAGGGAGCCTTTTCCTTCCATCAAGACTTTTGATGGCTGAAGGAGCATAAGTTGATGGCTCAGCCTGCTCCTGGGTGGATGAGTGTCCTCACCAGTGCTAACAGTATGGTAATCTGTGTTTGCTGTCCCCTTTCCCCCTCCCCACAAAGGTGGCACAACTCCTGGGATTGCCCTGGGAGCTAGCAGGGTCCAGCACTGAGCATGTGGGGAAGCTGCCGTGTTCCTTCCAGCCCTGCTTGTCACCTGCCTGCCTCCACCCATGCTCCGGAGGGAAGGACATTCCCTCTGGGCATGGGGCAGCTGAATTCTCGAGGGTGATCACTGCCATGGGCTGTGGCACAGAACCCCTTCCCATGGAGAAGGCCCTGGCATCTCCACACCCATTTGCAACAAGCATTGATGTTGCCTGCTCACTCTTGTAGCCGTAGCTGGGTAGATACTGAGTTGCTTGTGTTGTGGACAGGGGCTCTTTATAATGTAAACCTGCAGGATTGTCCATCTCCCCGCCTCCAACGGTGGCTCCCGCTGGAGGAGATGATCTCATGGCTTTGGGAGTGAGGGGAACAAAGGATCCACGGCGATTTCCGATGGGTTTATACATTATAAAGCGTTTATAAAAACACCTGCCTCTCCTCTTGGCAGCCCATCACTGCTACACCCCCGGGAGCTGCAGGATGTTCCCCAGGTCTACGTGTCCCAGCCTGACACCCTCCCTCCTGGTCTTGACAGGAAAACTCTGGTGGTGATGTTTGAATCCATCTCCTTTTTTTGTCCCTCCATGAGCTCTCTGATGTGGGTCTGGGGTGGGGTGATTGTCCTCCTTCTTGTACTCCCTCTCCTCTCCTCCATGGTGCTGGGTCGGCAGTGATGGCCATGGAGTGGCTGCAGTGATTACCTGGATGAGAGCAGCTGGTGACTAAGTCCAGCACTTCCCAGTAGAAGTGCTGGGACGTGCCACGAAGATTTTCTGCCCCATTTTGCCTCCCCTCTGTGGTTTGGTTTTCCCACAGGGGTCCTGTGTGACTGTGGGCACACCAGGAGGTCTTTGAGCTGGTCCGGTGGTTCCAGCCCCTGCTGACTGTTGGTGCCCCATCCAAATCACCAGTAAGCAAGAGCCCACCCATAAAGCCATCTCTTCCTGAGCCATCATGGCTTGTCCATTCCTCCCTCAGAGCCTGTGCATCCTGAGCAAGAGGCCGTCTCGGCTCATCCATAGCTCTCCACATGGAAAGCTAATACATCAATCCATACACAGCCTGAATAAAAAGCTGTAAATCTCCAAAGAGTTCAAATTCAGTTAGCTGGAATAACCAGAACCATAACTAAAGACCCTGCTCACTTATGCCTCCTGTGGCACCCTCTGAGGAGGCACTGTGCAGTGGAGTGGTACTTGCTCGTGGCTCTGCACAGCTGCCCAGAGGTGGTGGGGAGGTTGAGTGGTCAGTGTGTAGCCCTCATCTTACCTGGTGAGCAAGGGCAGGTGCCCAGCAGAGGTACCTCTTTCCTTGCAGAGCAGCATCTCCTTCTGCCAGTTGACATCAGTGTCTGGAAGAAAGAGGGACGCCTACATACTGCAAAATAACCTGGTGTGAGGCTGGTCAGGACAGAGGTCCCACCAGAGAAGTGCTGCAAAGTTAAACTATCCCCTTTTCAACAGACCTTCCCACCTGTTGGACTAACATGCATCCAGGGTCTGGGGTTACTTTTATGTGTTTTAAGAAATGTTTTACCTGTAGGCTTTGCCTGCGGCGCTGAGTGCTCTGTGTGCACGTGGCAGGGACTCAGCTCAAACAGGGACAGAGGTTTGATTACAACTAAGGACCCTGTAGCCCACCTTGGCTTGTCCAAGTGAGTGTCTTGCTGGGTTGCAGGAGATTCTGTACTGCAGTTCAGGCTCTTAATCAGTGGATTTCTCGATGGAGGTGATTTGGCAGAATTTGGATGGGAACTATTGTGGCTTCGAAGGTAGGTTCCCTTGGAAGCACTTACCTTTGGCTGGTTGGGGCTGACTCTTGAGGTCCCCCCTCAACTCTTGGCTAAGGAGGACCATGAACCCACCTGCTGTTGCCCAGTGTCCTGCTCTCTACAGGTTTCTCTTGCAGCAGAGCTTTTGCTATGTGCCCCCAACCCAACACCTCCAGCAGGGAGGGCAGGATCTCCTGGCTTGCTGGATGAGTCTCCCTGGAAATATGCCCCATCCTGAAGGACACAGTGTGGTCTACTCATCGTGCCTTTCAACCTAAGCATGGAGTGATGGACAGCTGCCACAGGGTCCCCGTACCTGAGAGGCTGCAGTCGTCACTGTGCAGCTTCCCTGATGCTTTTCTTACCTTCTTTCTCTTTTCTCTCTTTTTCCCTCTCTCTGCTGGTGCTGTTTGATGGCTGCTGGGCTGGATCGCCGACAGGAATGCTTTGGGGTAACTATGGTGGTTGGGATATTGTGGGATGGTGATCTGGGGAGCACAGGGGGACGGGTGCAGATGGAAGTTGGTCTGTCCAGTGCCAGTGCTGACCCTTAGCTGCATTTGCAGAGACTGCGGTACACTGCTGTGCAGGCACCCCTGAGGTCTGAAGAGATCCCTCCTTAGTAGATGTTAATCACTGCAGTTGAGCTGTCCTTGGTGGCAGCTTGCACCAGCTGAGCACTGCCCCCAAATCCTCACCCCAGCCCTGAGTCAGATGCCCAGGCCCCTGATAATGAGCAAAACAGGAACCAGGAGGTGTAAAGTGAGTCCCAGGGCTGTTTGTACAGTTGCTTCCCATGCATGTGTGGGGCTGTGCTCCCAGGGAGGGCTATTAATTAGTGGTTTTGTTTACATCTCTTAACGATTAAGCCCATTATTGTGCTCCCTGTTGCATTAACCCTAGCAGAGGAGCCATGTAATTGGGAGCATCTGTTGTTGCAAGTCATTTCCTTGATGTTTTTCGAGGGTGCCTGGTGGATCCAAGCTGTGCCACCTTCACCAGGATCTCTGCTCCATCCTGAGATCTAGTCCGTGGGCAGTGAAAACATAAGAAAAAAACCCTGGTATTGTGGTTGGGAATAATCATCCTATTCAAGAAATGAGGGTCATGAGTGTGCTTTCTTCAGTAATTCTACCAGTAAGCTCTGCCTCAGCTGACTTTGGGTGGAGGCAAGTGCAGCCCCAATCTGTGGAGACCTTAGAGACCCTTCCAAGGGTCCAACCCTGCTGCCTTGGGCAGGAACACCTTCTACTAGACCAGGTTACTCAGGGCCCCATCCAGCCTTGCCTAGAATACCTCCAGGGATGGGGCATCCACAGTTTCTCTGGCAATGTAGATCCCATTGAGTACATCTCCCTCATTTTATTATTAATTTCTTGCAACTAGTAGTAATGGTAGAAGACAATTTGCAATGGTGGGGGTCTTGTGCAAGCCCCACCTGCAAAAGGCACATGCCTGTAGTAGGGAAGCTCCTTGTACTGCCTTTACCCTGAAAGTCTGGCATTGCCTGCCCCAGCCCCGGCTTCCCACACAGAGGGGTTTGGTAAGGTCACTGCTCCCTGGAGAAGGGGAAAGGTGCTAATCCCGAGGAGGAGAGCACTGTTTCATTTTTCATCTCTGCCAGCTGTCAGTGTGTGTGTTGGAGGAGATGTGTTTAGGTGGGCTGAGCACTCAGCAGTCGCACGTTTGTGCCCCTCCTGTTCCCACCTTCACACGTGCTGGGGGGGGGGTGTTGTCAGCAGTTTAAACCCCCAGAGCATCCAGGTCTACAAGGTTATTGTCTCTCCATTCCATTTTTGGGTGTGTGTGCCTCCCTCCGACGTGGTAGGACCAACAAGGGCCGGGATATCAAGACCATCAAGTCTCTCCGTGTGCTGCGGGTCCTGAGGCCTCTGAAAACCATCAAGCGACTGCCCAAGCTGAAGGTAACAACTCCCATCTCCTGCCTTACACCTGTCTTCTTCTCCCGCATGGAATGGTGGGTCAGGGACCATGCACATCAATTTGCTCGTGAGTGGCGAACAAGTTGTTTTCAAAGCTTTGGGGGTGCTTTAGGAGCCCTGTTTTCAACCACAGCACCCTTCAGGCTGCTTCATATCTGGAGATGCAATGAGTTATTGAAAGCAAGCCCGGACCTCTGCAAGGTGTCAGAGGTAGTTCCTCTGCCAGTGGGGCTTGAGTGGGTGCAAGGCAGCAAAACCCAGATGCTGTCCTGAAAAGTAGATTGTCCTGGTTTTGGAGAGCTCAAATCTCTTTCCAGAGTTTATGGTCTTTCTCTCCGGAGCAGCTTGCAAAGGGCTTGGGGTTTTGTGTGCTGTGCTGCCATGGTGTTGCACTGGAGGGATATTTCCCATCTCAGTAGTGGGATTATTCCTGTGGCACAGGCAGGATTATGGATTTCCTTACCTTAGTTGATGGGGGGTATAGAGACAGAAAGGAGAAAGAGACCGAGGCAGCCCTGTTTTTTATTTACATGTGGTTATTTGTCTGATGAATGAAACACAGTAACATGGGGTTTGACCCCAGCTTTTCTCCCTGATCACTGGATGGATTCAGCCCATGTCAATTCATTTCTGGAAATGCCTGTAACAGGCATATGGATGTATGTAACAGGGATATGGATGTTTTTCACATGAAGTGCTATGAGAACTAGGGCTGAGAGCACTAAGGGAAGTGCTGCTGCTGCAGGCAGAGGTATTTGCTCTGCCTTGTTATTTGGGGTGATGCAAAACAACAAAGTGTTTACTGATTAGTCCTGAGTGCTGCTAATTGCATCATTAGGATGGTCCCCTGTCTGGTCTGCTACCTTGGTTGCAGAGAACACTGAGGATACAAACATCCATCCCTGGTGCTGCTCTGGGGGCTGCATGGGGCGTACATGTGTGCTGTGGGTACTCTGGTGTTAACCTCCTTTATAAAATAGCTTTTTGCCTGGGAGAAGGCCCAGCTTTTTTCCTCCTTTCCCCACCAGGAGTGGGAAATGCCTTTCCACATGACAGCTTGGTTTTGGTCCTGCCCTTTGCCAGGACTGTGGGTTCCCCAAGGTGAGCTCTGCCCTCTCCTGCAGGCCGTCTTTGACTGCGTCGTGACATCCCTCAAGAACGTCTTCAACATCCTCATTGTCTACAAGCTCTTCATGTTCATCTTTGCTGTTATTGCTGTCCAGCTCTTCAAGGGGAAGTTTTTCTACTGCACTGACAGCTCTAAGGACACACAGAAGGACTGCATGTAGGTTCCCTGTTGATGCTGCTTGACACCTCTGGGTAATGTCTGCTGTGGTTCCCAGTTAAGTCCTTGGTCATGACTCGCTCTTGTCAGTATCTCTTGGGTTGGATGACATGAGATGAGCCCTGTCCCATTGCTGTCTCAGCACTGTATATCCTTCCATGGGATGCAGAGACCCTTATTGTGCTCCTACTCTTTCCTCCTTTTCTCTTCTGTTTTGCCTTCCCCTTCTCCGCTTCCTCACGGTTGTTATCCAACTTCTCCCCATTTCTCCCTCCATCCCTGCAGGAGGAGAGGTGCCCCTCACTGCACACACACGCTTCCCTCAGGGTTTACACCCACCAATCCTTTAGTCTGGCAGTGTAAAACACAAGGTCATTGCTCTCTCCCAACCTTGCAGAGGGAACTACGTGGACCATGAGAAGAACAAGATGGAGGTGAAATGCCGGGAATGGAAACGCCATGAGTTTCACTATGACAATATCATCTGGGCTTTGCTCACCCTGTTCACAGTCTCCACTGGCGAGGGTTGGCCCCAGTGAGTATTCTTCTCTGTCTGTCCCCTTGAATGGGGGTGATCACATCCCCATTGGATCCCGGGTGGGACTGAGAGAGGAACTGCGGGGCAGGAAGGAGGAGAGGAACAATGAGAAATTATATCAAGACAAAAGGGCTTTTAGCTCTCCTATGAGGCTGGGGCCGTGGCTGGAGTTAGCTTCTTCCTTAAGGAGTGGATAACAGATAATCCTTTCTTCTCTATGGCCCTGCGATACATTTTAGGTCAATATTAGAGATGACCATAGGAATGGACCTCTGTACATGGTCATGTGAGCTTGGGCAGTATTATTCTCTGTGTGTAGACCGCAGGAAAATCCATTTTCCATCAGAGGCACAGTCAAAACACCGTAAAACAAGCTGTAGCTACTTAGAAAGGTCTTGAAAGCAGATTAGGACAGAGCTTTACCTTGTCATTGCACAAGGGGGGACAGACAGAGCTGGCTGTACAGAGCGATTCCCATTGGAAGTGCCAGGTGGTGGCAGCCCTGAAGGACCTACCTCTGGTTGCTTTTCTTCACCTGTCTGCCCACAGGGTGCTGCAGCACTCGGTGGACGTGACGGAGGAGGACCGCGGGCCCAGCCGCAGCAACCGCATGGAGATGTCCATTTTTTATGTCGTCTATTTTGTGGTCTTCCCTTTCTTCTTCGTCAACATTTTCGTGGCTCTCATCATCATTACGTTCCAAGAGCAAGGAGACAAAATGATGGAGGAGTGCAGTCTGGAGAAGAACGAGGTACAGTCTGGAAGGGGGGAAGAAGATGCTTCCATGGGTTTTTTGCAGTTTGGGAACTTGGAGCTCCCCGGGTATTGAAAAGGTGTAGGAAACCCGCAGGCCACGTGCCTTCTCAGATCGTGAAGGAAAGAAATGTGGCAGCCACTGTCCCCCGTGTCTCCATCAGCCAGGTTGTGATGCACGTTGTTTTGTTCCAGAGGGCCTGCATTGACTTTGCCATCAGTGCCAAGCCCCTGACGCGGTACATGCCCCAGAACCGACACACCTTCCAGTACCGCGTCTGGCACTTCGTGGTGTCCCCGTCCTTCGAGTACACCATCATGGCCATGATAGCGCTGAACACCGTGGTGCTGATGATGAAGGTGAGCCAGTCAGAGTGAGCCCGTCCTGGTTGGAGCAGTGGGGAGAAGGAGGATCAATCCGGGTGAGACCGGAGTGTGTTTTGGTGGTGGAGATGCTTTGAGGCAGAGTCTGAGCATGCGTTCCCTTGGCAAAGGCACTTGAAACACCACATGCCCCAAACTGGAGGTGACATCTTTTCTAAGTGAGATGACCCAAAGTATCTGGACCTCTTAACTAGTGGAGACAGATCTGAATTTACTGTCTGCCTCCTGTTTAGAAGGAGTGGCAGCTTTCCTGGGAGAGGGGTAGAGAAGTAAGGAGGAGATGTTCTTGAGACCCCCAGGGCAAGGAACATGGACCACTACAGATTTGTCCTGGGTGGAGAAAGAAAGCAAGTCTTGATGCAGCCAGAGCAATAAACATGACCACATCAGGTCTATCAGCCTATTCAGGGCTGGCAGGCCCCCTCCTGGCTAGCAATGTCTCTCTGTTTCCATCAGTACTACTCTGCTCCATACACCTATGAGCTGGCCCTGAAGTACCTGAACATCGCCTTTACCATGGTGTTTTCCTTGGAGTGCGTCCTCAAGATCATCGCTTTTGGCTTCCTGGTAAGTGGCTGCTCCTGTTCTTTACAAGGGTGTTAATTTGGACTTTGGCAGCACACAGATCACAGGGGGAAGATGTTAATAATGTGGAGTTCTTGCTGCTTATTTTGGATCTTGGCCTGAGAGCTGCTTTTGGGGTGGATTTGCTCCTTTGGTTCTCCTTACGCTTCCCACTGATGGATGCTGCTGGGTGAAGCCACACTGCTGCTTTACTTCTTGCCTTGTTTCTGCTGTACTCTGGTGCCTGGACCATGTATGTGCTGTACCATGGCTCTGTTTAGGCCAGCTGCTGCTGCATGTGCTGGTGGCTGTGGTCCCTTGTCCCCAGAGGGTCAGGAGATGCACTGCTGCCCTTGGGCTGTATCATTTGGATCGGATCTGAGAATCAGTGAAACTTTCCTGCCTGATTCACTGTCCTCAAGTCCCCAGCTGCTCACTTAAGATTTGAAACCATGGACTGCCTTGCCTCCACCTGTGCTTTCCTGCTTATGGGAGATAAGGTCCACTAGCAGCAGGGTTCCTAGCCACCCTCCTTGCTCCCAGTCTCACCAGCCACGTTTGGTCTTGCACCAGCTGCTGCACAAATAGCAGGGCTGAGGTGGGTCCAGGTGCCCATGAAGAGGAGGGCAAAGCAGCCTCCTGGCTGTGAGAGCTGGCATGATGAGCTGTTACAGCCTGACCTAGACTGTCTGTGGCTACTTTTCCTGCTCCCATTTGCTAGGGTGGCCTGTTGGATGTATGAATCATCTCCCAGGAGAAGCTGCTTGCTGCAGACATGCTCAGGTCTGCCACTGTCTCAGACAAAGGACGGTATTCCGGACCCTGGCTGCATACAAATGGGCTGCAAGGTCTCCATGGTTGTCCATGAGCAGCTTTGGCCTGTGGCCCAGTGCCTTTCAGACCTGCCATCCCTGAGCTCAAATCCACGTTCCCTCTTTCCTTCCTTTTGCAGAATTATTTCCGGGACACCTGGAACATCTTTGATTTCATCACCGTCATCGGCAGCATTACGGAGATCATCCTGACGGACACCAAGGTGAGGCAGGGGCTGGGAGCAGCAGGGTGTAGCCTGGCCCTGGGGGTTCCCACCTCCCTCTGACTCTCTCATCTCCTCCCAGCTGGTGAACACCAGCAGTTTCAACATGAGCTTCCTGAAGCTTTTCCGGGCTGCTCGGCTGATCAAGCTGCTCCGCCAGGGTTACACCATCCGCATCCTCCTCTGGACATTTGTGCAGTCCTTCAAGGTAAGGCTCACGTGCCGTGATCTCCACCCAGGCCACAGTGATGTGGTGCTGCTCCCAAGTGCAGGCTGTTCCCAAGGTCTTGTTGGCTCGTAGGAGAGATGGATGGGCACAGCTTACCTGCCCACTGTGCTTTGTGTACTCCTCTGGAGCTGGACCTGTGATAAATGATGGGATGACTCATCTGCTTCTCTTGCAGGCGCTCCCCTATGTCTGCCTCCTGATCGCCATGCTTTTCTTCATCTATGCCATCATTGGGATGCAGGTGAGCACAGACATCCCTCTGGCATGGACAGCCTGCACCGGCATGTCCTCAGCAGTACACACAGGAGCAAGCCTTGTGCCTGCCTGTCATTGCCTCACTTGGTCACGGTGTCTGAGAAGGTCCTGAGGGTGGAACAGCTTGTTTGGGAGCTGCAGAGCCACGTGCCCTGGGGAAACTGCCATGGGCTTGTTCAGTCTTGCTCTGCAGCTGCCTTCCCAACTTGGACCTTTAAACATGTGGCCTTGCAGACTCAGTTAGGCATCCTGTGTAGTGGCTGCTGGCAAATCCCCACCTCTTTGTTTAGCAACTACTAAATCTCTAACTAGACAGCCCCCAGGGACTGATTTCGTGCCTGAGGGACCAGGTGAGCAGCCTTCTGTCTTTCCCATCTGAACGGCTGGATCACAGCAGCGATCCCTGCAGCCCAGTTGTCCACTTCATCCCTCCGCAAAGGCTTTATGTTGTAGCTGTGCCACTGCTTGGGCAGTCCTGCTTAGAGCCCTGTGATGACCCACCGACCAGTGGGAGGGCTGCAGAGCATGAGGAGACAGCAGCTTTCCAGGCTCCAACTGGTAAATAAGAAGCACGTGAGCTAAAGTGCTCAGCTCTGCACGTGCCGCGGGGCCGCCTCACTTCTGCGGTGACTAAATCCCACGCTGAGGATCTGACAAAGCACCTTTGACGACGAACACTTGGGTTGTGGAGCTGCCTGATGAGCTGCTGCAGTACCTAATGCCTGACATGCGCTGCCAGGACAGGCAGATTTTTGGCAGCGCTGGTGTTTAGGATCTTCCACCCCCTCTCTCCCGCCCCGAGAGTCCCGTGGCTGGTTTTTGCTGCTCTGCCCTACACATCTCGGCACCAGCTCCAGGTGTTCTCCGTGCTAAACAGCCGCCATCTGACTCAGCTCCCCCCCCCCCCCGCCATGTGGTAGTATTTGATTTATTTTATTTTTTTTTCTTAACACCATTGTGAACAAATCCCCAAGCAGTAAAGTCTGTGGGCGTTATTTGAGCAAAATAGCTGGAGGCAGAAAATATTCTACAATTACACATTCCAAAAAACCTGTACAGGGAAAAAATACTCTGCAGCTAGTGTATTTTTAGGTTCAGGGAAAGGGGAATAAATATTTAACAGTAATAACAGCACAGTTTTCCTGTTTGAGGCACTTTATGAATGTTCGTTATGTCTTTCCATGGCCTTGGCTGTGGGTCATTATTACAGTACTGTCCATGTTTGTGGCTTTGTTGCCTCTCTTGGCCCTGGGAATGGTAGTGCCAAGTATCTGGCTGTCCGTGGCGGCTTAGCAGTCTGTCTGTCCCACCCTCCCTGAGCCCTTCCCTGCCTTGTTTGCACTGCTGTGCCTGACTCCAGCGTCACAGACCATTTGTCCACTGAGGGAAAAGCTCCTGGGAGTTCCCAGGACCACGACCCAGCCCCTGCCCGCAGCGGTGGGACTTTGTCCCTGCCCCTCCGGTGCGCTCAGAAGTGCCGGGTGCTGTGCCGTGCTCAGGGGCCACTTGTAGTGCAGCAGAGGGGTGGATGCGGAGCGGTTGGACTCGGTTGATCCCAGGTCCTCTGTGCTCCTGTTTCCATGGTAGCTCAGCCTCTCGCAGCCTTTGCCACCCACTGTAAATCCCTGCCAAGGAGAGGAGAGTCCTTCCCCAATGGCTGCTTGGCTCCAGCTCCTTGGTGCGCTGGCTGTGCACCAGCCTGTGTTTGCTGGGGTGCTTTTTGTAGAATCAGAGTCTTAGATGGTTTGGGTTGGAAGGGACTGTAAAGGTCATCTTGTCCAATCCCATGGCAATGACATCTTCAGCTAGGTTAGAGCCCTGTCCATCTTGGCCCTGAATGTTTTCAGGCATGGGAATGTGAATGTGAAGCTGCTTCCCTGGCAGAAGAGTTCTTGCCTGAAGAGCTGAGCTATTTTTCTCCCTCCTGTAGGTTTTTGGCAATATCAAACTAGATGAGGAAAGCCACATCAACCGACACAACAACTTCCGCAGCTTCCTGGGCTCCCTCATGCTCCTCTTCAGGTAAGCAGCCATGGAACACGCCAGAGGTGTTTAATTTGGGCAGGGGGTTGTGAGATTTCTCCCAGGGGCATCCTGCCCCGACTCCATCCGGTGCCACCATGAGCTGCTGAGAATGGCTGTGTTGGGCACAGGAGTGCCACAGGAGAGGCATGGCAGGAGATCATGCTGTCCTGCCTGGAGGGCAAAGGCTGCGAGCCAGACACGACGGCAACATCTGGGCAGAGCGAGAATGAGCGCTGTGGAACCGACCTGGCCTACGTTTACTTCGTCTCCTTCATCTTCTTCTGCTCCTTCCTGGTTAGTATCTTCCCCCAAGAGCCTTGGGGATCCCCCTCATCAGCACCCCAGCCACAGGGTCATCTCCATCATCTTCCCACAATCACTCTTCCTTCTCTCTCCCTTCCCTTCTTTGCTCCCTCTCCCCCCACTTTCCTTTCTCTCTGCTTTTTTCCCTTCCATTTAGATGCTCAACCTGTTCGTGGCAGTCATCATGGACAATTTTGAGTACCTGACAAGAGATTCCTCCATCCTGGGACCTCACCATCTAGATGAGTTTGTCCGGATCTGGGCAGAGTATGACAGAGCAGCGTGGTATGTAGCCAGCTCCTTCTCTCCTGAGCAACCTCTCAGAGCTGGTTTTAAATAAGAGTCTCTGTGTTCTACTACTGGAACTATCAGTGATGCCTGGGATGGTCAGGGGTGGTCTGCTGTCACCCAAGGGCAGAAGGTGGTTCCTACAATGGCTGGTGCCACAGGCATCTTGGGTGATGTTCATGGTTTGCCATGGTGTTTATCCTGAGAGCTGGAGGTTCCTGCTCTTCCTCTCCTCCCTACCCAAGTGGGCAGATCCCTCTCAGCCTCCTTCCCTTTCCCTGTGCACCATCTGGGTGCCTCTGCCCTGAGATTGGCTCCATCCCTTGGTCCCCAGCACCCACAGCTCCACATCAGAGCAGGGCCAAGCAGGGATTGTTCCCAGCCATGGAGAGATGCTGGGGGTCTGCTGAGCTCCTGCCAAGCCACCTGGGGAGGACCTTGTTTGGGGAAGTGTGTTCCCATGCTGGCCAGCCCACCCCTCTAGGGATGGGAGGACTTTGTTTCCTGCATTTCTGCCCTTGCTGATGAGGAACCCGGTGAGCAGGGCTCCTGTTTGCAGGCAGCAGCCTGTTCCCAGCAACAGGATGGGCTCACAGTGGCTGTACATACCGTGGGTGGCCAGACTTTGGCTCTGCTCTTGCTGCTGCTACTACAGGGGACTTGCTGTCCACTCCTCCTCCTCCTAGGGTGGTCTCAAGCATCCCTAGTGCAATGGGGAGCCCTTGGCAGCTCTGGGAGCATGTTTGCCCTTCACTCAGCCCCAACACACCACAGGGGTGCCTTATGTGGCCCCTTCCTTCCCCCCTCAGCCCAGGGACAGTCTCTTTGGAGCCATGACCTACCACTGCTGCTGCAGAGCGTGGGTGATCTTAGCTGGAGAGCCCTTGGCAAACACACGTGCTCCCTTTGGAGACTCTTTATTAATGTCCTGCCCCTCAAAACACCAGCCACAGCCAAGATATTTTTTTTATGCCTAATATCAGCTGCACCTAGAGAAAGGAGAGCAGGTGAGAGCAGTGAAACACCCAGCTGCTCAGGGTGGGGCGTCTCACCATGACTCTTGGGAAGGGTTTCTTCACACCAGGCACTTCATTCACTTCTGCCCCCCATGTTTGTGGCCTCATTCTCCAGGAGAGTCACAGTAAAAGCATGTCTGGGCTGTTCTGTCTGAGCCATGTGCCCCTCTGATTTCTGAGCAAGCTGTGCTCTTTTGTCATAGTATGTAGCCAGTGGTTAGGGGACATGCACAGGAGCTGGTGGTGCAGGGCCTGCCGGGGCAGCCCTGGCCTCCAGTGCTGGGTGAGGAACGGGTGAGTACATCCAAACGGGTCCCAGTGCCTGAGTGGGGCAGCACTTCTGCTTCCTGACACCGGGACCATCCCACGAAGGTCTCATGGGGGGAACACCCAACTCCAGGGGGGCTCAGGGATGAATTTCGTCCAGATGGTTGGGTTCTGGTTGGGTTCTCCATGCAATGGGGAGGGGATGGGAGACGAGCAAGGAGAAACCCAGAGGCGAAGGCGCTGGGTAGGGCGGTAATGCTGTTCTTTGCCTCCTCACGTGGTTTCCCTCCAAGCTTGTCCAAGGATGCCCGGGAGGCTGCAGCACGCTGCACCTCAGCACTTCCACCCCACAGGGTCCTGCTTCCCAAAGGGCTCTGGTCTGGAGTAGAGTGGGAGGCTCAGCATCCAACGGCCCCTGCACCCTCTCCTGCCAGCTCTCTGCCACAGCTGCTTCGATATTTCAGCGGTGCAGGGAGGATACAGGCCGTGTCCTGCGACAACTGCACCGGGTCTGGGGAGATGTGCTTCTGTGGGCAAGAAGGGGGGTGTGCAGGGGAAGGTTTGCTTCTAATAATGTGTACCCTTGGCAGAGCATGGTCTGGTGGTCGGAGCACAGTACTGGACCGTGAGAGACCCAGGTGCTAGTGCCACAGCCACCAGCTGGTCACATTATCTCTCCCCATCTCAGGTTCCCCAGATATTGGAGTCAAGTGGCTCAGCTGCCAACTTCCCTGGGACCTTGTGAGGCCCAGAGAGTTGGCTGTGTGAGGGCAGGGTCTCTGCTGATGTGATGGGACACAACTCCATCAGAAGGGCTTGTGGTGGCGAGGACCCAGCCAAGCTGCAGGCTCATCCTGTCTAAAATCCCAGCCCTCTCCCACCAAGCGTAGGGGTCAGGGGCACGATGAGGAAGGGTGATGGAGTGGTGTTCACCACCAGAACTGTCCTTCTCCAGGGTGAAGATGGGACAGTGTGAGGAGATATGAGCTGACTCTCATGGTAGAGAAGACAGTAGCTGATGCTCACAGCTTTCCCCTCTCTGGGTCTGACAGAGCCAGAAGGATAAGAGCCGTGTGCTCCTGGGGGTCTTGCCCCACAGATGGCCCCAGCATCCCCCGGTTAAGCTCTCCATCCTCCCCTCCTCCCTCTCAGTGTCCTATTAACCCACCTGTGCTTCCTTTGCAGCGGCAGGATCTCGTATAAGGATATGTACAAATTAGTACGGGTGATCTCGCCTCCTCTGGGCCTAGGAGAGAACTGCCCCTACAGGGTGGCGTGCAAGGTTTGCCTCCCAGTCCTCCGCCACAACCTGGCCACGGGACGCACCATCCACCCCTCCTTCCCCCCCGCTCCACCGCCACCGCGCCTCCCCAGGGAACCCTGACGTTGCTTTCCTTCGAGTTTAAAGAGGTCCACTGCCTCCCAGAGCCAGCAGCTGTTCCCCTCGAGGGGAGGCATGAGCAGGGCCGAGGGGGGCTCAGAGCCTCCTGGGGTGGGTTTTGACAATTTGAGTCCCCCAGCCAGCCCCCCACCCCAGTTCCACCGGCGCAGAGAGCCCTGAAGGAAGGGTGCCAGGCCAAATGCCACCATCCCTGCTCGGCTTCTCAAAGTACCTCAAAGTACACGGGACAGGGAGTTTTTTTGCGGGGCTTAGATGTGGTTTGCTCCTGGGGAGGATGTTGGGGACTTCGCTGTTGTTTTGGGGAGTGAGGGCTGGGGGGAGGATGGAGAGGCCAGGGTGACCCCTCTCCCTGGGGGATGCTGTGCTGGACCCAACAGACCCTTTCTCAAGTGTGGCACTTTGGAGGACAACCAACCATGTGTCTGGGGAGCAGGGCTTTTGCTAGTCTTGCCCACGGGTTGCTGGATCTGCCTGGGAGGTGGTGACACCAGGGCACATCTCTGGAGCTAAACAGCTCCTCTCCCTTATCTGGAGCCAAGCTCCCAGCTGCTGGCCATGAGTCCACAGCAGTGTTTTGGTCTCCATGTGTCTCACTGATTTGCACCTTTTTTTTTTAATTTTACTTTGGGATGGCAGCTGAGCAAAATCCTGTACCTGCCACTTTCCCTGAAGTGCCATGACCTATGCCATGGCATGAAAGAATGAATCGTAGAACTTGCTCTTCCTTCTGCATCCCTCATAGCATCTGAGATGTGCGAGGGAAGCTCAGATGCCTCTGGCCTTTGATCTTGGCTCTGCAGAAGAAGAGGATTCCTTGGTGCAGCGTAGTGTAGTTGCCACATCCTTCTTGAAACATCAGAAAAGCTTCTTTCACTCAGCATCCTTGGAACAGGTCTGTCACCCTCAACATCTGGATGTGGGGATGATGCACCACCAAAGAGGCAAAGCAGAGCAAGCAAGGCAAGGCCTGGATGCTCAGTTGTTAGAAAGAGGTATTTAGGGACAGGAAATTTCTTGCAAGAATCTCAGATGGCTCATCTGCTCCAGGAAGAGCTCCTTGAAGTCTTTCCACTCTTGTCTGTTGCATCCCTGGCAAAGGATGGCACCTTTGCTGAGGACACTTGCCCAGGTCCCTGCAGACAGAAGACACCTTTGGGAGGAGTTGTTAGTCTTTCTTGTTATCAACAGGGCTCCACTGGCAGACACTACTCTCCTGAGCTGGATCACCTGGTGCTTAAAGGGGTACCTGTAATGCTTCCTAGGAAGAGGGAGCTCTGGAGCAATCTGGGATTTCTGCTAACTGTGGATGGGCAGAACAGTGCAGGTGGATAAACTCAAGGTGAGGTGGAAGCCAAGGGTACTGAGAACAGCTTCTGTTGTCATGTGAGGGAGACCATCCTCATCTCTTCCTTGTGTTACCTTGGTCTCCTCCTCACTGTGCTTGAAGTATTTCAAGGACACAAGAGCTTTCCAGGGATTCTGACTGCCCTGGAACAATTCCCAAAAGGCAACTGATGAAAGAAAACCCACGTGGTTGTTGCATCTTGTCAGATCCCAAAATGCCAACCCAACTTGCACTCCTTTCAGTTCAGTGAGCCTGCCCTGCCTGCTGGGAGAATGCTCCACAGATGATGTCCCTGTGGACCTCACCTATTCCCGAATCTACTCTCACATCCCTTGCTTTTCCTAACAGCCTGCTATGGCACAGTACTTATTTCCTAACCACAGGAGGAGAGAGGTCCCCCGGATTTCCTCCTCTATCACTCACAGGGTTCTCTGAGGACCAGGACTAAGCCATTAGTCCCTGCTGGTTTTACAGGCCACCTTGTGCTGTATCCATGGGTCACATCTCCGTCCAGACATGGATAGATGGGTCAGCTCTCACATCAAGGATGTTCCTGTGCTTGGATCAGCTGTTTGGAGCCTTCCTGTTCAGATGGATGTCATTCCATGTGCCTGCCAGTGCTTCACTCCGTGGGGAAGTAGTTTCTGGGTACAGCTGTGCTGCTCAGAAAGCTTTAAAGTGTCTGCTGTGAGGAGCAGCAAAGTGCAGTTCTCGTGCAGTCCTTCTTGGTCACTGATGCAAAACTCCTGTCACAGGAATCTATTCCTCCTTCGTTGTGCAGAGAACCTCAGTATGAAAGACAGTGCCTGTCATGTGCTGGGTACCCTAAAATCCCCCCTACCAGGAAGGGTGGGTGGAAGATCACTGTCTTGCTTCCTTTTAGCACTAAATTAATGCACGAAAATTTCCAAGTCATCTCATTTTCAGACACCTTGAGTCAGTGCATATCCAGCTCTGCCAAGGCGCTGCTTACAGACTCCTGGATCTGGATATTTCCTCTTGATCATCCCACTTAATGTTCTGCAGTGTTGTTATCAATCCTCTTTTCCACCCACTTAGGTATGTTAGGGATCAAAGGGGATGGCCCAGCCTGTTCTATGCTTGTACCTCAAGCAGCTCCTGTTGAGGGACATCACCATCTCTGGTTCACATTTGAACTGTCAGAACTTATCTTGGTGGGGCCTCTTTGGCCAGGAGTCTGCTTCCAGACCACAGGTACTCCCTGAGAAGAGGAGATATCTTCTCCCTCTTCCACACTGCTCTGAGCACGTTCTAGGGAAGAAGCAAAGATCCTGTGGAGGTGCTTAATTTTTCTCCCAGGCCACCCCGGCTGAGGTGGGCTCCTCTCCAGCAACATCCTCCCAGCCCACCTGGAAGGGTTCATGCCTTTGTCACTGTGAGGTTGCCCCTGCCCATTAAGCATCCTGAACCTTGCAGTGCAGGACAGAAGCCTGGCACAAGGGGAAGAAGAGGTGGCCGAGCCCAGGATCCCTGGGAAATGTGGATGTGCAGAGAGAGGGAGACACAGCCCAAATATCTCAGCCTGGCAGAGGGCTCAAGGCATCACCAGGTGGCCTGTTGTTAGTAGCATTCCTCACTGCAGCAGTCCTAGGCAGGTCCTCATGGAGCAGAGGAGTGCGAGGTGGGGGCCTGCCATACCCGCCTCCCTTGGGAAACCCAAACGAACCCCGATGTTGGAAGGCCCAAACAGCTGCCTCTGCTGAGACTCTTTAAACTCCAACCTGGTGGAACTTGCAGCCGCATGTGGGAGAGAGCCAGGGCGGGAGCATGGCATGTACAACTTTTCCTCCCGGTTTTGTTTTTTCAGCCGACTTCAGCATGCCTTTTGCACTGGTGCATGGTGGGAAAGTGGTCCATCCGCAGAGCCAGACGGAAGCAACTGGGCATCTTCCTTTGACAAGTGACCCTGGCCCACTGCCTTCTATGCAAGATGCTGCCTCCCAATTGCATAGACCCCACGAGCTGGGGATACACAGCCTTCCGGCTATGGGTTAGGTGGCCACGCAGAGCAATACCCAGGCCCCCCCCCCCGGGAGGGAAGACGCTACGGAGGCCACAGAGCACTGCGGTGCAAACCACCGAGACCTCAAATAACCCATGGCTCGAGTGCCGTGTATCTGATTTATACCACTCGCACACAGCCCTGGAACCTGTGGGACGAGGTGGGGGCTGCTGGAGGGCTTTAGGAAAGGGTTTGAGACCAGAGGAGGAGCCCCAGCATGGTAGCGAGACAGGTACTTGAGGCCAGCAGCAGAGAGGAGAGGGGTGAGTTGCTTTCTGCCAGCATTCCTGGGTCTGTGTGAGCAGTGCTATAAATCCACATCAGGACAGTCTCTCATGTATGATTTGCCTTGATTAACGGGTTTCCTGTTCTTTTCCTGTTTGTCCGTTTGTTTTTTTTTTTCTCTCCTGTTTTCCTGTACTATTTTTCGTTTGTACGTTTTTCTGCTCTCTGGGAATGCCTCCTCTCTCTCTGCATCTCCCTCCCTCCCCTTCCCCCTCCATGAGCAGTGGCCGAATCCATTACACTGAGATGTATGAAATGCTGACTCTTATGTCACCACCGCTAGGCCTCGGCAAGAGATGTCCTTCCAAAGTGGCCTATAAGGTAGATCAACCCTTCCTTCTACGGGGGTCAGAGCTGAGCAGGAGCTGGGGCTCAAGGGACCTGCGGGAGGTGGGACTGGGGGAGCCGGGGAGGTGCTGGGGAGTCCAACATGTGTTTAGCTTGCCCCTGGGGAGCCTGGTGTGCTCAGAAGAGCCCTGGCCACGTTGGCTGCTCTCCACTGCCCACGCACGTGGCACTGCCGTGGTCACTCAGAGCCCCGGGGATGGAAGACCCCAGTGGAAGAGGAGGGGCAGGATGAGCAGTAGTGTGGAAGTGGGAGGGTTGCAGAGGGTGAGGTGAGGAGCAGCCCTGTAGTACAGTTAGGAGAGCGAGATGTCCTTAGGAGCTCGCTGAACTGAGCTCATCCCCGGGGTTTGGAACCACCCTCATCCCAGCCAGCACAGAAAGCCCATGGAGATGGGAGGCAGGGGTGCAGCAAGGACAAACCCCATAGAAGCAGCTCTGCTGTGTGTGAGGAGCCAGGTGCACTGGCACGGGCTATCCCAAGGATGGCTTGTGCAAGGCAAAGCCAGGTGCCTTCCAAAGGTGCCTCTGAGTTTTCCCCCCTGGGGTGGTGGCTCTCAATCAGCTCCTGGCACCGGCACAGCGTGTTCCCAGCTGTGCAGGCATGAGGCGGGAGCACAGGAAGCCCTGAAGGACGTGGGGTGGGAGCTGCATGGCTTTGCTGAGGGCATTATCTGCCAGGACAAGACCAAGAGCTTTGGAGTGATTTGTTGTCCAGGTGTGGAGCAAATGGAAGCTTTTGTTGGCCATGGGCTGCTGCCCACAGCCCTTTCAGCAGTGTTCAGGGCTAGCGCAAGGGGATTCCTGCACAACTCCAAACACGCTTCCACCCTCTCCAGCTCTCATTTGTTTGTTCACACAAGCATACATCCACCATCACACTTTTCCAGGAGAAAAAGGGGAGGCTTGAAGACAGGGAAAGGACATGAGAATCCATGCGAAAAAGAAAAGAAATGGGCAGGGAAGGGATGACCCAAGGTATTCACAAAGCAAAATATACTCTCGGGAAAGTGGATCTGGTCACTTCGGTTTGCACCCCGCCTGCCCAGGGTGGGGAAGGAGCATGGCGTGTCTAACCTGCCTTGGTTGCCCTTTTCTCTTTCCTTCTGCACTTTTTCTACCCTCCCTTCCCTTCCCTTCCCCACCCCTGGATAATTTGGACCCCCTGCATGTGCTGGCAAACTTCATCTCTGAAAGACGCAAAAAGGGAGCGCCAGGATGTAGCATGCTAGAGGAATCCAGCCAATCTGAAGTCCCTGAAGGTTAGGGACCCTCCTCTCCCCTGCCCCAGGTGGGAAGGGTTGAGAGCTGGAAAGCCAAACCACCTGGGAACGGAAACCTGAGCCCCCTCTCCCCTTCCCGCACATCCCACATGCCTGCATCCCTGATGGATCAGGTGTGTCTTCCCAAAAGTGCCGGGAGGTGCTGTGGCAGCCCCGGTGCCATGGGGAGGGGGGCTCAGGGGCCGTTCCTGGGGTGCAGGAGGAGCCCTGGAAGGCAGTGAGCCGGTGTCCTGGGGTGGAAGGAGCCGGGGGTGGGTGGGTGGGTGGGTTGGGGGGGGGTGATCCTTGCCCTTCTTTTTTGGCTGTGCTGTTTTGACACTCTTTGTTGCTTTTTATTTTTTATTTTTTTAATTTTTATTTTTTTCTTTCCCTTTTGTTTAATGTTTAATTTCTTTTCCTCCAGCCTGGTCGATGTGTTTTTCGATATTGTTTTCCGTCCGCTGTTTTCTTCTCTCTCTTGCGCAGAGACTGGTGCTGATGAACATGCCCGTGGCCGAGGACATGACGGTCCATTTCACCTCCACCTTGATGGCGCTGATACGCACGGCCTTGGACATCAAAATTGCCAAAGGTAACGTCGGTGGCAGAGAGAGGGGACAGAGCCAGGAGGGGCTGCAGCGTGACTGTCGTCCTGTCACAGTGGTTTGTGTTGGAAGGATCCTTAAAGATCGTCTTGTTCCGACCCCTGATACCTTCCACTAGACCAGTTGCTCCAAGTCTCATCCAACCTGGCCTTGAGTGCTTCCAGGGATGGGGCATCCACAGCTTCTCTGGGCGACCTGGCATGTGGATGGCAGCAATTACCTTGAACGGGCAAATTTTTGCCACTATCTCTAAAAAAAATGTATTTCTTTAGGGAAGAGGTGGCCAATTTTTCGCTTGAAGCTGTTTCTAGAGGGTAAAACCAGCTTGATGTCCACTTTGTAATGGAGGAGATAGAGAATTCCCCTTCCTCCCTCCCCATGTGCAAAACAAAACCAAGGGGGGGGGAAATGTCCTTGGCTTCCGAAGGCTGTGGGGAAAGAAATCTCTCTCTCAGGGAAGATAAAACGTTCAGAGCAGGAAAACCTTCTTTGTTGTTGTTACTGGAAAGGCTGTGATTCATCAGATCAAAAACTTCCTGCAGAAACATGGCATTTTCAATAACACATCTCCTGGGAACAGCTCAGCTATTGGAAGAAAACCCAACCCAGGGCAAGATATCAGCCAAAGCCCAGTCCTCAGACAACTCCTTGAATGTTGAAATGATGGGTTCAAGCCCCTCGAGATAAAGCAGAGGTTTGAACCTTGGTCTCCTGCAGCTCACTCGAGTTGCCCTGGGCTTGAGTATCTCTGGTTGATCTGTGTCGACAGCTCCTGATGAGCCTGGGTCTTCCTAAGCTCAGCAACCCCCTTCACCACTGGCCAGAGAGCTCTGCTCTCCATGCACAGCCTCACTAAGCATTTAAAGATTTACCAAGTGGAGCTGCTCTTTCACCAGCACATGATCCACTCACCAGGAAAGTGGGGCAGCAGCAGGTGTGTGTGGGCAGGAGTAGGATTGGAGCTGCAGAGACGGACCCAAGGCAAGCTTGAAGGTGGCAGCTTTGAGTGGGAGGGCAGGGGATGGGGAGATGGAGGCACATATGGAAGGGATGGTAGGAAAGTTTCCCTGTGAGAGCAGGAGACCAGGCTTGCTGATGCAAGATGGCCCTCCCAGCCCAGAGAGCTGGTTGCTGCTTGTGAGCCTCCCTTCAGGCTGGGAGAGGGGGGATTAGTTGGACCCTGGTGCCACGTCTTGATGTGTGTGGGCCATTTCCCCCCCCCGCCCCATTGTTCTAGGTGGTGCAGATTGGCAGCAGTTGGACTCTGAGCTTCAAAAGGAGATCCTGACCATTTGGCCTCACCTGTCCCAGAAGATGCTTGACCTGTTGGTACCCATGCCAAAAAGTGAGTCTCTGGGGGGGCTGTCACTGCTTTCAAATTCCCATCATCCTCACAGCAACTTCTTCCCAAAGGGAGGTGGGGACTGTTCAGACCCATCCCCAGCTAGGGGAGAAGTAGGGAAAGGGTTCGTTGCTACAGGCTGGCTTCTGCCTTGATCTGCTTGGCTGCTTGGGAGCTCTCTTGAAAAATCACCCAGTTTGCAGGGATCTACTCCTGCCAAACCCAGAATGTCCTGTAAATCATCTCTGGAGCATATCAGGGAGGGAGGATGCGCATCACTTGTGCTGTTACATCTGATGACGTGATGGGGGTGTGTGCCTTGGTGGCTTAGGGTGATGATTTCAAGCCATCTGCATTCATTTTATCTCTATGAGGAGTGTCTGGGTGTTCAGCGCTCTCTCTTTTGGAGCAGCGAGCAGAGTCTGAGGGTCACCAGGGTATCCCACAGCAGGGCTCTTCCTGAGGTCCACGCTGATGCCTTCAAACCTGCTGTTTCTGTTACAACACAAGCATTCCCACTTTGTTCCCTGTTATGCTCTCAGCCTCTGACCTGACTGTTGGGAAAATATATGCAGCCATGATGATCATGGATTACTACAAGCAGAGCAAAGCGAAGAAGCAGCGGCAGCAGCTGGAGGAGCAGGTGAGGCTCGGTGAGGGCATGAGGTGGGCAGATCCCTCTTGCTGCTTCCCACCACCTCCCAGCCAAGCTGCGTGGGATGCAGCTGGGGGATGAAGATGGTGGTACAGGTTGGGGTTTGGCGACTACAGGGCACGTGTATGTGCCTTGGTATCCTCGGTCCCTCACAGCATGATGTCCCCTTCCCAAGTGGTGGGAGCTTGGCTGGTGAAGTGCTGGATGTCCATTTACCTTTCCCACAGGCTCAGTCTCTTCCTCTCTTCAATACAGAAAAATGCCCCCATGTTCCAGCGCATGGAGCCATCCTCCTTGCCGCAGGAAATCATCTCCAACGCAAAGGCTCTACCATACCTCCAGCAGGACACCCTCTCAGGCCTGTGAGTACTGCCCTGAGAAGAGAGGTAGTTCTGGCTCTTTTCTGTTCCTGCAGCGCTTGTTTTGTTCTTGGAGCTGGCACTGGGATGCACAGAGGGTTAAATTGCTGCTGGGAGCAGGGAAAACCCAGTCCTGGGCACAAAGCTTTTGCAGGATTCCAGGTAGACAGTGTACCTCAGCATCACCAACAGCAGCAGAGGTGGCAAAGAGGGATGGCCGAGGGTCTGCATGGACATTCTTGCTGCAGGACCATCCCAGCACCAAGTGCCAGCACTTCTACCTAGGAGGGTCTGGGATGGACCTGAACCCTGGGAGCAGTTGAGCAGTGAGTCCCTGGATGGTGCAGGGTCAGTGGGGCATCCCAGCGCCCAGGCTGGTGGGAATGAGATGATGGGAATTGCTGGCACTGAGCTTGGTATGTCCACACTGCTGCTGGGGGACCCGAGGCACTGGTGTCCTCTCCTGCCTTGGCACCACTCCAGCCCTCCACAGAACGTGATGTTTGTCCTGGGGGTCTTGACAGCCTGGGTGGCAAGCATGGGGGCTCCCCAGCTCTGAGCCACTGGAGGGGTGATTCCCAGCGATGGCAGCACCTGGCTTGGGGCCTCCCTGAAGCTGGGCTGTCTTTGCAGGAGCAGCCGAAGTGGGTTCCCCTCGCTAAGCCCGCTCTCACCACAGGAGATCTTCCAGCTGGCCTGCATGGATCCAGCCCAAGAGCAGTTCCAGGAGCACGAGTCTCTGGTAAAGTCACCCACTGCCTGACTGGCGCTCACCTGCAGTCCCGGCGCGGATGCTGGTGGGCACGGGGAGGTGTGGGGAGTGGGAACGGCACAGGGAAGGCAGCTGCTGGGTCATACACAGATCCAAAGCACGGGATGAATGTCCCCAGGTGTGCTCTGCCCCTTGCCTCTGGCACTGGGGACACAGCCATCCCTGGACCAGCCCTGGCCAGTGGGGTCAGGCAGCAACAAGTGCTTTTGGGGTGAGAGCTGTGACCATAGTCCGATGTCCTCCAGTAAAATGTCCTTCTCTTCACAGGCTGCTCTTTTTTCCACTGAGCGCTCATTTCAGTGGGTTACCCCATGCTGAGTGATGGTATCTGATGTTTTCGGGTTCATGTTCATTTTGTTGTCAGTGCTGGTGTCCCCAGTCCCAAACCAAGCTGTCAGACTGTTTCCAAGGGGAGCACACCCCTCCGGCCCCACACACATGCCGGCCTGTCTGTCTGTGTGTGTATATATATACATATTTATATATATCTCTCCATGTCTGTGTGTGCCCTCGTGCACCACCCGACGCTGTCGGATGCAGTGTTGTACCACTGTGCATCTCCAGCCCAGTCCGTGTCCCTGGGGTCTGTAGCACTCTGTGTGAGCTGTGTACCCCTGCCCCAGCCACCCCCACCACATGGGAAAGTGGCAGATGAGACTCTCCCCCTCCCCATTAAGTCACCTACTAGCAGATCTCTCCAGAGTTAACTGCCTGCCCGTCTCCTTATCCTGTACAAAGGCTCCTCTCAGCTGGGAATAAAGCAGTGTGCTGTAGGCAGCATGTGTTCTTTTGATGAGGATGTGTCCAGGAAGCCTTTAAAGCATGGTCAGAGAGAAAATCCCATAAATTTGTCCCCTCGTGGCAAAAGAAGGAGTTCAAGTGTGGGAAGTCAAGGCATCACCAGATCCAGGCAGGGTTACCACTGTCACTGAAAGAGGTACAAATTGAGCTGGCCATCAGGCAAGCCTGAAGCACCACATCAAGGTTCACCTGCAATGGATTGTGAACTGGAGATTATCTTTTGATGATGAATTATAAAGTCTTAGACTCTGTTTTTCATAGAATCATAGGATAGTTCAGGTTGGAAGAGACTTTTAAAGCTCACCTAGTTCCAACCCCCCTGCAAGTTCAACTTGCTCAGGTTGCTCAGAGCCCTGTCCAACCTGCCTTTGAGTGTTTCCAGGGATGGGGCATCCACACCTTTCTGGACAACCTGTGCTGGTGTCTCACCACCCATTTTTGGCCCACTTAAATTCTGCCCCTGGTTGAGCAAGCAGGGTTGTCCCCTGCCAGCAGGGCAGAAGCAGCGCACTGCCCTGCTCCAACCCCATCCCAAGAGCTTGGCTGTGTGTTTGTTTCCAGGAGCCAGAGGTTAGGGAGTTTCAAAGAGTGCAGCCCTCTAACCGTGGCAGCTACCTTCCCGTGGACACTCAGGACCACGCTGTCTCTGGGAGGGCCTCCTCCATGCCTCGTCTCACTGTGGATCCTCAGGTAAAACCAAACAAAGCCCCCAGGGGTGCTGGGTCCATTCAAAGCCTGCCAGGTAACACTGGGGCTTCTCTCTGTGCTGAGCCCCGTGGCTTCCCCACACCTCGATACTGGAGCATCTCCCCTTCTCTGGGGTGCTGCACAAGTAGGAGAGCTGCTGTTCCCCTACATGGGGGACACTGGCAGCAGAGAGCAGCCTGGGGAATCGATCTCCTGGCTCATGGGGGAGGTCCGTGGTGGAGCAGGACCATGCTGGGAGGGTCTCCTCACAGTGGGACACCTCTCCTTTCCTCCGGTTCCGGGCACTGGCTGAGGTTTAAGGATTCCCAGCCCAGCTGTCAGATGATCTCACAGGTGATGAAATGCATTTTCCGTCCTTTCCCATTGTCCCAACACATGTTCTTCATGGTCTGTCCAGAGGAACTCAGGCCACATCTCACCTCCTCGTTTGTCTGCCCGGTTTCTCTGTTGTTATGTCTTGTGCTCAGCCTCCACCAAGAAAATGATGCTTTTATGGGGTTTGGTGTTGCTGTGAAATCTCTGGGTCTGCTTTCTCCCAGAGGTGCTGGTGCAGGCACCGGGTCCTGGCGTTGGTGGCAGTGTGACACATTTTGGCACTTTGGGGTGGTGTGACGAGGAAGCCTCATGGGCTTTCTTGACCATTCAGCAGCAGAGGAGATGATTAGAAGGAGGGGATGGGAGCAAAAAAGGTGAGAGGAAAGGAGATGAGATAAAGAATGGCCTGAGGCTGCAGAGGCAAAGACCTGCTAGAATAAAGCAAAGGAAATATGGAAGGGGGTGATGTTTCCTCCATGATGGTGAGAACACAAGCTAGAAGGAGAGGATAGAGAAAGAAAAGGAAAGGGAAGATAAAACAACAGCATCAGTGGGGAGAGAGGGAATGAGTGCAGGGGAAAAGGGATGAGGATGTGGGAATAAAGGAAGAGTGGGGAGAGGTCTGGAAAATTGGTGGCACTGGACAATCTCCTCTCTGTCAATGATTTCTTCAATGTTTGCTCCACTTGACCCTGTTTTCCAGGCGGGGAGGGATGCTGAGACAGCCTTGGGGAAAATGGTCTGGTACCCTCCACGTCACCATGCCTGGGGGAGATGCTGCTGACCACCTTCCCCCCCCAGCACTCAGCACCTTGGCTTGAATTGGGGCAGCCGGCTTGGCTTGTGCAGAACGGGTCCAGCCGGCTGGGGAAGGGGAGCCCACGAGCACCAAGGCTGAACCCCACTTTCCTGCCCCCCCCTGATTTGTGCAGAGATCATTTGGAGGGGCCATGCTCGGGCTGGCTGCTCCCCACCCTAAATCTCCCCATCCTGCAGGGCCGGTGATTCCAGTGATGGGGGTGAGCTGGTAATTCCTGGCCGCCATGGTCCCCAGCCCTGCTTGGTGCTAATCCCCTCCCCGGCTGGCCGGGGTTGCTTGCAGGTGGTGACAGACACCAGCTCGATGCGGCGATCGTTTTCCACCATCCGGGACAAGCGCCCCAACAGCTCCTGGCTGGATGAGTTCTCCATGGAACGCAGCAGCGAGAACACCTACAAGTCCCGCCGGCGCAGCTACCACTCCTCGCTCCAGCTGTCCGCCCGGCGCCTCAACGCTGACTCGGGTGAGCAAGGGCAGGTGGCCCCATTCCACACCAGATCCCCAAAGAAACCTCCAGCGTGAGCGTTCCCTGCTCCTGCAAAGGGGATGGTGTGGACTGATGTGGATGTCCCGCAGGCCACCGGTCCGAGGGGCACCGCTCGGGCAGGGAGCGGGGCCGATCCAAAGAGCGCAAGCACTTGCTGTCCCCCGACATCTCCCGCTGCAACTCCGAGGAGAGGAGTCCCCAGGCACAGGACGAGTCGCCAGAGCGGCGGCGCGAGTCCCGGTCACCCAGCGAGGGCAGGTCACAGACGCCCAGCAGGCAGGTGAGTGACAAAACCCATCCCTAAGCACAAAGGGAAGCATAAAAAAAAGCTCCTAGCCAAAACTGGGAAGACAAGCCCTTCACTGTGGGAGCTCTGCACTGTCTGTCCTCCTCGTGGTGGCATCTCCGTGTCCCCTGTGAGCTGAGCAGGTTGGGGCTGCTCGGGCACCCTGCAGAGCATTTGGGAAGAGGGGTGGATCTCACACTGGTCCTCTCACTGCTATGGCATCCGCTCCCTGCCAAGGTCAAGGTGTCCCAGCTACACAAGCCTGGAGCTGCCAGTGCTTGAGTCAGCTTGAAGCCCACAGAGATGCAGCAGCTGGCGAGCCGTCAGCTCTTCCTGCAGTGGGTCTGTGGGTGCTTTTTGCTTTTAACCACCAAGAGCATAGAATCATAGAATATCCTGAGTTGGAAGGGACCCACAAGGATCATTGAGTCCAACTCCTGGCCATGGAGTCCCACCATGTGCTGAGAGCATTGTCCAAATGCTTCTTGAGCTCTGTCAGGCTTGGTACTGTGAGCACTTCCTTGGGGAGCCTATTCCAGTGTCCAGCCACCTTCTTGGGGAAGAACCATTTCCTAATACCCAACCTAAATCTCCCCTGACACACCTTAAAGCTGTTCCCTCCGGTCCTGTCTCTGGTCAGAGATTGGTGCCTGCCCCTTGTGAGGAAGCTGCAGACCCCCGATGAGGTTTGCCCTCAGCAGGCGTCATCCTCATCCCTGGAGCAGATCCCGAGGCAGGGATGGGGCAGGCAAAGGCACAGCGGGGGCCCCCATCCGAGAGGGAGGATTATACGGGAAGCCCAGGCTCGGGGGGGGTGGTGTGGGGGGAAATGTGTGCACGGTGCTGCCTGTTGCCTCTGTATCCTCTGTATTCCCCGGCGCGTCTCGGTGCGTTGCAGGGAATGGGCTCCCTGAGCGAAAGCTCCATCCCCTCCATCTCGGACACCAGCACCCCCCGGCGAGGCGCCGCCAGCTTCCCGCGCGTTGCCCCCCAAGCCGCGTCCCCTCCTGTCCTACGCCTCCATGCTCCGGCACGCCGGGGACGCCTCGCCGCCCGCCGAGGAGAGCGAGGGGGGCTCCCCGCTCCTCTCCTCCACCCTGGATCCCAACACGGCCGGCCTGACCGAGTCTTCCAGCTCCCCGGCGGGGAAGCAGAGCCGGCAGTCCACCCCGCAGCGCTACATCTCGGAGCCCTACCTGGCCCTGCACGACGACTCGCACGCCTCAGACTGCGGTGAGGAGGAGACGCTCACCTTCGAGGCGGCCGTCGCCACCAGCCTCGCCGCTCCAAACACCATCGGCTCGGCGCGCGCCGCTGCGGCACAGCTGGCAGATGCCCACTACGGGCACTACCGGCACGGCGGAGGCGAGGGGCAGGGCAGGGCGTGATGTGCCGGGGCCAGCATTCGACGTGGCTCAGCGAACCAACCGAGGAAGCGACAAGTGCTAAGAAGCTGCGCCCCCCGCACCCCATCTCGGCTGCCCAAACCCTTCCCCTCTTGCCCCCCCACCTAGCCCCGCCGCCCTCGCCACCCACCCCCCCCTCTCCCACATGCAATTGCATCTTTAAGCCACCGCCTTGGAATAACTTAAACCGAAAACCAAATGGCAGGGGGGAAAAAAAAAAAAAACAAAAAACAAAGGAGAAAATCAAAACGACCGGACGGAGGGGGGATAAAAAAAAAAAAAAAAGGAGAAAAAAGAAAAAAAAGTCTTTGTGCAAAAAAAAAAAAATTAAAATCTGTCGAGTTTCATTTATTACTATCACTTTTTTTTCTGCACAGAGAAGCATTTAATGGGCGGTGGAGTGACCCGGCCGGGTGTGCGCGCTGGGGGGCAAGGGGGAACCCCCCCAGCCGCAGCCCAGCTCCCTGCCCCGAGTGGGACCCCCGGGAAGGCTCATCCTGATGGTTTTCTGCTCCCCAAGGCCAGAGAGCCCCAGCAAGGGGGTACCAGGGGCCCCCTTTGCTCTGTTGCTTGGGCTTGTGCTGCTGTGGCTTTGAATTACCCTCCCTGGGGGTCTCAGCCTGCCGGGAAAAGGGGCAAGGTGTGATGGCGAGGTGCAGGGGATAAGAGTGCACCAGACAGACCAGAGCAACTCTGTCTGCCAGTGGGGGCAAAACTGAAGCCAACTGGTTTGTACTGGGGCAGGGGGGCTCAGTGCTACCGAATGTATACTGTCTCCCACCGACATATATTTATTTATATACGGAGAACTCTAGGTGTGCCTGTGTGTGTATATACGGGTGGGTGTGTGTGTATATATATTTATATGCTGTATATATAAAGATATACACATACATGGATTTGTTTAAGTCACCTGACAATGCTGGGGAGCCCCCTGGGGCTTTTGCTGCCTGCACCCCCTTTGGTGGGGGCAGGACCAAGCCTCCCCAGGGGGCTGCTGTGCACCCATCTCTGTAGCAGAGCGTTGGGAATGTCACCCTGCTCCTGGCACTTCCAGTGGTGGGAATTGCATTTTCTCCATTAGAGATGGCTGTGGCAAAGGGTCCTTGGGCAGCTCAGCTGCCGGCAGTGCCTGCAGGAGTGGGATGCCCAAGGGATGAGGATGGGGTTGTTCCTGGGGGTACAGCTCGCTTGGCACCAGCGCTGCCAAGATGGTGACAGCAAACCTCTCAGAGGCCTCTTTGCTGTGTTTTCCCAGGGAAAGAAGATATCCATGTCTGCAGGGGAGTGAAGATGGTGTGCATGCATGATGGTGCCTTAAGATCTGTCCTTCTGGGAGAGGAGCCCGACTTTGGCACCACCCCTGCCTCAGTTTCCCCTGCAGCCATGGCTCCTGCCCGTTCCTGGGGCCTAGCACCTCCTTTGGAGAGAGGGGCTGCCACATGAGGGGGCTGGGTTTGCAAACCCCATGGCCCCAGTGCCGGAGCAGGTGGGTGTCTGAGAGCTGGTGGAACTTTGAGAGAGGAGCATGGCCTGGGGGGTGAGCAGGGTGGCTCACCCCTCCTGCAAACACTGAAAATGCAGAACAGGGCCACCTTGGCCACCTTCCAGTGTTGGTCATTAACTTAGCTGATAATTACGTGCTGTCAGCTCTTGAGGATCCATGCACACCCTCGGCTGTGGGTGCGATGCTGTGCCTGCCAGCCCGGGGAGGTGCTGGTGGCCTCGTGGTGATCAGTGGCGTGTTTCTGCTATGAGTTGTGTCTCTCGTCAGCCTGAGCATGGTCCTGGGGATCCAGAGGGTGCTGTGCCTTTGGAGCCTCAGGAAGGGCTTGCTCTGTGGGCCAGGGTCTGGTCAGTGCGTTTGGATCAGGCGTGACCGTGTTTGTGGAGATGGGCAGGGGGAGGCAGTGCAGCCCTGGTCCTGCCCTTCCTCCTGCCCATGGCTGTGCTGTGCTGCAGGTTGTTGTGGTGTGAGTCCTTGGGGCTGTTCTTCCGTAGAGCAGTGGCTCTGGCCAAGGTTTGCTTTGGTCCTGGATAACTCATGTCTTCTCCTGACTGAAAGATGCTATGGGCACAAAGTGCCCCCCTCCTGCATGTGCAGATCAGTCCCTGCCCTGATTGCTTTGTGAGCTCCTCTGATGGAGCTCTGCTTTGTGAGAAGCAAGTCCCATCACTTCCAAAGGCTGCCTACTCCAGGGCTTGGGCATGGACCAAAATCCTTCCTTCTAGTGGTCAAACTGCCCTCTGTGCACTGAAGGTTTGCTTATGGGGCCCAAAGCTGCTCCTGCCTCCGTTGGTCCCTGCTAGTGGGTGGCACCTCTGCTGTCCCTGCTCACCCTGTGCTTCCCAAACAGACACTACCACCTGCCAAAGGATCAAAAAATTCCCCAGGAAGCCCTTTCCATTCCTGTGGCTCAGATCCTGCATTCCCCCATCTTGGCATTTGGGGACAAACCATGCCCCATTCAGCTGTGGGGAAGGTCCCTGGTGCTGGCTGGGGGCGTAGGCATCACCTGTCCCCTTCCAGCCATCCCTGAGCAGTTCGTGGCTTCAGCCTGAAGCTGTGGGAGCATTGCTCCCTGTGCCGGCATTTGGGGGAGCCGGGTCTGACGGGCAGTGTGGGATTACGTGGGATCCGGGACCGGGGCCGTGGTGGTGCCGAGGGCCGGGGGAGGCGATGCCGTACCTGCTCTAAATATAGGTGGTGGTATCGTCTCCTTCTAAATGCAGAAAGGTGTCTGACAATGCACCGGGCTCTGAGTAACAGCCCGCGGGGAGGGGAGGAGGCGGCTTTTTGTGTCTGTGCCTGGCGGGTGGGAGGAAGGGAGTGATGCTCTCAAAGCGGGGGCACGTTTCATACGGATTTCAGGCTTTGAGCGTTTTTCTTTCCTCAGCCCCGGAGTGGGGCCGGTGAGCAGTGTGTGGTGATGCTCTACAGTGGTGGTACAGGCTGGGGCACAACCCCTGGTGGCACTGGGCTGCAGTGTCCAAACCTGAACTTCTTGGCATGTCAGCCCCGCGTTTAACTAGCGTACAAAAACTGTGTGAAACAAAACAGAGCCCCTTTTTACCCTGAAAGGGCCCCAAAAATGCCCTGCTTCTGTGTCTCCTGAACCAGCCACAGTCCTGCTCCCATGGTGGGAGGACAGGCAGGGACCCACGAGGACAAGGTGGCACCTCCAAAACATGTCTCTGAAACCAAAAACAACCCCCAGGAGAACCACGGAAAGGACTGTGCTGAGGGGGAAGGAAAACCGGCCCCAAGGTGCCATTGCAGCCTGTGCCTTGCTTTCCAAGGCTCTGGACTCGCTTTGCTGTGGTACAATCTCTTATCTGTGGCTTTCTGGACATTCCCTTCTCCTCCTGGACACCAAGGACCTGCCAATGCCCTCGCCTTCTGCGGCTGCTGGCCATGCTTGACCATGGGAGGGAGGATGAGAAGCAGGGGATGTATTTCAACCTCTCCGTGCATAGGACATGCCCCTGCCCAGGCAGGAGTTCACCAGTAGCATGCAACTGGTTCCCAGTTTGGTGCTGGGACTGGACTCAAAGCCCTGCAAAGCTCCTGGGTGGAGATTGTGGTGGGTTTGTGGGGAGATGAGCACAGGGCCCTGCTGTCCCTTCCAGGCTGGTTGTCCCAGCACCATCCTCCTGTTCTGCCACGAGGCCTCAGACAGCAGAGCCCCCCAGGTGTGGGGCTGGTGGCTCCTGGGGCTGTGGGAGGGTGGGTGGGAGATGCTCTGCCTTCACTCCCAGGCTCGGGGGTGGGATGTTGTAACATAACATGCTCGTTCGGACCCAAACAGGGAACTGAACCAATTGAAAACAATGTACAACTTCAATGTTTTTTGTCAAAAGGAAAGAAAAATAAAACCTTGTTGTAAAGAACCACTGCAGCCCCTGTCTCATTGGCACCCCCCCCCCATGCTGGTGGGGTCATGGGGACTCTGGGTGAGATGATGAACCTCTGCAAAAAGTCCCCAAGGCAGGGAAGGGGTGGCACACAGCCTGTGCTGGCAGTCCCATCAACATGGGATGGGGTGTTACCCAGCGTGGGCATCCCTGTGTCCCCAAGGAGGGTGGGGAGCTGTGAAGAAGAGAAGCAGGGAGGATGTTTGAGAAGGGTTGGTATCCTGGGGGAGCTGTGGCTTGTGCCTGGCTGCTTCCAGACATGCCAGCTGGGGGGCACTGGGCATCTTGGGGGTCCAAGACCAGGAGCTTGAGGAGCTGTGAACACCGGCACCACAGCAAACCTCCAGGGGAAGCCAAGAGCATCATGATGATATTTTATTGCTGAAGAAATGCAAGGGACCATCAGCCTGGAAACTGAGGGCTTGGAAACCCTGCTGGGATCCGCTGCTTTGGGGAATTCAAACAGCTTGGGGAATTCAAACTCTCCACGCCTGCGCCCAGGAGACGTCAAGTGGATGCTGATGCTGTTGCCTGGTCCAAAGCTCATGGGTGAGTTGTCAAGCAAAGATGCTGAAATCATGTTTTATATTTCTTTTTTGCAGAGCTGTTTAAAGCACAGAAAGTTCTCAGGCAGTCAGAGGTGAGGCAGCAGCCTGTGGCAGCCTCCAGGCTGAGCGAAGGTGACAGGGATGGTTTATGGCTTTTCAACAGGACTCCTTTTCTTCCCAGTGACAGGAGGGTGCCAAACAGAGCTCAGGGAAGGCTGAAAGCAGTCGCCTTGTTTGTCTGGACCACTTTGAGATGAGCTTTATCCTGTGTGTTTCCCATGTGCTGCAGTCTCTCTCTGTGGGGTGCCAACTTGGACTAAGCCCAAATGTCATGACCTGTAAGAATTGGCTTTGTCTTGCTCTTTGCTTTGTGCATCTTTCCCTTTTTTCTATTCTGTCTATTGGGTCACCAGAAACCCAAATGCTGACAGGCTTAGTTTTCAGTTCTTTGGCTCATGAAGTGATGAAAAGCATGTTTTCAGTGGGAAGTGTACAGTTCCAGGAGATGGCCCAGCTTTGAGAGCACTTCCTGAGGCGATGGATGCAGTGACAGCCCAGCATTTTTTCAGGCTGGGAAGTAAGTTCCCACTTTATAGCCAAGAAAATGTTCTGCACTCCTGACTGTAGGAAAGGCTCTGTGGGGTGGTGATGAGGGCTTTGCACTGGTGCTGGAAGCAGTTTGAGTAGAGGACCTCCTCCTGTGCGAGCCATGAGTCCTGCATTGACATTCTTTGAAGTGATTGTCTTCAGTATGAGCTACTCCAAAGGCTTTGAAAGCAGGATGGAGTATGCAGGTGTTTCTGATGGACATCACATGGAGCCCTGCTTGGGGAGGTTGGTACCAGGAAGAGTGATGGATGTAGCTAGCTGAGTGCTTAACCACCTCATTTCCCCCAAACCCTCAAAATATCTGGGGCTATGAAGATGCCCATGAGCAGTGCAGAGAGACAGAGCTTCACCCTAGCAAGGGAAACTGATGCTGCAAAATGGGGAGCCTCCGCTGCCGGAGAGCCAGCACTGCCTGGCAGGCGCAGAGGCTAAAAAAAGCCCCTTGACAAATGGAACAGAAAGGTTAAAATTATCTGTACATCATCTGAATAACAATGGCAATGCAGATTGTACCTGCTTATAATAGCTCCAGGAGACAGGGGATAAATTGGGAACAAAAGTACCCCAGAAACAGATGCTGCTGGTGTGTGGCTGCCAGAAGTGCTGGGGCTGCTCCTCCTCGCCGGCGCTTGCAGAGCTGTGGGGGACAGGTTCACTAGAAACCCAAAAGCCTGGCCTGTGTGTGCTCCCCTCACCTCACCCTGGGTGCTCCAGGACCCTTCCAGCCCCAGGTCCCAGGCAGAGCTGCCCAGGCAGCTCATGGGCTCCCAGGATGTGGAAGCAGTCCCTCCCCTCGGTACCAGCATTGCAGAGAATGTTGTGTATGGCTTGTCTTGCATCCAGGTACCTGGAGGATGTGAATAGTCCTTTTTCTGGGACTGCTGCAGATCATCCCCCCATAACCTGGCTCTTTTTCCTGGGAAAAGACCCTTCCTGGGAAGAAGCCTCATCTTATTAGATTTTTTTCTCTCTGTCTCTGCCCTGCTTTCCTCTTGCAATGCCAAATGGAGGCCCGTGGCAGTGGGTGTATCTGTAGCTCTGTGGGCACTGGCTCTTCCCTAAAGGCTTTCTGGGCAGGATGTCAGCAATTGTCCACCTCTGGGAGTTTGCAAGAGAAGTCAGGCTCTGGTCCTTGGGACTCAAACACACCCTCAGTCAAATGCCTGGTGATGACCATGCTCACTCCTCTGACAAAACAAGGGAAACTTGGATGTGAAGATGCTGGAGTCAAACTCAAGTCCTGTGGGGGTGGAAAGGACAACAGGAGGGGACAGGGTCTTGAAAGAATGAAACCTTTTGTCTTCCTTTTTTCAGTCCCAGTGAGGTGTTTAAAATCCATACGTTCAAGGATGAGCGGGCAGGGATTTGTTCCTGATAGGGGGCACAGCTGATGGCTCAGAGGGGAAATGCTGGGGTGGCTCTCATCCCCCTCCTTCCCTTTCGTTCCTCCAGTGGCACTTACAAGCACGTTTTCACAGTGCCAAGGATGTGTGTGGGCTCTGAAGTGGGGCTGGTGCTTACTCATGCTGGGAGCCACGTGGAGCTGCTGGCTCACAGGCTGGCAGCACCGGCAGTTCCCCGAGTGAGCATCCCCCCCATGGGTGAGCATTCCCCCATAGGTCAGCATCCCTCCATGGGTGAGCATCACCCCACAGGTGAGCATCACCCTGACAAACAAGCACATGCAACCTCCACTCCTTTCCAGAACCAGCGTGGCTTTCAAAGTCAGTGGGATGTACTCGCAAGGGTTGTCCTCCCTGAAGGGCTGGAACATCCTGGCCTGGCTCGGCACCTCTATTTTTATTTCTTTTCATTTATTTATGTCTCTTGACAATGATCTGCCCTGCTCAGTGATGTAGTGCTGCACATCTACACTGGCTGTATTTGTCAGACTCCACGAGCAAGGAGTCTGTCGAGCAGGTGAAATGCCATGGACTTCCCTGGAAACTGGTCCCTACAAGTGCACGGGAGAGCCAGCTGGTACATGATGTCTCCCACAAGGTTCTTGGGAGCTGTTTAGTGTCACCTTCAGCTTTAACAGGCAGCAGGGAGGAAGAGGATGGGCAGGGCTGGTCTCACCTCTGCCTTTCCCATGGTCTTGTCTTGTCTCGGTACCCACAATCCCATTTCCTGGTTAAATGCCACTGAGCAGGAAAGAGCCCACTGTTCATTTGCTTTTGCTATTTCTGTGTGGATAATTAAAAAAAAAAACACAACAGATCAACACAATTCTGGCTTCTAAATGAATGCCAAAAGTGTTAATTGCTCTCCTTCCCCAGCTGATATCACCCTCTCCCCAAAACAGGGCTCTCCAGGTGTCCCTGGCAGCGGGCAGTCGGGTGCTGGGGGAGCTGGGCGAGTGGGTAGAAACCCAGTAGTGGCAATTTGCAGCCAAGATCACCCAAAATCACCTGATGTGCTCAGCCCAAAGCCATGGCAGGGCTGAGCTGGGTGTCTCTGCAGCGTTTCAATGCACGAGGGAGCTGCTGTAGAGACCCTGGCGTGGGTGCAACACACCTTGCAGGCTGTTCCAGCAGACTTCAGCAGAGGTGGTGGTGATGCTTGGGGTGCAAGGGAGAGGGGATTGTGGATAAGGTTTAAGAATGGATAGCTCTTTTGTAAAGCCAGGCCTAAGCTAGTCTCTCTCTCCCTCCCACACATGCTCCCCTGGGACTCAGTCAATTTATGGAGCAATCTGCCATAGATGATGTGATTTTCAGATTGATTTTCACAGATCTACATCATGGCCATCGTGAATGATGTGAGGGGGTTTTTTTTCCACTTTCCAAAAGGGGAAGAGCAGAGAAGAAAATAAATCCGAGGTTATATTTCCCATCAAAGGTTAATCCTATGGTATCTGGGCTTTGGACAACAGTGTCACATCTCTGGGTCCTCTGGGCAAGGGGTGGAGTGTGCAGGACCATCAGCCAGAGCAACAACTCCCAGCTGCCCACTCCATTGGTCTCTGAAGTGTTGACAGGGGCCTGCAAATATCTTTATTTCATTGCTAGTTTACTCTAGGGGGGAAAAAAGTGCAATCAAGCTTTTTTTTTTTGGTTCTTCTCACTGATCAAAAGGTGGACCCCATTTACACAGCCATAATTTTTTAAGGACCTGTCCCAGCTTGAGCCCTTCTTCCTCCAGCATGTGATATTGTGCTGTATCAGCAAGTCTCACCTCCTTAACAGCCAGGAGCACATTAGGAAACCAGCGTGAGCTGTGCGAAGGAGCTGTGAATTAGCAAAGCCTCCCCTGCCCCTTGGCAAAGCCTCGTCTTACACCTCCCAGCAGGAATAGCTACAGCTGCTTTCTGCAGCAGAAGTGAGAGCAGAGAGGGTGTGATGGGGGGGAGGCAACGGGACAAGCCATGAATCCTTGCATCCTCTCAAGGACACAGCCTTGGGTCACAGCCAGTCTGCCACCCACAGCCTGGGCTATCCACACCAGCTCTGGGAACAGGGGCTTTGCTGTGGTCCCCACATGCCTGGTGTCTCCAGCCATACATGTCCCACGGAGGATGGATCACCCCTCTGCAAGGACAAACATCCTCACCCCCAGGTCTCAGTGATCACTTAGGGATGGAAGATGTTCCAGTGGGTCAGGCAGCAGGGAAGGAGAGCAAGGAAGGGTGCAGATCAAGCAGAAAAAGCCCACCCGCTCCTCTTTGCTTCTTGGGGGCATTTTTGTGACGAATGTTGGCAAATCCCTGCTTTGCCCGGTGTTGATTTGGGAAGAGGGAAATATTCCCACCCTGCTCTTCCGCGCCTGCAACATCTCAGCGGCGCCAGCAGGGATGAAGACCTATGACTGAGAGAGAAACGGGCAGATGGGATTATCAGTCACATGTGCCACCACTCTCTCCTTGTCTTAGCTCCTTTTTCCCCCTGCATTAGCTCCTCGAGCGGGTTTTTCAGCCTGTGCTAACGACAGCGATTTGATGTTTTACACAGTCGGCTCCTTCCCGCTGTCTGTGAGAGGCTGGTGGGTGTTTAAACACACCCGGTGGGATGTTTCTGAGCAAGGCCGGCCTTCCTCCGCACTGTGCCCGGGAGCATCCCGTCAGGAAAGCCTCCCTGGGTGCTGGAGAGCCCAGCAGCTCTCAGGGAAAAGGCCTTTTGCCTTGTCACCTCTGGCTGTAAAACTGCTGCTGCCCTCAGAACCTCTGTCTTTCCCCCCGCCCTGTGCTGGAGGGACCCCTTAGAAACGTTCAGCCAAAGCAAATGTGCTGCAGGAAACAGTGGAAGGAGATTTTGTGGATAAAATCTGCAGCCCCTGCTGGGGTTAGCTGTTCCCAGACCCTGATCCTTTGGAGGTAGAGCTGCTGGCATCAAGCATTTCCCTGGGATTCCTGTGAGATGCTCAGCTGAGGACTTGGTGCCAGCTCCAAGCTCAGATGCCCATCCCCACCTGAGCAGGGTGGGCTTACTGCAGTGCCCAGGTGTGGCCTATAAGCCACCTCTGAAATAGCAGTGAGGAGGCTGAGGGGATCTCCCTGCCCTTCTCCTGGGGGAGTTGTAGCTGGTTACTGCTGTCCTTAGGCCAGCACAAGGCTTCCACTGTCCCTGAGTCCAGTCCTGCTTACAGGTGGGGAAACTGAGGCATGAGATCACAGGGCTGAGAATAACAGTTCCTACTGGGTTGGGCATTGCTCCTCTGGTCTTGGCAGGAGGTGGTGTTTGCTAAGTGCTTTAATCATGTTTCTTACAGTTTCTCCCTGCAGCAACCCTTTTTTGCTCTGCTGGGTTGGGGATCAGGAGGCTTTCAGTCAGGGCTGTGCTTGGTGGGGCTGAGCTGCTGCCCCCATTGCCCCCAGGGCTCTCACCTGCCCCTCAGACCAGCCTCTGTGCCAAGGGGAAGAGGTTAAGCCTTATTTTGGCACACAAATGACTCCAGTGAATTAACTCGGAGATGTTATTACAAGCCATGAGAACAGGTCAGGTTTCAGTCTGGGAAGGAAGTGGGTAAGTAGTGTTTGACAATCATCTCCTGACTGAATCAGGCCAAGAAATCAGGCTTTTTTTCCATATTCTGCCCCTTCCCTTGGCTCACAGTGAAGGGGGGTGGCTCTGTCACTCCTGTGCACCACTGCAGGCACAAGGGAGGTGGGAGGATGCTGTCCCACAGGCTGGGGCAGGAGAGAGGCTCCAGCAGTGCTGGGAGGGAGTCTGGCTCTTCTCCCAGCAACAAAAACTTATTTTAGCTGGGAAATTGGAGGTCAGGAGGACTAGACAGACCTCCCAGGCTGAATTTCACAGCCCTGAGTAGAACAAGTTGATTTTGCTAGCGCTGCCATACGGAGACATGCTGCAGACGGAGAACGCTGTATCCTCTGTTCCTGACAAACGCCTGTCATGAGAGCTTGAATATAAAGCAGGAGCTTTGGCAGAGGGAGCTTATTTAGTGTTTGTGTTTGTCCATAAATTCCCGTTTCTCTGTAGATCATAAGAACCTCCAGAAGCCCAGAGCAAAGCCAGGGCTCCCGTGTGCACAGAAATGCAGGAGCGAGACCCGGCACCTGCAGGCTGGGTCCTGCTGGAGAGAAAGCCAAGCCACAGGCTGTTGGCATCCTCATGAAGACAGGCACAGAGGATGGCAGTGATGTTCCCATGAGGTGCCTGGACTGCACAGGCCTGATGTTGCCTGGTCCTATGTCATGGAGCCTTGTCCTGATGTCGTAAAGCCAAGAGGTCATGTAGTAATGCTGCTGGCCAAGCCACCAACCTCCCCACCCCGGTGTCAGTGCCATGGGTCACTGACAAGATGTGCTGTGGAGAGGAGGGAGAGCTGCTTTTTGCCAGGGGGACCCTCCTTGGCATCCTACTCCCTCTCAGCTTCCCCTGGTCCTCACCATTTTCTCCTGCTCCCCCAGAGAAAGGATTTGCTCTGAACAGGGTCACACCCTGGCAGTGTCCATCACCCCTCCTGGCAGTCGGAGAAGTGGGAGAGGCGACAGCAGGACCAAGGGGACAGCTGAGAGGTGAGTGGTAAAACTGCAGTCAGATTTATTTCAAGATGCAGCTGGAATTTTATCTCATGTCTATTCCTGTGCTTTGTGCCTGATGCTGTGGCATGTGGGGACAGATGTGAAATGTGGCTCCGTGAAATTTATCTCTCTTTAGGACATGGGAATAGCAAATTCTCCCTCGAACAGCCATGTTTTAATTTGCATTTCCAGGGCTCTGGCAGAACCCTGGGTCCTGTGGTGTACTCAGCAGTGGATGCACTAAATGGCCATGAGTTTCTATGTCGCTGTTATACTGGGGCAGTCTGGGCAGCTGTCAGACTCAATAGCTCTCCTGGTGTTATCTCAGCAGTGATGGTTGCAAGAAGTGGATTGGGAATGGGGGAGTGGACCAGCTGGAGGGATTTTTTTAGTGGGTTTTGGTCTATAAATCCAAACCTCAGCTTGGCTTGACTTCTTCGGTGCCTGGTTGAATGGGCTGCAACACAGGATTAAATGTCACTGTGCAACAACATGGGTGATGGGTGTAAGAAGGAAGGGAGGGCAAAATCAAACGGGAGGGGAGAGAGCAGCAGGGCTGGTGGTGAGCCATGCAGACACATCCTAAGAAACAGAGTCCCCAGGAATGTGAGGATGAACTGCTCCTAGAGAAACTAAAAGGAGGGAGCTGCAGCCTAACAGCTGCTCCTTCACTTTCATTCATAGAGCTGTGATGCTCATGTGGTCATGGTGACAGATCACAGAACGGTTTAGGTTGAAACAGACCTTAAAGATCATCTCGTTCCAACCCCCCTGCCATGGGCAGGCACACCTTCCATTAGACCAGGTTGCTCCAAGCTCTATCCAACCTGGCCTTGAACATTTCCAGGGATGGAATGTGAGATATCTGCAAGGTGCTGTCACTCTTGCACCAAAAACTCTCTCAGTGCTGCTCTGAGGCTGTCAAGAAGCCCTGGGCTCGCTGGTGCTGTGTGCTGCAGTAACAGCCTGCCTCTCAGTGGGGATGGGGCTCCTGGGGACGATGCCATCTGGGCGCACAGGAGGAGACAGCCTTTGCTCCCTGAAATGTGTCAGCTCGGGGTGGAAGAAGCAAATCCTGCTTTATGGTGGCACAAATAGCTTCACTGATGGAAGAAGGAGACTTTACTAGAGGTGGTTATTGAGTCCTGAGCATCCCAGCTCTGGCTCTGGGCACGAGTTGCCCGATGGCACGAGGTCTCAGCGGTGCAGAGAGCAGCGTGTCTTTGGTGAGAGCAGATGCTTGCAGGCAGCTCACTTGCCATGCAGGCAGTGGTTGCCTGCCTTGCCTGCCCACCACAGATTGAGCTCGCCTGGCACAGGGCTGGCTCCCTGCAGACTGGCTGCTTGCATGCCTGCTTGGCTGCCGGTGCCTCGTGTTGGCTGGGGCGATGCTTCTTGGGGCGCAGCAGGGCCGCAGAGATTTTGACGGAATCTAAAAATCTTCCCGCAGATAATCTGAGTGCACCCAGCGATCAGCCTGTGCTCTGTGACTTGGTGAGATCTGGGGTGTCACAGTCTCGGGATGCCCAGTCAGAAAGTCACGCAGAAGTTTGTCAGCAGAAGAGGCTCCATGGTAATGGCTCTGAGGCTGAAAAAGGTGACTCAGGATGCTCAACAAGGCTGCAGTGGCTGTAGGAGCTCGCTCAGCAGGGGCTTCATGGAGCAGCAGGGCACAAGGATCCCCTGTACAAAGGGATTCTGGCATTTTCGCAGGTCTCCAGCAGCAGTCACAAACACGAGTGTCTCATAAGTGCCTCTCCCATGGGAACCCTGATGGATCTTTCATCGCTGAGTCAGGAAGAGGAGCTCTCTGGGCTGAGTCACAGAGCTTGCTGACAGCCTGCTCATCCAGCTGTGGGTCCTACTGGGCTTTGGACACTTCAGCTGAACCATTCAAGCAAACACAATGTCTGTGTTTCTTAAATGAAAGCTGCTCCTTCTTCCCTTCGCTCTGCTGCACTCCCAGCTGTCCTCATGTGTCTGCTGAGTGCTAGGACTGTCATGGATAGATGAACCAGGATCCTGGCTCTCATCCCCTGGGAATACCACCTGCTGTCTGGAGGACCAAGTGGCCTGAGTTTCTGCTCTGCTCCCTGTGATGCCACCACTGTCCTGTGTGGGCATCGTAAGCCTGCGGGGATGTGCAGCGTGGCTTGTCCTCGCCGTTCTGCAGCAATGCTCTGTCACTCTGCAGGTATCTGTTGCTGTGTGCCTGCTCGGGCACTGATCCTGCAAACGGAGCCAAGGGTGGATGAATTTTTTTTCCTTTTTAAGCAGAGGCTATGCAGAGGCAGCTGGAAGGCCCTGCCAGCGGAGAGCATCTCATGTTCTGCAGGAATGTAAAAGCCAGATGATTCCTCCGTGTGCCCAGCTAAGATGGTACCAGATAATCTTGCTCACATTTCGATTTCCCAGCCCTGTTGGGAAAAGCTGCCATGCCACTGTCCTCCCTTTCCGTGGGTGGTGTGTGCCTGTGAACACACTTGTCGGAGGGCAGCAGTAGCACTTGGGCTTACCCTGACTACCACTCCGTCTGTCAGGAGCAGTGGCATCAAAGTGACATCAAGGGCTCCAGGGTGGCCAGGAGAGGGTTGGTGCTGCGACACCAAAGGCTGACCCACCGGATGGGAGGCGCAGCAGGATGCTTGGCTTCTCTTCCCCGTGTGCCTCGCAGAGGCTGGATACGAGCGGCAGCCGCCTCCTGCCCCCTCCCCAGCAGGGTTTTCCCGTGCTGAGAAAGTGCCTGGCTCTGTCTGGTGGTTTTTCCCGGCTGGTGGAGCTGAGTCATTGCTGCTCTTCGAGGAGAAGGTTCATTTGCCCCCAAACGGTGCCTCTCCCTGTGGAGCAAAGCCAGTGTCCCTCACCAGACTGCTGTTGTTTTCTTCTTGTGAATCCATGGATTTCTTTAGCTGAGACATTTCTTTGCCAGTCATATATCCCTGTTCTGTAAAAATGGCCACTTCTCTCCGGGGATGGACTGTTAGGAGGCAGCTCCACCTTCGTTCATGGATTAGCCCAGTACATGTGTGAGAGACTCCATGCAACCAAGTGTGGCAGTAAAATCCATCTTTGGAGTGCCACAAAGATGCTCAGAGGGTGGGAGCACCTCTCCTATGAAGACAGGCTCAAATAGTTGGGGTTGTTCAGCCTGAAGAAGAGAAGGCTCTGGGAAGACCTTAGACTGCCTTCCAGTGCCTCAAGGGGCTCCAAAAGAGCTGGACAGGGAACTTTAACAAGGGCATGGAGTGACAGGACAAGGGGAAATGGCTTCACATTGATAGAGGGCAGGGTTAGATTAGATAATCTGAAGAAATTCTTTCCTGTGAGGGCGGTGAGACACTGTCACAGGTTGTCCAGAGAAGCTGTGGATGCTCCATCTTCTTCCCACTTCTTTCTTTTTTTCCCTGCCCTACCTGTCTTGAAACTCTTTCCTTTCTCTGGAAAGCTAAGGAAATAATTAAGTGTTTGCAACAATTTCCTACATAGCCCGTTTTCTCAGAGAACTGATTAAAGGCGAACAGGAGAGAATCTAATTTCATCCATGCTTTTATCTCCTCCTGAGGCATCACGCTTTGCCAGGAGAACAAGAAAATCCTGGATTTGGTGGGGTTGAATAAACTTCTGTTGTGTCCCTTGTTAAACAGAAGCAGCAGCTCCTGGGGTGTTGGTGTCAGTAGCGTACCCGGGGTGATTTTGGCCTGACTTGAGTCGAGCATGTGAAAAGAGATGGGCAAGACTCTCATCTCTCCCTACAAAGGGAGATCTGGGCAGAGGCAGCTACCAGTGCTGGGTCACACTGGCCTGTCCCACATGGAAAAGCAAATGAGGCTAAGGAATCACAGGCCGAGCATCGCTCAGCACTGAGAAGGTTGCAGGAATGTTTCTCCCGGCAGCTGCTGTGCTGCAAGGCAGTGCTGCAGTGGTGGGGTGAGATATTGAGTCTCCCAGAGGGACAGGCCCTGTGCTACCTGCCCCCCTCTCAATTTTCTGCCTCATATTTTCATCCTCTCCCTTAAGAAGAAGTTGTTTCTGCCTTTCTTCCCCTTGCCATTTTACAGCCAGGCTCCTCTCATTCAGCACTGAGCTCTGGAGGGGGTTGGCTGGGAATATCCTCATAGGGATGCCAGGACCTGCCAGAAGATCTGCTGTGGCAGAGGACAGCAGCTCCTGTGTCCTGTGAGTGGGCTGGGGGTCTTGCCACACACTTATCCCCATCCAGGAGAGTGGAGGCTGCTGAGTGCTGCAGGCGGGTGAGACATTTCTTTGATGCACAAGGACAAGCCCTTGCGTTTTCCTTGCTAACTTCCATCTTTGTCTCATGTAATTTCCTAAGCAAATCTCTATGGAAACAGGTACTGTTTGTTATAAAGCCTCTGTTTTTCACTTTGCTTTGTTGCTGTCGAGGAAGGAGGGGGGGCAGAAACCTACAAAGGGCAGATGAGGTTTAGGTAGGAAGAGATGATTCAGCTGCCTCAGCCCTTGGCACAAATGGGAGCAGCCTTAGCTGCTTAGATCTTCTTGACTCCCTTGATTTTGATTAGGACTTGATGCCTGGCTTACACGGCCCTTCTTCCAGTCGGCTTGGAACTAAATGGTCTTTAAGGTCCCTTCCAACCCAAACCATTCCATTATTCCTGTCCCAGTTGGATGGAGGGGAGCACTGTGGTGTTGAATGGGGGTACATCACTCTTGTGCCGAGTTAATAACGCAGATTTCACACCTCCCCAGTGAACCAACAGCCCTACAGCACCCTGGGTCTCCTGAAGGTCACCCAGCACCAGTCCTCTCCCGGTGTCCTGACAGCACCCACTGTGACATTGTTCCGGGGTCCATGTGAGCTGCCTCCGTGTTTGCTGTGGTGTGGGGGGAGCAGAAGCTGTGGGGTGTGACGCAGAGGGGCCGGAAACCACCAGGAGACAGAAGGATGCACAAACCCCCGCCTTCGTGGGACGCCGGAGCTCCGTCATCTCGCAGAGCTTCCTGCCCGCAGCCGGTTCCCAGGCTCGTGAGCTTTCTAACTTGTTTGTTTATTTTGGGTAGGGAGGGGGACGTTTTAAGAGCTGAGAGGGGAATATTTTAAAGGAGGAATTTAGTGCCAGATTGGCATCCTCTGCATCAGACGGAGCAGTGCACCAAAGCGTGCTCAGAGCTGCAGGAGGGAGCTGCGTTTGTCAGCTCCTTCTGCTGAGAGTCGCCCTTGATATTCAGCCACCCTGGGCCTTTACAGGGGCTGCGCTGGCTGCGGGGGCTACTAAATCCAAAGCATTGCAGAAGACTAATGCTCAGATCCTGGGGTGGGTTTTTTTTGGACATTCTAAGCTATTTCTGTTTTCCACCCGGTGGGAGTGAGCTGGGCCCTGAGGCAGATGTAACTGGCCTTCGACACAAAGATGAATCCATGGTGGCAACTCGCTCTTTGGGTCTGGAATGAAGGTCTTCCACCCTGAGCAGGAGCTGGTGTCCTCTCCTCATTGAAAGCTGATCCTGCTACCTGTTATGTTGGAACTGAGTCCAACCATCGACTCAACACTGCCAAGCCCACCATTAAGGAGCCACGGGCCCCTGGAGGATGGAAGGATGGAAGCATGTGCTTTAAGAGGTCCCTCTCCCACCCCTGGTTTTCTGTAAGTCATTCTTTGTGTTCAGCCCAAACCAGCCATGCAGCCACCCTGCAGTTGACACTTGCTCCAGGTGAGCTCCATCTCACCTGTTCCCTGCCCCACTCTACCAAGAGGCACAGCCCAAGGGCTGCTCAGCTGTCAGGTCTGACATTTGGGGATCATCAGCTCTGGGTGCTCCGAGGGCACTGAGCGTGGAAAACACTCCCTTTTCTGTGAAGATTTTATTTGCTTTAAAAACAGAGTTTCGGTCTATAATGTTAATTGTGATTCCTTCCAAAAGGAGACATTGTTACAGAGTCTTTGTTGTTCTGCTGGAATTAAAATACGTGATTATCAGGATTGGGATGCTGGTTAATTACCTGCTCATCTGTTGTAGCACTCCTGAATAGCTTGTGTGGCAAATGCATTACTTCTCATTTCAATGGCTTAGACAAGGTTATTCATAGATAGTAGAAGATAAATAGTGTTGCGAGTCATATTAGGGTGGTACAGCACTTTCCTGCTTCCTTTGGGTGTCCTCTCTTAGCCTGGGGAAGACAGGAATTCATCTGTGAGATGAGGTAAGCACCTTGCTGTGATTCATTTCACATCCAAGCTGATCACATCACCTTGGATGTGATTCAGACGAGCACGGCTTTCACGGTCGGCGTGGGAGCCGTGTCAGCAAGGTGGGATGGTTCAACCTGCCGGGGAAACTGGTTGGAAGGAGGTCCTGCAGCAGTGCTGAGCCTTGTCGACCTTGGTTGTCATGGCCTGCTGGCGTCAGGGAGCAGAGAAAGCGGTTTTATGCCCAAGGATAGGGGTCAGCCCTCCCCCAGCCCCACTTCTGCTCCCTCCCCTGTGCACTGCCTGATTCCGTGCCCACGAGAGCACACACGTCAAGGCAATGTTTGCTCATATGAGTGCCTGTTTGCCCACACAGCTCATTTGTACATCTGGCTTGGCAGATTGGTGCACATGCAAAAATGGGCGAGAAAACACTGAGGCCTGGATGGCAAATTGGGTCTGGTTTTTTCCTTCTTTTTTTTTTTTCCCTCTCTTTTTTTGTGTGTGAAGGTGCTGCTCACAGTTTCCTGGTTACAACTGCATTGAAGTGTGCCCTTCAGGAGAGCTTTGCCTTCCAGATATTGTGCTCTAACCATCTAAATTTTGCCTCCACGTTCGGTGCAGTAGGCCACCTAAAATATTTCCTGGCTTTTGATCAATAACACTTTCTCATGACCCTTTCCCAAGCTTTGCATCTCAAGATATGTCCCTCCTGCAAGGGCCTTTGGTCCCTTCCCTGTGCTACCCCAAAGCAAGGTGGTCTGTCAGCCCCAGACACAGAGTCTGGGGACAGATACTAACTTGGGTCCTAGACCCAAGCCTGACATCTTCATATGATGATACCCTAAGGCACTGTGATTTAAACAAGCTGCTCTGCCCACACCAGGTTCAACCTGCCCATACAGATGCCAGGAGCTGCTTTAAGCTGCCAATAACTTGGTTGTGTGTCTGAACCCAAGGACAGGCAAAAAGGAACCAGAGCATCTTCTCCAGCCTCACCGAGTGCCCAGTGGCTGTTGTGGTGTCCAGCAGCAGAGACCTGGCAGGGCCAGCACTGGTTTAAAGGTGAGTGTTTCTGAACATGGCTTTCTTGTCTTATTCCATCTTACTCCATTAAGGCTGAGAGAACTGGGATTGTTCAACCTGGAAAAGAAGAGGCTTCGGGGTGACCAGTTGCAGCCTTCCAGTACTTGAAGGGAACTTACAGGAAAGATGGGGCAAGACTACTTAGAAGAGTATGTAGTGACAGGACAAGGGGGAATGGGTTCAAATTGAAAGACAGAAGATTTAGATTAGATATTAGGGAAAAAAATCATTACTGTGAAGGTGGTGAGGTCCTGGCACAGGCTGCCCGAGAAGCTGTGGCTGCCCCATCCCTGGAAGTGTCCAAGGCCAGATTGGATGGGGCTTGGAGCAACCAGATCTAGTGGAAGGTGTCCCTGCCCAGGGCAGGAGGGTGGGAACTAAATGATCTCCAAGGTGCCTTCCCACCCAAACCATTCCATGATTCCGTGATCTCCCATTTCATCCTCTTTTAAGCAGAGTTCTGTGGGCGACTGCCTGCAATGGCTGAGACAGCACAGAGATATCTAGGTGCAGCTCCCTGTTTAATTTCCCTGCTCAGCAAAGACAGGCTTGAGAGATTATCCCAGCTCGGGTGATGGTTTTTAACCACAATGGCCATGAAAGTCTCCATTATTTATCTCCAAGCTGCTTAGTGATACAGTGGGTGGAGAAGGAAGCCACATTTCCTGCTCAGAGTGTGTGGGAATACCTTTTCAAATGTTAATTTCTCATGTTTTTCAAAAAACTACCCAAAGGCACCGGCCCGAGCAAACACTTAAGAAGCCTGTGCATATTCAAACCAACCAAGTTTTAAAAAGTCTGCAAAGATATTTGGGATTAGGAGGGAGGGGGGAGAATAAGAAGGAGCTCCAGGAAAAAAACCCGCCACCATTTCCCCCACTTCAAAGTTAAAATTAGATGTGTGCATTTCCCTCCTCTCTGATGTACCTTTCTCCAGGGAAATAGGTGATGGATGCAAAAGGCTGGAGGGAGCAGGATCAGCCAAGGGGTTCCCCTCCAGCAACGCTAATGAATGTCCCTCTTCCAAATCCTTCACCATCATCAAACCCCAACAGGAAAAGCACCAGGCAGGGATGGTGTGGGCTGGCTTGGGACCAGTGCTGAAGAGATACAGAAAACCACACGTCCTCACTTCTGTTCTGCATCCAGGGCAATCCGATTCCCCAATATTAAAACATCCCACTGTAAAATTCATCAGCTTCCATGATTTTATTTTTGATAAAACCCTTTCTACAAGAGCTGCCTGGGCAGTATGTGGCTGATGGGCTGTTGTGAATACACACGCTCAGGTTTTCTGCTGTAGCTTTTGCTTTAAAAAGAAAAGAAAACAAAAATCATACGTGATTTTAATGCAGATTTGAAAGAAAAGGACAAAAAAAAATCTCTTGGGCCTGTACCCACCATAAGTTTTAAAGTGCAGAATTTGTGTCTGTTGTTGAATAAGAAATGTGTGCCGACTGCCAAAATTCAGCTTGAAAGCAACCAGAAGATATCTGGGAAAAAAACAAATGTTTTGCAAATACCTTTTGTAATTGAAAGAATAAAATAATAATTTAAAAAACCCCAAAACCAGAAAGAATTCACCAGTTATTAAACATTGAAAAATATGGGACCTTGTATAACTCAGAGCCCAGAAGTGACATCTAAACTGAAAAAAAATACTGAAAACAGGGATTTATAGTTTGCATCTTATTCCTCATAGCCAAGAGGTTTTATAACCAATGTTTCTTTATCCCAAGTGCTCAAGCAAGAACAGAAAATGCCTCAAGCCTGTCAGTAAATGCGGTGAAGGGATATGGGTCCTGCTGTCCCTAAGTACAAATTTGTAAGGGTTTGGTTAACTCTCATTTTGGCCAGCCCTGGAACAACAATATCTCTTTTAGGTCAGGATTTTGTCACCATGGGCCACGCATCTCCCAGGAGGATGATCTTTGCTTCCCTCTTGCTTTTCATTTGGCCAAGCAGTCCTGGGAAGAGACAGGGATGTTCAGTGAAACCCCTCCCTGCTTGCTCCAACGAAACACGAGAAGAGGGTTTTTTCTCTGAAGAATACAAAGTCTGCAGCAACTGGAAATAGGATGGAGGGATCTCAGCTGGACTGTGCCCCTGAGCTGCAGGTGTGCTTGGTGAGCATCCCTTTGCACCTCAGTGAGCATCAGGTAACACAGTTCAGGAACCGCACGGCCCCGCCAGGATCAACTGACTGTGTCTGCCTGTGACAGCTCCTGAATTCAGGATAAAGGTAAGGGGTTTGGGGTTCAGCAGGTACACCTCTTCCCTGTCCTGGTACCCTGGGTTCAGGGCCACACAGCTGATGCTGTGACTCTTGCTCTCGCCCTCACTCTCCTGGGGGCTCTCCTGACTTAGTCTGGATTTGCAATCCCCACCCTGCTATCGAGGCACTTGGTGTACAAAAAAATAAGTCTTCGTGATGCACAAAGCAGAGGCAATCATGGGGAAAAGCTCTTCAAAACAGACTTCTTTTACAGATCAAGAATTTCACGACTTTAGTGGAAAGCACAAACAATACCGGGCCAGAAATTCATAATATTTGGTGCCTGGTTTGTATAGCTAATATCCCAAATAAATATTTCCGTGACTAATCCCTTGGAAAGAAAAACACAAAGAAAGAGGCTGACACATGAAACAAGATGATTTTGATGTTTGTTTTATATTCCTAAACACAAATTCTGCCTCTTGGGTTGTGTAACATGCTTCATCTAAAACCCTGTTAGTCTCTCACTAGGTAAATATGTGTTTGTTGTCTGTCCTCGTCCCATCCCTCTCTCCTTCCCCAAAAGCCAGCCAAAAGTCCTTATCCTCCTCTCTAGACTCCAGAAAACTCTGCATAAATTTTGCTGAAGATCTAGAGGCACAAAGTCGTAAATTCCAGAAATAATTGCAATTTTATTCAGTGTGATTAAACTATGGAAATTTTCTCCTTGGGATTTTTTTTGCATAACAGCAAAAATAAAACCCCATAAAGAAAGAAAAAAAACAACAAAACCTGTTAGCGTCATCAGAACCTAAAAATAACAGGAAGATGACTGCTGGTGCCAGAATGATACCAAACAAAATATATTATTGAATTAGATTCTTTCCAATTGTTGTTCTTAGGAATATATTTCCCTTTCCCCCTCAGGGTTTGTTTGGAGCCAAGGTATTCTGCCTGCCAGTGCCATTCCAGTGCTCAAATTAACAAGAAGTGATGTCTCTTACAGTAAAACCCAGTATCTATTAAAATATTGATGAAGGTGAATAAGCTGAGGAGTTTGTGGTGTCTGGTTTCTAGCTGGCAGTCAGGGATAACTTTGAAGGAATGGGAGGGAGAGCTGGACATCCTCACCCTGCTGCCATAGCCAGGACGAGCTTCCTGTTCCCAGAGAATACACCTCACGTCTCAGGAGCAAGTAGCAGGAGAAGCCTGACTCCAGGTACTGATGGAATGGCTGGGATGTCTGTCACACATTCCTTTCTGCTTTTCTCCCACTGCCAGTTCAGCAGCACCTGTTTTCTATCCCATGTGTAGTTTTAGAGGCTGTGCTTGCTGAGCTTTGCTGTCCATTCATTTATTTTTTTTCCCCATCTTTCATTCTAATTAAGCACCTTTCAATCTTGTTGCATTGTAGCTGAACATCTTGGTGACTGTGGGACTTTCTACTATGATGAAGAAGGGATTTGATCCACCAGGTCAGATTTTGTAGCTTAATCCACACCTCTCTCCTGCTTCTAGTACCTTAACATTATTTTCAAGGGCCTCCTGAAATCATCTGTCACCATTCCTCAGAGTGTCTCTTGCTCTGGCACTGCTGCCCCACCATTCCCATTACCTTGACCAGCAGAAATGAGCTGATTGCTGATGCTGCAATGTGGTCCTCTTGACACATAGGCTGTGCTTTCATTAGCTCAGAGCCACACACTCAATCTGCAGTCCCACTCTGAACTCATCTAACCATGTCATCTCCATCTATAAGGATTCCCTGGATGTTACACTAACGCTGCTGGCATCCTTCTCTTCTCTGCTCTGGTTGCTGATTTCCTTACAGCCCTCCCAGATGGAGCATCTCTGCCATCACGAGTGAGCTAGTGTCCTGCAGATGTGACGCTGAACAGACCCACTGTAAGGGCTTAGAGGAGTCCTGGCTTTGACCCAGGACCGAAAAAAAAAAGCCTCCATATTATGCAGCACCCTCTCTGGAGCTTTTCTGCGCTGATGGGAGGCACGTGGGGTGACCCAAAGCTGGTGCAGCCCAGCAGTGCAGCCAGGGTGATCCCACTGGCAGCATTAACACCAATGACCTGCTTTACCCTGAGTGGGTTTTTTTTGATAGCCAACGAGCATGTTGGATGCAATGCCTTCAGCTCCACGATCCAGGCAAGCACTGAATGGCACAATCCGGGCTGGAAGGAGCCATGTGTTTTCTTCTGCATGCAGCTACCACTGTGCTTCCAAACACGTCTCTCCTCTTTGCTTTTTTTGTACAGTAACTTTGCACACACAAACGTCAAACAGCAGCTGTTTGGCCAGCATTTTGAAAAGCAACTAGTGATTTTAGCTGCCTTAATTTTGAAGCCAGGGTTTCCACTCTACAGGGTAAAAAGGCTTTTTTTTTCTTCTTCTCAAGTAGCTGTGTAGATATTTTAACCTATTTCTTTTGTGAATGTGAACCGTGGAAACAGTCAGACCTTATCAGTCATGAGCATCTTTGAGGTTTCCCCTTGTAGAAAGAAAATGTCATGGTGCTTGTCAGAGCCAAGCAACACAGGGCTTCTCCTACTTAAATTAAACATAAGCAAACCTACAGTGTGTCAGAGCCTCCACTAGGTAAACAGCATGCTGGATAATTTTGGAGGTCACTTCAATGCTGGGGTTAAAATCTGAGCAGGAAACTGTGCTAAAAAAGGTTTCTTAAAAAGTCTTTCTCTCCTGGCTGAGCCATCTCAACCCCAGAGCCTTTTTGCTGGTGTTTTGGCCCTTCTTGTCTCTGGATGGAGCTGGAATTAAAAAGGATATGTACAGTTTTTGGAAAAAAGGACTAAAGTCACAATTTAGATCAGGGCTCTGAATCCTTCAAAGTGTCTCAGGAAAGCCTGAAAGATGTGGCTGAAGGAATTGATTTTTAGGGTACCGATTTAATCTGCTGCAGCTGAAAGATCACTTGTTAATAGTTTGGGGTTTTTGCTGTGGGCCCAGAACAGACCTCTGGGCTTGCAGTGCAGGGCTGTAGCTTTTCCAGCAAGTGGTTAAGAGCAGAAGGGAATCAAATTCAACTGATATCCCCTTGGGATTGAACTAGGAGCACTGAGTGAATTAAGTGCTATTCACTGTGGAAAACGCTACAAGATACTGATTTGTTTCTATGTCCTTATTTCATGACACAAAAGTAAAAAAATATTATCTTTATATGTGCTGAAAAGCATTTAACCAGAATTCCTGGTTCAATTCCAGAGAGAGAGTCCTGGTTTAATTCCATGCAGAGATGGAATCGCTGCACCAAGTTAGCTGTGGACAGCCCTGCTGGTGTGCTCCCACAGAGAAGGTCTGCAAGAAGGGACAAGCCTCTGCACTTCCCAAGGTCAGGATAAAGCCACGTATCCCACCCCAGAGCACCTTCAAAAGGTTTTGTTGAAACCCCAAAGCCCAAAGAGGAGACTGGCAGCGTCCTTCACCTTTCTACGAGAATCAACAGCAGGACAAGGTGCTGCAGAGATGAGCTCAGCTCTGTATGTGTCCCCTTCCCGTGGATGGAGGCAGCGACTGTGCAGGGTGCAGGTTTGCCTGTAAATCCCATTCATCACACACCAAGTCTTCTCCTGCCTAATCCTCTCTTCTTCCACGCCTGGCTAAATGATTTCCCTGCAGCAAGGCAGTTGTCCCCGATAACGCGATAGCGGGCGATGGCTCACTGGCTTATGTCAAATCTCAGCAAAATGAATGGTAAGGATGTGTCCCTATTAATTTATCCGCTTCTCATAAATTTCATCTTGCTAATCCTTGCCTCTCAAACACCTTCTTTTGGTGGGGTTGACTTCAGCTGCTCAGAGAGCGCCACTTCTCTACAGGGACAGGCCCAGGTCAGCAGTGGAAAGAGGCAATTGTAGAAACACAGAATGGTTTGGGTTAGAAGGGATCTTAAAGATCGTGTAGTTCCAACCCCTCTGCCATGGGCAGGGGCACCTAACACTAAACCAGGTTGCTCAATGTCCTATCCAGCCTGGCCTTGGACACTCCAGGGATGGGGCATCCAGAGCTTCTCAGGGAGATCTGACAACAGGCTGCAGGTTTGTAAAAGTCCTGCTCCTGGGTGGGAGAATCAGTAGGCTTAAACAATAGCAAAGCAGATGCAGTTTGAGCATTACAGAGGAGGGAAAGAAAACATGGTCATGATAGGTACAAGGTAAATGCTAGAGCAGATCGTGGGAGAGATTGCAGAGGCTGCATCTGAAAAGGTTGTGTGTGGAGCCTGTCAAAATTCTGTCTTTGGAGTGGATTTAGGTGTAGATGACCATGCCCTTGTATTCCCTAACAACAAGAGAGAGCTTTTAGATCTCTGTCGTTCATTTCAGCCCTATTTTTCATTATTTTTGTGATACTGCTGTTGGAGATCAGGAAAAATAAAAGGGAAAGTCTGTCTTCTCTTATATAACTAGAAGTAAATACATAATGCAGCTTAATTGAAATTACTGACTTCCCCAAATAAGCTGGATGTAACTCGATCAACAGTGATCTGGTTAATACAGAAAAAATGACTTTGTGATATCCAGTGCCCACAGATTAGAGCACTGAGGATGGAGTAATGAGACACCAATAGCAGATCCACAGGGAAAGAAGACCATGTAGATTTGCTGCTGACGCAAAAAGGATAACTTGAGCAAAAGCAAAATCCAGTAGTTCAACCCTGGAGCAGGAAAAAGAAGGGATGAGAAACTGGATTAATGGTACCCACCCTGGGGTTTTGTTCTTTGTTGGATTTCTTGAGCAGGTCTCTGCTGTTCTGGACCTCAGCTGAAGGTGTAGTCTCAGTCTGATGCCTAAAGCTGTAAAAAAAAAATTATGTCATTTAAGGATATGCTTTGAAAACACAACAAATCCATTGAGCTAGCTGAGTGCTTTGTCCTTGAGTTCAGCTGGAAACCTCTAACATTTGAGGGGCACTCCAGAGGAAAAGACAACTATTTAAGGATCATCTGGAGAGATGGGCTTCAGATGCCCTTTTCCCTATTTATACTTATTAGAGATGAAATTGAAGTTCAGTATGATTAAATTATACATATAAAGAAAAGCTTCCACAAACAAGAAAACATAAGCAACGTGGGAAGGAACAGAACTGCAAAGAGAACGAGAGGAATGAAACCAAACAGGATGCCAAACTGCAAAAGACATTTCAACAGCACCTAATTAAAACTGTTCACATTTGCAACAGACAGAAGGTAAAGACATTCACTAGGAAACAGAAGAAAGGGAGTTTAAAAAAAAAAAAGCATTAAAAGGAGTGATTTAGTCAATCACAGGAAATTCTGGAAAAACAGCAAGATTGAGCAAAGGGCAGTTGCAGAACGTGAAGTGCATTTAGAGTTGGGGAGTTATTTCCAATTGTCTCCCAGCAGAAGTGACTCCAGCTGGCAATAATGAGGAATGTGCTGTTCAGCAGCCCCTGCCCACAGTGCCGGCAGCCTATGGGGAGCTGGCACTGCCAGCCTTCCACACCCGTCTCCATGCAGTGCTTTGAATAATATCACATAGCAACCAGCCCAGGACCGAGAAATCAGCCCAGGTCCCACTCCAATAACTTAATCACGAGATTATCTCCCAGCTTCTTTTGTTAATTAATGACTCTTCATCTTTTGGCTTCAGAAACCGTAGATACAGCAGTAACAGTGAGGCTGAAAATCCATCGTGGCACCTTTGTTAGCAGGATGAACTAATAACACTTTTTCTCCTGTGACACCTTTCAAAACCTGACATGTTCACCACTGGGCTCATCTGGTTTCCGATGTGTAGGAGAGCAGCAGCAACTTATAAGTGGAACAATCAGGACAAATCTTTCAAAAAGGTCAAATCAAACCTTCACTAGTGACAAAAACATGGAAGATGAAAAAAAGAGTCAAGAAGAAGGAGCTACACTGTACTTGGCTTGTCTCTGTCTAGGCAAAATCATTTTCATAATCAGTGAGCAAGGGGTGAAAATAAGTGAATAGTATTTGAAAGGGAAAGGATGGTCGTGTACCATGTTTGAGAGTGAAAAGGGGAGGGTATTTTTCCTTCTTGTGGTACAGACTTCACTTTCAGAAAGGGATGGCTAGGTGAAAACTGAGCTTCCTAGCTAGAGAGAGGTTGATTTATGTGTACACAAGAAATCTCCCTGTTCTGAGATAAGACACCGAAGTGCTTTGTTAATGATGAATGATGAATGGGCAGTCAAGCTGTAGGAAGGAACTCTTCATTAGGTAAGTCAAGAGCCATCTGAGGCCTTTGGTAACCCACCAGTCTAGATGCTGCCTGAGATCCAGCCATCCCTTCCTCATCCACCCACAATGCTACACGGAGACGCCATAAATCACTCGTACGCTCCATGAAGAATTGCCATCAGTCCAAAGGTGCATGTTAAACAATCCCATGCTGGGATGTTTGTGTTCCCTCTCTGCCTGGATGGGTCCCAGATAATTAGCTCTGTGTTGGTGGATGACAGCCAGCAGGGATGTTTCAGCCCTCCAGAACAGGAGGGTGCCCAAAAGGCTGGAGGTCCTGCTCGGGCCAGCCCAGGTTACTCTCTTGCTTTTGGCATGTTGTGATTTGGCTGTGAGAGTCAGGACGAGGCAGCAGGATTGTTTCTAGCCCTGTCACAGAGAAATAGAGCAGTGTCCCAGAGAGGCAAGTGGCACAGGCATGTGGCTGTACTCATTGTCTCCTCAATAATGTCATTTTTGCAGGGGCAATGGGAGGGGGAAGAGCAGAATCCCCCCTGGACCGCCTCCTTCGCCGGGAAGTGACTGATGAGCCTGGCAGCCTCTGAACAAATATTTCTGATGCAGAGAATTCACTTGTCAACTTGGAGGAGCCCCGAGAGGAAATTTCCAAAGCAGATCTGTCGGAGATAATGACACCGCACAAGGAAGCCCTCCTTAGGAGGAATGTCTTCAGAAGACGTGGAGTGTTTGAAAACACGATGCTTCTGTGTGTTCCTGTTGATGAGTTAAAATTCAAGCAGCCGTGGCTGAATTTTTAATCTGTGAGCTGTAACAGGTGAAGCTCAAGGAGGCGGTGAGTCATTTTTTTCACCTTCCCAGATGCTTCCTTGGTCAGTCAGAACTTGTTTTCTTTCCAGATCAGAAACCTCTTTAGGCCCGAGATAAGTCACTGTGTTCTGCCTCATCCAGATTACAAACCAGGGAATTTTTGTGCATCTGGATGTTTGTGTAATTGCCTAACACTGCGAAACCTCATCTCAGCTGAAGCCTCTTAGCTCCACTGTTAGATAAAAAGCAATTAACAGTAACCATAACCAGAAACACTTTCAGCGTGAAGACAGGCAGTAAATGGCAAATAGATATATCAACAAATGTGTTTTTGCCTTGTACTTTGCTGTTTGCAGTCAATGGGTCATTAATTTTTATATGAGTATCACGTACTTATAAGTGGTTTGGGAATCTTGGAGTTATTACCTGCGACAGTGGCTTTGATTGTGTTGGCTGCTCTGTGCTGCCCCTGATCCTTCAGTTTAAAAGCCACCCAAAAGGATAGAGCAGCCAGAATCACACCCCGAGGCAATCCTGGGTGCCCAAAGGCACTGATTGCTCCTTGCACTTGTTGAATCTCTCAAATATGTTTCCTCAACACAGGGCTGGGTTTGTAGAGCCATTTCCCCTCTGAAAGCTCATCAGCATGCACACATCGTAGGTGTTGTTCTTCTAGCTTTTCTGAGTAGCGGTATTTTATCCTGTCAAATATGAAATTGGCTCGGGTCAGGAATTTTGTGCTGAGCTAGTCAATCTTTGGGGTTTTCTCTAATTAAATCTGGGACAGACAACCAATAGATTCGTCAGCTGAACACGGATAACTATTTTAATCTCCTTTTTCCAGGTGTTTTCAGATCGTTTCGCATTTTCTGATTCATTAGCCCGAGTTTCAGTTCTCTGGGAAAAAAAAAGTAGGAAAACCTATATTTTACTGGGCAAGTCAATTGTTTTATACAAAATAAGGTTTACTTTCCATGTGGTCACAGAGGCACTTGTAGATTATCTGTGTGCAAAATGACACGAATAACATTAGCTGGATTCATGCAAGTGGGGTTTTTTAATCTGAATAAGTGCAGAGTTTCAAAAAAAAGCAGATACAGAGGTGTCTAGGATGAGACTGCCTGTTACCACACTCTGCACTGGAGCTGTGCTTTGGCTATCAGTAATTTTTAAGCTTGGTCTCCTGGCGTTAGCCTTTGTCTCCAGATAATGTATCAGCAATTACCTGTTCAGTTTTATTATGCTCTTGTTCCTTCATGCAGACATTCAGGACTTCATTTGCTCCCACCTTGCAGACAGATTTAAATGTTAAGCTTGTTTTCCTACCAGATGGAGAATAGATGCCTCTATTTCAGGTAAGTGTTTTGTGATCTCTCCCTGGTGTGAGAAGATGATCCTGTGCTTGTTACAGTTCAGGTCAGGAAGGCTGCGAAATGCAAATCAAACCAGACCTTTTGTGCCTGACAGGTTAGAGGGGCTTTGCTGAGCTATTTGTATCTTTAATATAATTTGGGTGTCCTTCTTGTGCAGTAATGTAGCTGTGGGCAGTGCAAAAGGATTTTGCTGGAGCAGTTCAGCCTGGAAAGCCCCATTCCTGGAAGCACTCAAGGCCAGGCTGGGTGAGGTTTTGAACAACCTGGTCTAGTGGAAGGTGTCCCTGCAGAGGGGTTGGTCTAGGTGGTTTTTAAGGTCTCTTCCAACCCAAACCGTTCTATGATTCTATGATTTTTATGCCTTGACCCTTCTTGAAGATTATGGTGAAGTAAACCAAAAACAAGCCAAATGTGCAAAGACCAGCACCTTGGTCATTGCAAAATATTGGGCTGCTCATAAAATATTCAGGGAAGAGGGTTTCTACCCCTTGAATGATGTGAATTTTGTGAATGTGGTTCCCAGCACAGTTCTGCAACCATTTCCCCCCCTTTCCTTACTTCCCTTATAGAGGATAAGTCTCTGCTGTACTAGTTTCCCACAGCCAAATGCAAGCAGGCTGCCTGTCTTATCTCCATTTGCCCCCTTCTGTGCAAACACTTCAGTCACTTCCTGCAAATTTAATGTTTTTTCAACTACTGACGTGCTCCTCATCTCCACTGTGCAATTATGAAATGATGTGCTGATGTTTTAAGGCAAATGTTTTTGTTTTAAAATGTGCAACATCCAAATTTACCAAAAAAACCCAAAACAAACCCAAACCAAAATAAACAAATCCCTCCCCAAATTCCCTCTGATGCTAATTATAGAAATCTCATCTCTCCAGCAGAAGCATCAGTCAACAGAGGGTTTGGTTCTTTTCAGAGGCTGAATCTTTGGAAAAATATACTGAGGATGGTGCATAAAAGTGGGGGATGTGACAGGTACGTGCTGGAGGTGAACGCTGAGAGTTTGGAAATGCAAACAGACTTCAGGATTTGCCAGTCCTCTTCCTCCCCCAACACCCAGAATATTGCATTTGTTGGTTGGTCTTCATTTTTAAATCATCCAGTGCTCTGCTGTCAAGACACATGTGTTGTTTTCATAGAGTTGGCACCAGAAGTTATTATTTTTTTCCAGCTCAATTTAGAGAAGGGTAACAAATATTCTGGGTTTGCTCTGAAATCATTACGGGAGGAGCTCCTGGATTATCCATCATGGTTGCTCCCACAGTGAAAATGCAGCTCTTCTGTCAGCAGGAGTTTCAGCCTGATGATGTTTCTGGCTGTCAGGACGCAACCCCAGACTGTCCCCACCACAAGAGAGGGTTGGAATAAACTGGCAAATTCATTCCAGTGCTGATTTTTATTAGGGAATCTTATTTAAATACTGCATGCTCCTCTTTCACAAGAAAGCCGGAGGCTTTTTTTCCCCTTCTAATACGTTTTAGAGGCAATCTGACATTTTCTAATGGCTCTCAGGTATGTATAATTTATCCTGCTCCACGTCCACATTTTCCAAAATAACACTGGAAAATCATCTGGGTTCCTGCTTTTTTTGGACAACCATTACTCTCACTTTTTTTTTTTCCAGGTTGACCTATAAATGTCCATATGCTGCAGGATAATTGCAGTAGGTGTAGGTTCCTTTGGAGACGGTCTTGTGTGGGAGACAATATGACAGCTCATCTGCATAGCACAGGCATCATTCCCCCGACTCGATTTAGCAAAGAGTCCTGGATCCAAAGGCTTCTCCCCTATCTCCTGTATATTTAGGGGATTGCTCACATCCACAGCGCACTCACGCTCTCCCGTGCAGTCCTTTCTCCGCTCTCTGGAGGCAGCTCAGCTGGCTGGAGAAGAAATCACAGAGTGCCACAAGCGTGGCCCACCGTGGCGTGGGGACGTGGCCTCTGCTGTTGGATCCCCACGCTGTATCCAGGCGTCCCGAGCCGTGTCAAAACTGTGTGTTTTCACACAGCTGGGATATTTCGTCACGTTAACCGGGACGAAGGCTGTGCTGATAAACTGGTGGAACTGATGACCCAGGAGGGTGTTCAGTCTCCCCAGATGCCATTACTTTCAATTAGGAGCTTGTTGAAACTATGAGAGGGGGGATAAAAAAAAGAACCAAAAAACATGAGAAGCTGGGATGTAAGTTATCAGCATGGAATTGGGATGAGGTGCAGGAGAGGGAGCTGTGTCACCCCATGCCTCAGCATCCCTAACCCCGCTACAGCTGGATGTCAATGATTTTCACCCAGCATCTAAGGAGTCTGCGGACATTTAAGTGTTTAATTTAAAGACCTCCAGCAGACAAGCACCCTTTCCATCCCAAACTACACCTTCCAGGTGTGTTTTGGAGAGGGATTGAGCAGGTGGGCTTGAACACATAGCAGAGATGGGGCACTTCTATTAATTTTGCAGGTTTTTATGCTCTGACAAGATGTGTTCCGTGGCTACAGTGGCTGTGTCAGCCTCATGGGAGCGCGATGAGCCAGGGGACACAGGGGTGGTCTCAGCACGTCAGTCATGCTGGGGGTTGGAGCAGGGGTTGGTCTCTGCCTGTGACAGTCATGCAGGTGTGTGTGACAGCAGCGCTGCCTCCGAGTCTCAGTCACGCTGGGAGAGTGACAAGGCTGGTCCCTGCCAGTGTCAGCCAGGCTGGGCGTGTGACAGGGGCGATCCCTGCTGGTGTCAGTCACACTGGGGGTGTGACAGGGGCGATCCCTGCTGGTGTCAGTCACACTGAGGGTGTGACAGGGGCAGTCCCTGCTGGTGTCAGTCACACTGGGGGGGTGATGGGGTGGTCGCTGCCTGTGTCAGTCACGATCTCTGACGGTGTCAGTCACACTGTGGGGGGTGATGGGACGGTCCCTGCCCGTGTCAGTCACTTTAGGGGTGTGATGTGGGCAGGGTTACTCGCGCTGGGGGTGTGACAGAGGCGGTCCCTGCTGGTGTCAGTCACACTGGGGGTGTGGCAGGGGCGGTCCCCATCTGTGTCAGTCACACTGGAGGTGTGACAGGGAAGGTCCCTGGTGGTGTCAGTCACACTGGAGGTGTGACAGGGAAGGTCCCTGGTGGTGTCAGTCACATTGGAGGTGTGAGAGGGGAGGTCCCTGGTGGTGTCAGTCACACTGGAGATGTGACAAGGGAGGTCCCAGACTGTGTCAGTCACAATGGTGGGGTGACAGGGGCCAGCCCCCAACTGTGTCAGTGATGCCGGGGATGCACCGGGGATGGTCTCCGGGAACGGCAGTCCCGTGAGAGTGTGAAAAGAGGCTGTGTCAGTCACGGGGGTGTGAGGGACCGGTCAAGGGGGTGTGACAGGGGCTGATCCCTGGCTGTGTCTGTCACAGGGGGTGTGACAGGGGCTGATCCCTGGCTGTGTCTGTCACAGGGGGTGTGACAGGGGCTGATCCCTGGCTGTGTCTGTCACAGGGAGGGTGTGACAGGGGCTGATCCCAGCCCTTGGTGACGCCAATACTGCGAGACAGCTCTGGGAGGAGCGAAGGGCGAAGGTGGGACAGGTTGGGATGTTTTGAGGTGGTCCCAGTGCAGTCAGAGCTGCTCGTTTTGCTTCCTTTTTAATCGCAGAATGGTTCACGTTGGAAGGGACCACGGTTGGTCATCTGGTCCCGCCTCCCCGGTTGTGAAAACGAAGAACTCACCGAGAGTTTATATTTTCCTGGGGCATCGCTAAAAACTTACTATTTACGTTTAATCGGGTGCTGCGTTAAAAAATCCTTTGTGCTGAATAGATTATCAAACGGATTATCAAATGCTTTTCTGAGCCCACCTAGAAATCCAGGAGTTACAACAAAAACCAGTGGGTACAGAGAACTGCTCAGCAGGTGAAGATTTCCCCTTTAATTCTTTAACAAGCTCACCTGTGCATTTTCAAAACAGAGTGTGGCCATTCTTGCACAATCACCTTCTGCCCCGCACCAGGAGTTACTGCCCTGCAGGCTCCTTTAGAGTCTTGTATCTCCAGCCCTTGAACTGAGCTGTCAGAGTTGAGCTGACAGAATCAGACAGTGATTTTTTTTTTTTGCATAGAAATTTGCTGAGAGTCTGCATCAATATGTGCCAGGAAAATGCAAGTTTGGGAAACTAAAGCATGACCGGCCTGCTTTTTACAGTCCTTGTGTAGTTTTTTTCCTGTTAGTTGTTCCATGGTCTTTAGAGCTTGACTCCAGGTTTTGTAACTGTAGTTAGAACTTGTTTTCTCAATCTTTCTTCCAAAAGCCTCACTCCTGAGGTGCCCACTGACTGAGACCCAGAGATGTAGAAGATCCTGGCAAGCACCACAGGAAGAAGCATGTTAGGATAACCAGGGTGGAGCTGGCTAGGATAGCAAAACGATTCCTTGCTCCAGGTGATTTTAGAGAGCGCAGCATTGGAGATCCTGAACTTTCTTTTAACGGCACTCCTAGGGTTCTGTGCTGGTATTCTTTCGAAATTCAGAGTCTCTAACAGCTATTGCAAGTCTATCACCAGAGTTCAGTGGGCTAAAGGCAGCCCAGCTTTCCCCTGGGGAGTTAAAATCTCAGCCTTCAGCCAAATATCACTTAAGTCTCTCTGAATTCAGCTCCTACTTAGTGTTTTTTTTTTGGTTGTTCTATGTAAAAGAGTCTGAAGCTCTCAGGTGTTTTAAAGTGCTTATGACAGTCCTAAAACAAAGTAGCCAGATGTCAGAAAACTCTATGGCCAATAAAAAATTCAAATTTGATGGGTTGGGATGTTAAACCCTGCATAAAATATATTACACTCCCATTGTGACAGCAAGCAAGTTTGCATGTTTTAGTGAATTTAATGGGGAAAAAAATTTAAGAAATTACTCCAAAGTAGATCTAGCTGACAAATTGATTACAGGTCCTCGTCTGTCCTGACAGACTCTTCAAAACACATGACAGTGAGGTGGCATAAATAAAAAGGATTTGGCATCCATATATGTGCACTGGGAATATAAATCTAGGACAGGCACAAAGCACCAATAATGCAATTTTAGTAGGAATCATATATTGTAATAAAATGGGTGATTCTCTTATTTTTCTGCCTTCTCCTTGAGGATTACAGCTGATTTTTGTGTGTGTGTGTGTGCTGGAATAACTCATCTAGACTGATGGGAAAGTCTTAGAATTTAACAAAAACATGTGCTTGCAGAGGCAACATATGAAAGGGAAGGCAGAGTACATTTAAATACCCTAATACCAGGAGGAAAAATTAAAATATGTGGAACTGGATAGAGCTGAGTATGTTTGTCTGAGGACCAGTATAATAAGATCTCTGAATTCTGTTTGTCATTTTAGGTTAATGGGGAAACATTAGCAGAGAGGCCTGTTCTTTGTTACCGAAAGTCAGAGGCGAGGTTTGGGACTGTGCTCATGAATTTGATGAGTGTGTTGACACTTTTGTCAGCCTGAGTGTTGGGGTGTGTACGTGCTGGTTTTATTACCTTGCCACAGAAGCCCTTTTCTGTCTCATCTCAGATCAACAACAGGAGACACGATGCACTGACTGGCACTGCCCTGGTTCTTTGATCTAACCCATGAGACATCATTTGGAGTGTTCTGCATTATTTATCACTACTGAAGTATTTTCAATTAAACTGACAGATTAAATACTAACTTTGCCTGGCAGATAATGAAATTCTTGTTTCTTTTCCAAGGAAGCTGACATGAAAGAAGCCAGACATGAGAGGGCATGGGAATTTGTACTGCTTGTCTCCACATTTACAAACAAATAAGCACTGTATGATACCACAAAGAGGAGGCAGGCTTAGTTTCTGGTGCTGACAGTTGTCACACAGGTGAGGAACGCTCAGGTGATTCCAGAGAAGCCTCACAAAGGTTGGACAGCTGGACATGGAGGAAGATTACTCACTGCCTTCCAGTCCTGCTAAACCTTCAGTGCAATAAGAAATCCTTGGTAGTTGTAATAAACCACAGTTTGGATTTTTAAAAATTGGCCATTCATCATCTGTGCCCCACACAAACATGCTTGGCTGTGGATATTGGTGCATGTCCTTATATATTCCTGGAGTTCATCACAGGGATGGAGCACCTCTGCTATGAGAAAAGGCTGAGAGAACTGGGATTCATCAACCTGGAAAATATAAGGTTTTGGCATGACCTAACTGTAGCCTTCCAGTACCTGAAGAGAACTTATGGGAAAGATAGAACAAGACTATTTACGAGAGCATGTTAACAACAGGACAAAGGGAAATGGCTTCAGACTGAAAGAGAGTAGGTTTAGATTAGATATTAGCAAACAATTCTTTACTGTGGGGGTGGCCAGGCCCCGGCACAGGTTGCCCAGAGAAGCTGTGGCTGCCCCATCCCTGGAGGTGTTCAAGGCCAGGTTGGAGCTCGATCTAGCGGAAGATGTCCCTGCCTATAGCAGGGGTTTGGAAGGAGATGATCTTCAAGGAACCATTCCATGATTCTACGAACAGGCTCCCGGAGCACCCGGGGGGTTCCCAGAACCGCTCCGCCGGGGCGGCCGGGAAGGAATCGCGGTCGCAGGATTTGAACGGGGCGGCGGAGCTGAGCCGGGAGCGAGGGCTGTCGCTGTCGTTGTCGCCGGGGAGGGGCCGCGCTGTCCGCCCGGTCCCGCCCCGCCGCTGCCAGCCGCGGCCCGCTGCGGGCACGGCCGAGCCGCGCTGCGCCGGGGACCGCCCGGCGCGGGGGATGCGCGGGGGATGCGCGGGGGATGCGCGGGGACCGGGAGCCCCCCAGGTAGGGCGGGGGGGAACGGGGCGTCGGAGCGGGCAAAAGTTGGGAGTTCGTGCTGCCGGGAAACAATAAATCCCTTTGTTTTTATACGTACATTTATTTTTATTTTTCAGCCTACGTCGCGGTTTGAACATCCCCCTCCCCGCGCCGCAGGGACCGCACGGCCGTGGTTATGGAGTTCTCTTAAGCCACGCAGCGCCAGCATCCCTTGGAAAGTTTTCCTTCCCCAAAGGCAGCAGCAGGTCAGTTAGAGGGCTGGAGGTGAGGAATACTCCTGTTACCCAGCTCCTGATTAAATTAAAGGAAATGTCCGAAGTTGGGGGTGAGTCGAGCCACGCTGTTCCAGGCAGTGACTAACGAGGACTAATCCGGATTGTTTTCTGTATCACAGCAGAAGAAAGCGCGGCTTGTGTGGCTGATGAAGCCGGCCTTTCTGAGATGTGAATAAGACCTTTCTCTGGATGCACATCGCTCTACTGCCCTGGTAACTGCCCTTGGTAAGCCTACTGAAAGTAAATAGGCAAGTTTTATGTTTATATATGCGTGCAAATACTGAAATGTGTATGGTTTTATATATGTGTGTTCTTACCTATATATGGTTGTATTCGGAGATGTCTTACCCGACCTTCCAGCACTTTGAAGGGGGTTTATGGAAAAGAGGGAGAGCAACTTTTTACACGGGCAGATAGTGACAGGGCAAGGGGGAATGTTTTCAAACTAAAAGAGGAGAGATTTAGATTAGATGTTAGAAAGAAATTCTTCCCTATGCTGCAGGTGGTGAGGCCCTGGCACAGGGTGCCCAGAGAAACTGTGGCTGCCCCATCCCTGGAAGTGTTCAGGGCCAGGTTGGACATGGCTCTGAGCAACCAGGTCTAGTGGAAGGTGTCCCTTCTCATGGCAGGGGGTTGGAATAAGGTGAGCTTTAAGGTCCTTTCCAACCCAAACCATTCTGGGATTCTATGATTTTTCATCTTTACATGGATTTAAAGTGGAAATTATCAATTTATGTTTATAGTTAAGGCTGGATGATGATAGAGGATTTAACTTCATTAAATATAGTCTGTGTTTCATATGCTGAATGTATGTTTTCTACATATCTAATAGTAGATTATTCTGTTTCTTCTACTGTCTGTAGTCTGTCCCATTCTTATAATAAGAAAATTGCCTTTAGTGTTATATATTTATCTTATGTTAATATCAGAAGAATCACTGATGAAACAGGTGTTTTATTGTCTAGGGAGGACTTTAAAGAGAGCTGAAAATGAGATGCCCTTACCATGAGTGGCCCAAAGCTCTGGATGTGCACATCATTGATGAGCTGCAGATGAACACAGTGTTTGCCTCAGAAGATGAATGTGAGTGTGGACTGGGGCCCTGGGAATGACATTTGTGACACAGGTGAGAAGCATTCAAATTATTCCAGAAAGACAACTAAGCAGGAAGGCCACACACTTAGCGTCCAGAAGGAGGTAGACATGAATTACTCACAGATGTTCAGTCCTCTTTGCAACTCTGCTGGACCTTCAGGTAAGCAGGAGCTTCCTGCAGAGCTGCAGTGTGAAGATAAAGAAACCTGTGAGACTTACTACCAGAAAGAAGGTGAGAGACCAGCTGGGGTGTTTGTCCCTTCCGATACCAACTTTGACCTGCAGTGTGAAGAAAAAGATTTAGAGCACAGTTCCTCTGACTGCTCCAGGAAACCACGGGGAAGACTCCACGATGGTAACGAAAATACCATTCTTGGTGACATGTTTGCAGAGGACCTGGAGCCTGTCTCCGAGGAGGCTTTGCCGTATCGGTGCAAGAAGTGTGGTTCCTCTTTCCAGGGTACGAGCGAGCTGCAGGAGCACAGGCGAACTCACCTCGTGGAAAACTCCTACCGCTGTCCCACCTGCGCCAAAGAGTTCTTCCGCGCGGCAAACCTGCGGATGCACAAGCTCATCCATTCCAGTGACAGGCCCCACAAATGCCCGGAGTGTGACAAGGGCTTCATCCGCACGGCCGACGTCTGGAGGCACCTGCGCAACGTGCACAAGATCGAGCGCTCCATGGTGATCCTGGGAAACGGCATGGCCAGGAACCCCTGGTCCGTAGTGCACCGTCACCAGCACGCTGTTGAGTACAGTGATCGGCCTCGCGCGGAAAACCAGAAGCCCGAGGAAGACGACTATAAGCCTTACACCTGCCCGACGTGCGGCAAAGGCTTCGACAAGCCCAACCTGCTCTCCAAACACAAGGTGATCCACCGGGAGGACAAGCCCTACAAGTGCCAGGAGTGCGGCATGGCGTTTGTCCAGCTGCTCAGGCTGAAGAGGCACCAGCAGACTCACTCTGGGGCGCGCCCCTTCTACTGCGAGGAGTGCGGGGGGACGTTCACCCGGCTGGCGTCGCTCCAGCGCCACCACCGCATCCACACGGGAGAGAAGCCCTACTCCTGCGGTTACTGCGGGCATTCCTTCACCGAGTCGGGGACCCTGCGGAGGCACGAGCGCACACACAAACTGGACAAACCTTAATTCCTGGCTCATTTGTGGTCGCGGTCTCCTCGGTTGCTTCTCACCTGAGCGAGGTCTGCTCTGTTGGGCTGGAGAAGGCACCCACCGCGAGCGCTCTACCCCGTCCAGACCCGCTGCCCCGGCGGGGAACGCTGCATCACAGGGATCTCTGGAACTTGTACTGGTAGAGGTTGCACTGACTGGCTTTGAACTGCTTTGTATGAACAAATTACCTAATTACCACTGAGTAATGAAATTACTGCACGTGGGGAGACTGAAATCACTCACATGTGCTCGTGCTGCCTCAATTTGCTGGACTGACCATGCATCAGCTTGAGCTTTGTGCAAGGATGCACAGGCTGTGAGACTTCTCTCCACAGCCTCAGTCACTGGATAAATTGGCCCTGGCCTCTTGAATGTGATGGCTCTCTGGCACTGGGTTTGGAGATCTGTTGTTGCAGGTATTTGCTAAGTCAAAACAGTCCAGAATTGTCCCTCTATCCCTTCTGTCCTTGTATTTTGCTGAGTTTTTCTTTCCACTGCATTTTTTCTATTTGAAGGGGGAATATCATGTTGGTTATTTAAAAAAAACAAAACCAAAAACAAAACAAAAAAACCCTACAAACCACTTCCTTAATAAATGCAACAGTTACCAGCTGTATTTCACAAGTGGTATTATGTAAGGGAGTACTGATACTTTATGCACTTTTGTGTGATGAGTTGAATGTCTGTTAATAATGGGAAAAGCTTTATTTTGGCTATGATGATGCATGCTCTTGGCATGAAGGATTGGAATGCATTTATGTCTCTAATGGAACCATGCACTCTATCCAGCTGAGTATTGTGCTAAGAAGCATTTGAGAACACAAAATTCAAAGAGCAAAAGACCAAATTTAAGCCACCTTTGCTACTCATCGCATGGGAATCTCCTTAATTTAAATGTTTTCACACATAAGGAAGCTTCCCATAACAAAACCGTGTTTTGTGTTCTGTGATGTGTCTGAGTGCTACTGAAGTGTCTGCTTGACTCTTCACTTTGATTTAGATGGTTAGTGAATAAAAGTTTCCTTACAAACTAGCCTGGCAGATTCAGGTGCTGCCAAATACTCCAAGGCTGTAACTTCCAAAGAGGTTGGTATTGCCTCAGTTATGGCAGTGGGGTTTTAACTTTGAAACTTTCTAATGACTTTTTTATCTGCTGTTAACCACTGTGGTAGAAGCATCCAGTTTGTCCTTAATTTGCAGCCTGAATTTCCTTTCCATATCAGCTTCCTTTTCGCCTGCCAGCTGCCATAATTTCACTAATTCCTTTCCAGTGCTTTCTGCCTTTTCAGTAGGAAGTTGTGCAGCAGAGTGAAGGTAAAGCTTCAGGGTAATGTACCTTTGCATTTACTACCAGGCTGTTTAATATAAAATACTAATTGTACCACTAGTTTGCTTATTCCATGGAGTAAAAAATAATGATGGCTGTTCTGCTCCTTCCACCTGTGCAAGAGCTGAGCAAGTGTCACACAGCTGTGGGTCCTGCCGTGCTTGATGTGAGGTCCTTGGCTCAGGTCAAGCTGAACCACTGTCTGCAGCAAAACTTTAACTCGATTATGAATTGGAGACTAATTCTCCTGGCATCACTGATGGGTCGTTTTTATTTAATTCCTCAAAGAAACCTCCAGATGGGGGAACTGATCTGCATCCTGCTTCTGAGGATGTGTTCTGTTGTCTGTGTACTTTTGTAATGCTGGGATGGCTGGACCCTGTGTACCATGTGCATTCACTGCAGTGGGACTGAGACTTCTCCAAACTCCCCTCCAGGCAGGAAGTTCCAGTACCATTTTAGGTTTCCAAAGGGCTTTTGCTGGGGCCCCTTAGCAACAGCTCAGTCTTATCTGAGGGCTGCTTAGCCTCTCTAAGAGGAGAGATCTTTGCATGACAAGAATCTTGACTGACTGTGGGTAAGTGATCTGCAGAGAGAGGTCAACAGTGCTGTTCTGTGGGGACTGTGATATTCAACACCTTTTCAAGTGACCTGGAGAGAGAGAGGGCAGATAGTGAGGTGACAAAGCTGTTCTAGAAGCTTTCATGCAATAAGTTTCCACGCTCATCTTCTAAACCCATTTTGAAGTTGTCATCTACAGCCTCCCCTGTTCAGCATCCTGCTTCTCCCTTGGGTATGCAATGCTCTTGCTGCAGGGGGTTTTAATATCCAATTAAACTGCACCACTATGCACATCTTTATGTTGTGTGACTGTTCTGCTTAGGCAGTTGCAGTAATTGAGAAAATCCAGTTATTCTGCTTTTCGATGTTAGCAGTTGGTGGAATTTGTACCTATAGGATAATGGTGAAAGTATTTTGAATGAAGGTCTGTTATATGGGAAGAGGAAATGGATGGTGAAATGAAAACCACTAGGCTTAACTAAAAGGTTATTAAAAAGACACTTGCCTGGAAGGTTGACTCGCATATAAAGTGCTTGGATGTGTGAAAGGAGTAATTAAAATGTGATGGCCTCTGGGACAAGTGTGTTGAACTTCTTCAAAGAAACTTCCATTAACTCCTTTGCAAGATACAGTGACCTATAAAACGTGACTGCCACCCCTGGCAGAGGAAAGGATGGAGTCAGCCAGGCATGTACCTTCATTATTCTTCCAGATTGGTCCCCAAATCCTTCCTGGAAGAGCTTGCATGCAGGAGATTGGACAGGGGAGGAGATGGGACAGGCTGAGGCAGAATGATACCAACTCTGGAGAAGCACACTACTCTGGGTTTCATCCCTCACCTGCTCACCTTGAGAGGGAAGGGGTGCTTGTCCTAAAACCACACAGAGCCCTGTTCTCCCTTCTGGAAGGTAAGTGGTAAACACAAGCCCAGGGTGTGCTCAGGTTCACTCTGCATGAGAGAAACTAAAATCCTGGGATACTCTGACTTGGGAAAACATCAGAAACATTCCCAAACTGTAGCTGTCTCCTGCAAATGAACCTGGAGTTGGGTTGGCAGAGCAGGAGAGGTGGAAGGAAGGGCCAGAGGCAGGGGTACCCTGAGGTGATGGGCTGAAGCATAAGCCAAGCATGGCTGGTGGAGATGATGGTGAGGGCAAGGATGACTTGGGGTTGTGTCTACAGGCATGAATTTCATGTGAAAAACATGCTGAGACTTGGATCCTGATTAGATTGGCATTCAGTAAATAAATATCACTTTTTTCTTTTAGCTAATGGGAAAGGTGGAAAGTGTTTTCTCACACACACTGGGGCCCTTGCTGCACTGAAGAGGTACATCTGCTATGTCCCCTCATCTTTCAGACCCACCTCTGCTCCCATGGGACACTCAGGTGTGTGGGGGGTGAATCTTTCTGTGTTCATGGAGTTGTGAAAAACAGCTGGGAGTCCCTGCAGTGTCGAGCCCTGTCTGCACAAGGATGCTCCAAGGTGGGTTGCTATCCAGAGAATCACCTTCCCTTCCCCATAGGCTCAGATGCAGCTGCTGCACCAGTGTGACTGGTGGGGAAGCAAATGATGCTGGACAGGAGGACAGCACGGGATGGGACTGCAGATCCACTGTGGAGGTGCTGGAAAGACCTTTCAAGCCAATTTCATAAACCAGAAAATGAAGCTCTGAGCCCTTCGCATGCGTCACTTGAGCAGGGAAATCTGACTTGCAAAATGTGGCTTGTCACCAAGTGAGGCTGGATAAACCAGGTACCGACCACTGAATACCTCCCTCGTCATTTGGAAAACCCTTGGGCTCTGGCATTTGGGGATGCAGCAGTAACTAGACACTAATTACCGAAAAAGGAAGACAAAAATAAAAAGCCAAAAATGCTTCTTGACCTTTTGTTCTTCGCAGCAGACAGGTGAAAACAGTATGTTCCCAGCAGTAGCTCTTAATTATTTCACCACTGCACATCCCTCTTGCACTGCAAGTTAGAAATGTCAGTTTAATTCTCTTTTAATTGCCTCAGCTATCAGATACCTGAGAGAAGCCATTTTTACCAACCGTTCTTGGGCTCAGAAAGCAGGTTATTGCTGTAGAAATACTCTGCACTTCTGCTTTGGAAAGGGGCTCTACCGAGGGGAAAGCAAGGGGTGCAATTATTTTGCCTATAATTACTGTATCCAGCATGCTCTGTGTGAAAAGGTTGTGTGTTTTGCAGTGCTTGTCTCACTGGCAGCACAGGAGGGTTTGGGCTTTTGTTTGTGTGCATTTGGGGTGCTTCAGGCTTACCATGCTCCTCACCTGCATCAGGCAGGGATGCCTCTAAAGCTCCTCCACTCCCAGGGCCATTGCTGTAGGGAACCTGGATTTTAGAGCAGGAGGGGATGACAGGCATGAGGAACAGAGCAACTGGGCAGCTGTTTCTTAATGTAGCTGGTTTTGTCTTTGGTCACATTGATTTATGCCTAGATATGATGCTCTTGATCCCTCTAATGGCTACAGTGCTTATTTGAAAGCATGGATTTTTATTTTCTGCACTCTGTTAACTATTTTCCTGCTCTTTAAAATACAGAACTACCAGGAAACAAAATGCAGAAGTTATTAATTACAGAGGCCCTGGGGCTCTGCCAGGTTTCAGATCCAGTGGCTGTTTCTCTTGATGGCTGAGGAGCTCAAATGTTCCAATGCCAGGCAAGCAGGAGCTGCTGCTTCCATTCCTGGAGGGCCCAGCAGAGATGCAGAGTCATGCAGTATAAAAAAATACGATCTTAATAAAGGTCACCTGGCCACACAGAGCATTTCTAGAGAAATAAAAATAGCAAGAGGGTGAGAATCTAAGAACAACACCTTGGAGCTGTGATGGTAAAGGTGGGAAAGCTGCCTGGCATCCCACGAGGCTGGCTCAGCAGAGCAGATGCCCTGCGAGCTGTTGGCAGAGCATGTGGGCAGGCCAGGCTGCTTCCTGCCCCTGGGCACAGACACAGCAGTGCAGGCACATTTCTACCACTTAAAGAGAATTCAAATCAGACCCTGACCTCGAGCCAGGTGCAGCCAGCACCCAGAGGGTTTGCTGTCTGTGGGACATGCAGTGCTGAGGGTGGGAGGTTTGGCCTGCGACAGTTTTATTTTCACCGGTGCTCTTTGCAGTTTTGCAGGCAGGTCAGCAGGCTCTGCCCCGCTCCTGTGCGAATGTGTAACATTGCCCGGGGAACTCAGGATGTGTGAGGAGTCTGAAGAGCAGTGTGTGCCTGCTCCCCATGCTGGAGAAGGAGGGCATCTGAGCAGTTGCTTCTCAGGAAGGCAAATCTGATTGCAAACCCCAGCGGAGAAGTGGAGAAGCCCCATTCCTCTCCCTGACAAGAGGTGCAGCAAAATCCTCTTTGGATGCTCAATTCCTCTCTGGATTTACTAGTATCCCCCCTCACCCTGATGGGTGAGCACGGGTGGGTAGCCAGCCTGGCAGGAGCAGCCCCCAGGCTCCTGTGTAGGAGAGCAGAGCATCCTGTGCAAGTGTGTGGGTGTCCGGGTCACCTTTTTGTGTCCAGCAGAGCAGCTGCAGAGCCTTTGAAGGTGGGAAATCTTTCCTCATCCCAACTTTGGTGCCTGCATCAAAGAGAGCAGCCTGGGAAGTACAGGAGGGCTGCTCTGCCTGCCTGAGCCCTTTCCCACCCTCCTCCCTGCTGGTGATGGAGAGCACCAGCTGTCTGCTCAAGTTGTGCCTCCCACCACACCTACCAGGAGGCCTTTGCCTGCTCCTGGCTTTTAGATACTATTTCCACTTCTGCTGGAGAGAGCCCCAGCACCAGCAGAGCTCTCAAATGCTTTTCCTCCACTTTCCTCACAGGACTTCATGCTGTGACTTTCATCTCCAGTACCTTGTGATAAATCCTTGTTTTTATTCCCATTCAAGATGTGTTTGTCACTGTCTGGTCAGTCCTTGGCCACTGTGAAAGCAGTTTCTCCCTCCTCACTAGTCCAGCACGTGTGTTTCTGTCTCTCTCCACTGTGTGAGCTTTCCTGCAGGGATATTTCCTCCCTGCTTCCCTTACTGCCTGTCTCGCACATGCTGCTTAGCTTTCCTTTCCTCACAGGGGGGATTTCCGTCTCCTCTCCGGCATCAGGATCGAACCTTTCCCCTTATTTTGAGCTGACTCACTTCATGGGCAATCTCAGCACTGAGGACTCTCGCCCTACAGTTGTTTTATTTGGGATTAGCAGAAATTAAATCCCCCAAACCCCTGGCAACAGGTAATAATTCGGAAAAACCACTACAGAGCAGCCTTCAGCATTGCTGACCAGGACTTTACACCTGAAAAGATGGGAGTATGATCCTAATGCCAGGAGCTGGGAGAGCATGTGGGAAGGGGTAATTACCCCTGGGCTGCACTTGGAGCATCTTAAAATGGCCCAGAGCACAGTACCAGTGACCAGGTGAATGCCTGACAAAGCTGTCGCCATCCCACTGCCTCCTCCCCAGGTGCTCATTTCCTCTGGTTTTCCTCTCTTGGATAACTTGCATGCAGTAGATGAGAGCACATGCCTTGGAAACGGCTCTAGATCCAATAAAGGAATCAATGTTGTGACGCCACAGGAAACCAGAGACGTGCAAATCCATTTCTCTCTGAAGCTGGAGCCAACTGGGCCAGGAGGTCACTGCTGAGTGACGGCGTCCGTGAGCGCCCGTGAGCCGCTGCTTCAGTGGGGGCACTGTTGCTCTCCAAGGGGCTGAAACCATTATTTATTGCCTGGATGTGATGTAAATGAAGGATCCCCGTTCACAGTAGCCTGAAATCCTCCTCCAAATGGTTTTATTCCCATGTAACCTCCTGTTGCACTGGAGCCAACCCCAGCACACCAGCAAAAGGTGTTCGCTGGGTCTTGGCAGCATCTCTACAAAGTGGAGGGGTTTAGCTTGGGGTGGGGAAATAATAGGGCAGGGGACGTTTGAATTGGATTTTAGGAAAAATTTCTTCACCCCAAGGGTTGTCAAGCACTGGAACAGGCTGCCCAGGGAAGTGACAGAATCACCCTGAAGGGATTTAAAATATGTGTAGCTGTGGCCCTTGGGGACATGGTTTAGTGGTGGGTGCTGGGTTAATGGTTGGACTGGATGATTTTAAAGGGCTTTTACAACCTTAACAATTCTATGGCTCTATGATTCTATGACTTGAAGCCTGTCACTGAGTATAAAATGGGCACGCTTTAAAAACCAGAGGGCAAGAGAAAGCCATGGGAAGAGACCTGCAGGAGACAGACACAGGTTCATCTTGTTATGGTGAGAGGAGCATCATCATGGGGACCAGCTGAGGCCCTTGACAAGCTATAAAGAGAGCAGGGAGGAGGGCTGGAGCCCTTTCTCCAGCACGGGTTCCCACAAGTGGTGCTGGATTAGTGTGGTCCCTTTGGTGACCCTGGTATTGCTGATCCCTCTCCAGCTGTGCTGCATGTTTTGGGGGTATTGGGGGCATGGGGGGGAGGTCCCTCCCCATGCCCACCTCCTTCACGGACAAAAAAGAAATGCTGCAGAAGAAAAAAGGTAATTTTTATTAATATTGTTCTCCCCTTCAGTCTTTTGAAACAGGGTAAAATAAACTGTCCTCCCTGCTTGGGTCTGTGAGTAACATGTTTTCCTGGATTGGTTCTCCCTGCAGTGGAGCTCTGGGCTGAACATGCAGCCAAGGAAAAGCCTTGAGAGGTGCTGTATATAATAAGAAAGCACAAAGTCATAAGACCTGGGTGAGAAAATGATTTAAGAAGAAAAAGATGTCACAAAATCTATAGCGTGCAGATAAGTGCTTTTTAAAATTATTTTTCTTTGTAAAGTCCTTCCTTTTTTCCTTGCGGTCCCTGGACTGCTCTGAAATCTGCCTGGTATTTTCCCTGGTAACCAGAATTAGGTTATGGGGTAAACACCATGTTGCCTGCCCACAGAGAAGTAACAGTGGGAGGAAATCCAAATAATACCCTGTCTAAGTTGCTCCCAGGCTCATTGCAGGAGCTGTCAAAGGTACAAAGGCAGGTAGAAGCCCAAATTACAGGCTCAGGGTTTCCCTGGGGCTGTCTTGGGAGACCCCCAGCCCCATGGGATATCAGGACAAGGCAGCTGGGACAGCTTTCCTGAGCACTGCTGGCATGGATGTGCTGCTTTTAGGGGATGTCTGAGACCAGCTCCTGGGGGTCTGTGCCACAGCTACAGTGGAATTGTGGCACATTCCCAGCAACTGGGGAGACTGGGATCTGGGGGAGTGACTGGGCAGGCTGCAAGTCTGAGGCCACATGGGTGGAAAATGTGGGAAATAATACCTCAATATTTAGGAACGGCACAGCAAATCTCAGTGCCAGACCTGATGGGGGGAGGAAAAGGTGATTTTTCTCTCAGGCAGGCCTGATTTCACTCATTCAGCCTGTCCATCGTGGCCACATGCACACCAGCACCAAGGTGTGCGGCCAAGTGACCTGTCCAGCCATCAGTGTTTGTCCAGGTGGTCTGTGCTATAAATCCAGGCCTGATGTGGAAACCTGTCTCAGGTGGGTAATCTCAGTTATAAACCACACAGCCTCTTGGAAAAGATCAGCTTAAAAGCATTTGACTAGTATAGCTGGAGACCCAATTCCTTCTCTGAAGGCTAAACTTTTGAACTACAGATAATTACTACTTTTCTCCTCCCTTTGATGGCATCTCCTATCTTAAGCTTTAGAAACAGTATGTAGGTACTTTCAAGTTTAAAATAAGTGAACATCTCTTGGTGTGGCTGTGAGTTAAAAAATACCATCTTTATGTTTCCAGATGAAGAACCCGAAGCACAGGAGCTGGAGGTGTGTGTTCCCATTTGGTGGGTGAGTCACCAGCAGGGCTGAGGGCAGCACTCAGTGCCAGGGCTTGTCACACAGCAGCTCAGAACAGCTAAAACTGGTGCCCATGAGGGGGGGAAACACTGGCACAGGTTGCCCAGGAAGGTGGTGGCTGCCCCATCTCTCGGAATGTTCAAGGTCAGGTTGCACAGGGCTCTGAGCAACCTGATCTAGTTGAAGAGGTCCCTGCTTATTGCAGGGGCGTTGGACTAGATGACGTTTAAAATATCCCTTTCAACCCAAACTATGTTCCATAATCATAGAACCACAGTTCTATGGCTATGAAAGCAGGGAACATGACCCTGGTTTGGGACTCTGCTCTGCCATCCCTGTGCTGCTGGGTGGCTGCATGTTCATTAGCCACAAATGAGCACACCAACCACTCACCCTGGAGCAGGATAGACCTAGAGGTGTGTGGTGGGATGAAGCACAGCTGCCTTGTGCTCCTTGCTGCTGGGCTGGAGCTGTGAGCTCAGTGTGGAGGCGGCGGCGTGGTTGCTGCCCCAGCGCCTGTGGCACTCGGTGCTGGAGGGTCCCCGCAGGGACAGTCGTCCATCCCCCCAGCGATGGCTGGAGGAGGGCCATGCGTGGTGGCAGAGGCAGGCTGGCGTGTCCTGCCGAGCAGCAGGCAGCAGATGGCAATGTCGCCCTGCCAGAACCGCGGGGATGTAGGTGGATGTTTGCTGTGCCGACAGCCTGGGGACAGGGGACACACGAGACCCCCTCGTGGCAGTGGGTCCAGCTCCTTTAGACAAGCCAGAGGGTTTCAGGACGCACTGGGTGTCTGGTGGAGATGCTCCTTGGCCCCGGGTTTGTGCAGCTCCCTGCTCCCCACAGAACACACAGACAGGAGAGGTGAGCGAGGGGGCAGGCAGGGGTACCCCTTTCTGCCTGCTGCCCTCCGTTCTGCCCGCCAGAGGCTGCTCTGGGGCTGTCCACACCATCCTGGTCACAGCTGGAGTAGCTTCAGATGTAAAATAGCTCTTTCCAGGCCTTGGGGTAGGATGATTTTGACAGCTGGGGAAACTGAGGCAGGGAGCAGCACCTATGAATGGGTACTGGGGACAGCATGGATTTGGTCAGCTGTTGTTTTTCAGCAGGGGGGTGAAGCTGCTCCCACAGCTGAGCCTTGGAAAGGCTGGGACATGGGCTTTGGCAGGGTGCTGTGCCTCCTCTCCCCAGCTCTCTGTGGTGCCAGTGGGCATTTTCCAGGTGGAGGAGGCCTGGATGGCCACGGCTCTTCCCCAAGTTCAAGGACTGCTCCTGTGCCCCACAGCGCCCCAGTGGGATGGAGAGCTGGGCTGTTCCCCGTGGTTACCTGGCTTGGTGGTGTCCTGGGGCCGCCCCAGAGCCATACTTCCAGGACTTTGTGCCATGCACTCTCTATCCGATGGGAGCAGAGCCAGCACTGGAAAGGTTCTCTTCTCCTTTTCTCCGAGCAGCTCCATCCCCTCTTTTATCAGGCAAGGCTGCTGAGCTCAGGGAAACAGGAGCTGTTTGCCTGCTTGGGGCACGCTCCTGAAGAGTGGCTGTGGGTTTTGTTGACTTCTCCAAGGTAACAACTTACTGGTGACTGCACCAGTGGTACAGAAAGCAGGGCTGGCCTTGGCCCTGGGTGCAGGTGGGAGCTCTGAGTGCTGCCACTGCAAGTACAGTCAGCAGCCAAGGCACCTCGTCACAGGCCTGTGAACAAGAGGCCAGAAGGTACTAAGAAATAATTCTGAGTTTTCAAAAAGGGTACTGTGGATCCCCTTGGCCTACCCATTTCCCAAATCCAGGACATTTCATTGTGGTTTGGAAACAAGCTGTTCCTCAGGGTGCCAGGCACTGAATCTCACATCCTCTGCTCCCCAAGCAGCCACGCCTCAAATCAGCATAGGGCCATACTGGTGCTAAAAAACAAATTCATTTCTTCCATCTGAGCACTCCTGATTCAGCATTTCTTCTGTCAGCACTTTAGAGTGGATGTGAGATAACACAAAGGTACAGTGTGCAGAGGGGAGCCTGTCATCCCAGCCAGGTATCTCCCCATGAGGTGCAGTTAGAGAGACACTGGCTGTGCATTCTCAGCACACATGGGCTAGAGGTGGGTTTAGCAAAAGAGTACGTGGGTCATGGACACCACACGGTGTCCTCGTGGTGCCCTTCTCACCAACTCTCAGCTGTATCCCTGGCTCTGTGCTAAAGGATGTGAGTACATTGGAAGGTGCTGGACTTGGGATGCTCCTTAGGAAAATTTAGGCTCTGTGCCAGAAGGCATCAGGTCTGTGTGGCCTGAGCTTAATTTCTTCCTCAGAAGAATTTGTGTGGCCCTGTATTCTTTTTGCCTTTACCTAAAGCATATAATTTCTGATTGTTGTCATCAGTTAGACAGCAGACGGGCTCTGCTGCAGGGCAGCTGTGTTTTGGGGGAAGGAGGAGCGTCCTGGGCTGATACATCCATGAAACATCGTAAACAGTGCTCATGAGAAAGAAGTCAGACTGGACAAGAGGTCCCCAGAGAGCCACTGAGGTTTGCAGTCTGGCGTCTGTGTTGGTGCTGTGTGTGGTTTCATGTGCTCCTCCCCTCTGGAATTATGCTTTGGTTTCCAGGAGAGACTTGACTTCACGCATCAGCTCTAAGCTGAGTCACTTGTCTCAGCTGGAGGAGCTCCAAGGAGACAGAGGCACAGTATGAAGGTGCAGAGGTCCCCTCTGTCCCAGAGGATGTCAAGTGTGGTTTGTAACAAGTGGAGACCGACAGCAGAGAGGGGATGTGGGTACCCGGAGAAGGGGGGGGGACTGGCAGTGCTTGAAGAGCCATGGCTAGAAACAAGGAGGAAGGAAACCCTGCCTTGGAATCCAGTACAAACTGAGCCAGATCCTTTTTCACTTGCTTTGTGTCCTGATCACCTAGAAGTCCTGGAAAAATTAATGGCGAGGGGAATGCCATCAAAACTTGAATGCACTGCATCTTAGCAGGGACCTTCCCTGGCAGTGGAGATAAGGAATGTGCAGTCTTTGCAGTCAGGGGAAAGAGCTGATTTCAGTCCAGGAGATGACTATCAGGCTGGAGATTGCTTGTGCCACGTAAACCTGCTGGGGCTCAGGTTGCTGCCAGCAGTTATAAACCCCTATCACTCCCTAGATGCAAATTAGACTTATCTCCTAAAGAGAATCTTATTAACCGGGAATGGACTTTGCTGCCTCTATTGAGGCCTTTAAACCTCACTCAAAGTTTTTCACTCTCAAATGAACTGAGGAGGGTTTTAACAGGAGGAAGGAAAAGAAAAACAAAGTGGTTCCTTCCAGTGTGAGCTGCTTTGGGGTGTGGGTGTCCTGCCAGCCCATGGCTGGATGCAGCTTCAGGAGCAACTGCAGGTTTGCTTTGATGCAATGGTGGGGATCCAGGGGCTCTGCCAACTCCAGCCAAACCAGCTTGGATGTTCTTTCTTCCCAGGTTTGGAGCTACCTTCACTCTGCAGTTCTCCTGGCTGGCTCAGAACAGTTGGGCAGAGGCACTTGCAGACCTAACACTCCTTACAGCTGCTAAATCCACTGATACTGGACTTGCAGCTACAACTAGCCTTGCCTCCAGTCCTGCAAACAGGAACATTGCCAGGGGCATTTCTGGGCCTTTGTTTAAATAATTTCTGTCTTTGTGTTCCCATGAAGGCTTCTGTAGCAAGAGCAGTAATTCACTGAGGTCCTGGTATGGGTGATGTCTCCATTTCAAACCTGATTTGTACAATTCCTGGAAAGAGTTTTCCACTCCCTGGGACAGTTTGGATCACCAGCCTGTCCACCCCACGTGTCTGCTTCCCTCCACTTTTTCAAGATGAAGCAGCCCATTTCTTTTGGGAGAGGGAGCCTCAGGTCAAGGGGAAAGGGAACACTATTTTGTCTCCCACACTGGCTTCTTGTCCCTTAATGCTGTGCCCATCTTGTCAGGCTGTCCCCCCCTCCCATTGCTTGGGGGAGGACAGCATTGCTCAGCATAGTGAGTGGCACTGCAGAGAGCAGGGAAGATCATAGAATCCTAGACTGGTTTGGGTTGGAAGGGACCTTAAAGGTCATCTAGTTTCAACCCCTGACCCCAACCTACTAGACCAGGTTGCTCCAAGCCCCATCCAATCTGGCCTGGAACACCTTCAGGGATGGGACATGCACAGCTTCTCTGGGCAACCTGCCCTAGATGTCCTGGCTTCTTTAGGTGTAGTTATAGCCTTCAGGTGCAGAGTTAGCTGATGGAACCCACCTGGGCCTCTCCTACCAGCTCAGCTTCTCAAACACCTGCTCCAAGAGCTGTGATAAATGGCAGATCATTAGCAGAGAGGAATGTGCTGTCCCTCTCTTGCCTGCAGGGAGGCTGGAGGCTTGGCTGCCCCTTCAGAGGTTTGCAAAGCTGCTGAGCCCTGGATGCTGCTCCTTCCAGCATCTCCCTCAGTGGCCAGATCAGCAGAGGGCACTGCATGTTCATGCTTGATCCACCTGGGAAAGGAGGGAAGGTCCTTTCCACCGTTCCAGCTCCAGCCATGAACCAGCAGTGTTTACTCGCTGACCACCAAACCTCTCCCCCAGCTCCCTGCCAAAGAGCCCCGGGCTGCAGGGCCACCTCCCTGATGGAAAGATTGGTTCTGATGAAGGAAATCGGGAGGCACTTGGTGAAACGATGGGAAAATTTAGATCAAACGGCAGGAAATCCACTCCCGGGCAGCACAGAAGAGCTGTGCTGTGGGAAGCTCTGGTCTGGCAGGAGGTCATCCAAGACAAACAGGGAGCTGCCTTCTGGGGTGGACTGGCTGACAGGCAGGATGGGCGAGAGCTGGGGATCTGGGCAGGCAAAGCCATAAAAGCAATTTGTCTTTGTGCTCCACTGTGGTCCCTGCAGGTGGTCAGGGAGGAGCTCCCACCCTGCCCAGTCTGCAGGATAGTACCCCCAGCCCATGCAGGATCAGAAGGAGCCTTTCCCCCCATAGCCTGAGGTGGACATTTATATTTATAGGTGGATATTTAACAGATATTTACCAGCCTGAGTGGCATCAGCATGGTCTGAGCTGGTTTGGGGCAGATGGTTTCCTCCTTGGTGAGGTGGGCTGTTTGGACAGGTTTTGGGCTCCTCCAAGGAGAGTGTTTGTGTGCAAACATAGAGATAAATGTCCCAGAGTGGATGTTCCCATGATGCCTGTGGAGGTAGCTGCTTAGTGGAGTGAACAGGGAGCCAGATGCTACCTCTTGCATCGCTGTAGCACAGCAGGTTTTATGCAGTAGTGACTTCTCCTCAGTGCGGGTCTCTCTGGCTGCAGAGGCAGCAGTAAAGATCAAAGGCTCATGGGTTTTCCTGGATGTCAGCATGTCCTGCTGTCTTTGATGGGGCAAGAAGGGAAAGTGATTGAATACTGGAGTGTTTCCTCTTGGATTTCTTCACTGGTTTAAATCAGGGCTTCTTTGAGAGCTCTTGCCCTTGGATAGTGAGTTGTCAGCACTTGGGTGACCACCCTCTAACCTCCACCTGTCTGGCTGGTTCCTGCAAGGCAGAAGTCACAGCTGGAGCAGTGTGAACCCCAACAGGAGAGCAGACTTGTGCACCTCCAGGACGTACCTGTGGGCTGAGCAAGCCAAAGGTTTCGCTGAAACATAGGCTGATGCATTTCTAGCCAGTAGAAGTGACTGCTGCCTGGAAACGTGCCTTGGAGTGCAGTTGTTGGCTGAAACCTTTATCAAGAGAGTGAAGGTGGTTTTCCAGATTTGTTGATGTCCTCGGGAGATAGCTTTCATGGAGGCTTTCCAAGACACTGCAATCTCAGCTATTGCCCTTTGACAGCAGCAAAGATAAAAATACATGAACCTCCTGTTCAGGAAACCTCCCTCTTCCTCTTGAGTGGTTTTCTTGAGATTAGCCTGCAGTCTGCTGCTCCTGAGGCTCTGTCCCCAGAACAACCCATTGGGGATTCACACAAGCCCGAATCATCCAGGAAAGTGCTCTCTGACTTGTCTCTCCTCACCCACTTAGAGCAAGGGCTTGTGTGGAGGTGTCTGAGCTCTGCCTGAGTGTGAGAAAGCACTGGGATGAAGCTGACTGATCTGCTCTGACTCTGCAAGCAGGAGGGTGGATTTCATCCTGCTCAGGCTACCTAAACAACTCACTGTTGCTCAGAAGAGGTGAGAAAGCTGAGCTAAAACCATGTTCCCTGGCATGATAATGCCTGAAACAGCAGCGTGTGTATGTAGGACTGTACAGGAGCTGGGAAGTGATGCCAGCCTAGCCACGGATGTCCTGGTGAACCTCCTGGAGCCCACAGCCAGGGTATCAGCTCACTCCCTGTGGCAAAGCATCAGACCCAAAAGGGAGAGATGTCTGTAGGAAGGACCAGCTGGGGAGCTTGAGGCTGCACAGACCTGACCTATGAAGGGCCTGTGGCAGTGCCAGTCAGTAAACAGGGAAAGAAAGGTAAGCTCCAGTGAACTCTGGACCATGTTGATCCTGCAGATGGAATCACAGAATCCTTTCAGATGGAAAAGACCTTTAAGATTGTCAGGTCCAACCGTTAACCCAGCACTGCCAAGGCCACCACTAAACCATGTGCCCAGTGCCACATCACCACGTCTTTTAAATACCTCCGGGGATGGTGACACCACCACTTCCCTGGGCAGCCTGTTTTAATCCCTGACAACTCTTTTGATGAAGAAATTTTTCCCAATATTCACCCTAAACTTCCCTTGATGCAGCTTGAGGCTATTTCTTCTTGTCCTATTCCTTATTACTTAGAAGAGACTAATCCCCCACTTGGCTACAACCTCCTTTCAGGGAGTTGTAGAGAGTGAGAATGTCCCTCCTGAGCCTCCTTTTCTCCAAGATGAGTCCCCCCAGCTCCCTCAGCTGTTCCTCATAGGACTTGTCCTCCAGACGCTTTCCCAGCTCAGTTGCTCCTCTCTGGACACACTCCAGCACCTCAATGTCCTTCTTGTAGTGAGGTGCCCAGAACTGGACACAGGATTTGAGGTGCCTCAGTAGGGCCCCGAACAGGGGGACAGTCACTGCCCTGGTCCTGCTGGCCACACTATTGCTGATACAGGTCAGATTCCATTGGCCTTCTTGGCCACTTAAGCACGTGTTGGATCTTGTTTAGCCACTGTCAACCAGCACCCCCTGGTCCTGGTCTCACCAAGCAGCTTTCCAGCCACTCTACCCCAAGCCTGTAGCACTGCTGGGGGTTATTGGGACCCAAGTGCAGGATCCAGCACTTGACCTTGTTGAACCTCATACCAGCAACCTTTACTCATTGATCCAGTCTATCCTGATCCATCTGCAGAGCCTTCCTACACCCCTGCAGATCAACACTTACCCGCAACTTGACGGTGTCTGCAAACTGACTGAGGATACTCGTCCCCCACAGATCCTTCTGGGAGAGGGAGCTGGTCTTGCCAGGTTTCTCTTGGGTTGAAGTCTCAGAGGCTTTCCACAGATGGAGTGTTGTGAAGAGTCCTGGACTTTTGGGCTTACAGTCCTTGAGCTGATGAGTGCAGATGAGACCTGCTCATCATAGGCAACCCACTAGTACAAGTGCTTCCAGAAGCCAATTGTTCTTTGTCTTGGAAAATGGTTGGTTTGGGATATTTTTTGTTTTGTTGGTCCCCTTAGGAGACTGTCTTGGGAACCTTCCCTCTCAGTCTTCTACAGATTTCCAGCACAAACATATCCATGGCCGACATTTTCCCTCATTTATTCTTGAGCCAGAGGACAGTGCTGGCACAAACAGCTCTTCTCCCTGCCTGTGCTCTTCGATGTTGATTTGAAATAGTTTTTCTTTGGCCTTGGGTTTCAGAGGGATGCATTTCAAAACCAGAAATAAATGGGCTTGAAATATTTCCCATAATTTTGCAAGATCTCGACCCTCTGATAGCCAGATTAGAAGAACCATAACAACAAAATCAGCATTCAAGCTGGAACCACTATTGTTAAAGAGACACCACTGTAAAGCCAGTACTTCTTGTTTACAATTGAACTCATGAATTTGTAGATATTAATGTATGAGTGATTGAGTAAACAACCATTGTGCCTCTAAGGAATGAGTCCCAGGCTGTCCTGAGCTGGAATACTTTGTACTTTCCTGATTGCCTTCCAAGAATTTCAAATTACTTGGTAAGAGAAAAACAAGCCAGCTTCATGAGACGTTTGCAAGGTTCTCGGGATGGACTTAGTTCCTCTCTGACTGTTTTTGGGGCAGAGCCCTGTGGCTGGGTACTGTGGGATGTGGAACACCTGGGTGTTCCTGGAGAGGTGGGGACTAACCCGTGAAGGATAAACCACTCGGGTCAGGAGGGTCAGCCTGGGTGTGTTCAAACCCTGCTGTAGTGCACAGGTCTGCAACTGGTGTGTAGCCCTGGCAGTCCCTGTTCCCAGTTTGACGGGCATGGAGACATCATGGTCAGAAATCCTGTGACTGCCACGGAGAGGTGAAGGTACTAGTGGGAAGTCACACAGTGGGTCAGAGCAAGAGCCAAAAAGAAAAGGATTCTGCCTGCCTGATTTATGAACCTTTCAGGAGCAGTTAGGATGCTCTTGGGCACAGGTTCATGGGAAGAGCCCCCGGGGTCAAAGGACATGTGGCCAGGGCCTGTCCCCTGTGCCACAGAGAGACCATGCCATGCTCTCCGGGGAAACTGTGGACCATGTTATATACTCATGGGCTCTCCAGGCTTATCAGGGTGCTTCTGAGCATGGTGGCCCTGATGCCACAGGCTGTGGTGCACTTGCAAATTGTCCCTCTTGGCCAGCCCAGACAGCCCTGTCTTGGGCATCATGACCAGCACTTCAGTAAAACAGGCAGGATGGATCCCTCACTACCTGGCTTGTTCTTGGGTTTGGTTTCCCAGCCAGCAGCCTGGAGCTGTGGAAAGAGTAATGAATTCAGGTTACCAAACCATCTGCTGGCTGCATTTTAAAAAGCAATTAAAGCAAAATTGTTTCCAGCCCTTCTGTTTGCAAGATGTAGTCTAAAGTGAGATAGCCAAGCCAGGATTTGCCCAATCCTGCCACAGCTCCAAGTGTGAGTTAATTTGATTTAATTCCTCTGCTGTTGTGCATGCAGGAAAGTGAGGAGTTCCCTACTGGGGGCTCGGGGAGCATGCAGGTAAACAGGACTGCTGTGCTGGTTTAAATGGTGGTGAAACTCAGGAAATTATTTTTTTTGGACTTTTAAAAATTGCTTTTAATTAGAAAATATTAAACAGTTAAAAGACGTAGGAAGTAAGAACACTTTTGCATGGTAGAGGATGATAGCATGTTGCTGGAGAGTGATGGATGGCAGGTCCAGGATGGTCTGAGGAGCTGCTCCTGGGGTGCCCCACAGGACTGGGGGACTGATTTGGGGGGAATGAGCCTTGAGAGCATGCCCAGGAGAGCTGGGGAAATGAATCCTCATAAGCCATGCAGGGTACATGTCTGAGGACACCCTTAATGCCTGGGGACTGCTCAACAGCCAAAGATGACAGGATCAAGACAAGAAAGCAGGGACAGTTTGCCCTGGTGCTTCAGGGTGTGCTTGGTGGAGAGGACACACACCTGTGCCAGTGGTGACAAACCTGTGATGCTCTGGGAGCAAAGCAGAGGGAGGTGAGGTTTCATGTTATGGAGCTGATATTTGGGCCAAAGCATTTCCTTTCCCCAGCAGGAGAAGGTGATATGACCCAGTGCTCAGTCTTGAAGGGGGTGTGATGAGATCAATTATGGAATCCCAGAATGGTTTGGGTTGGAAGGGACATGAAAGCCCATCTAGTTTCCTTGCCATAGGCAGGGATACCTTCCACTAGACCAAGTTGCTCCAAGCCCCATCCAAGCTGGCCTTGGACAATTCCAGAGAAGGGACAGCCACAGCTTCTCTGGGCAGCCTGTGCCAGGGCCTCCCCACCCTCAAAGGGAAGAATTTTTTCTGTATATCTAATCTAAACCTACTCTTTTTCAGTTTGAAGACGTTCAATGGTGGCAGCTTGTGGTGTTCTGTTGAGTCTGGGGACTGTGGGGACATCCTGGCTTGACTGTCACCCACCGCCCATGTCCTGCCATGCCAACAACCTGCTGAATGTAGCACGGCTGCGTATCGAGGGGCTGCCCAGGTCTTACATCTTATTTGACAAGGATAAAAAAAAAACCAACAAGCCAGCAGGCTGGCAAGGAGGCAGGAGAGAGCTGTTCACCGACTGGCAGAGGGGGTGGCAGAACTTCAGGGTCCCGGAGGGGCTGTGCTGGGGCAGCTGCTTGGTTTACAAGAAAAAAAAAAAGCCCCGAGCGCAGCACCGGGCCGAGCCGAGGGCTTATGTAAGAGCTGGCAGCGGGGCGGGCGGTGCGGAAACCCAGCGGGGCGCAATCGCCTTTGATTTTCTCCTGTTTGCTCAGCAGCTTTCATGCGGCGGGGGAGCGGGGCAAGGACGCGAGATTCCTGCACACTGAACTCCTCTGTTTCTCTCGGCAGGATAAACAGGACATAAAACAAAGCCCCGAGCCAGCCCTCGCCTCGGAGGCAGTGTGCTGCCAAAGCCCCCGGGGGACAGCCTGTCCCCCCGTCTGCTGCCTGGGGAGCAGCCACCCCTTCCAGGGTGACATGGCCTGGAATGCAGGAGATTAAGGGAGCCCACCCAGGGGGGTTTCTGGGTGCTGCAGCCGTTTTTGTGGCTGGGTGAGGGTTGCCCCCTGGCATCGGTGAGCAGGAAAAAGGAGGCAAAGCTCTCTGACAGGACTCAGGCAGCAAGTCCCATGACTTTGGAGAGCCCGGGGTGGGCTCTCCAGAAGTGACACCAGGCTAGACACTGTGTGGCCACTGTTTGGGCTGGGTGTCACCTGCCCAGCTGCCCCACAAGGCGCACTCCCAGGCAGCAGGATCAAGCCCTGTCTGACCCACCATGGGATGCAGCGGGACAAGGAGGGGGTCAAACTCTGTTCCTCTGCAATGGACTCTATCTGAGGGTTCCAAAACTGGGCTGCTTTATTTATCGCTTCTCTTAAGGAATAATTCCCAGGCTGTCTTGCCCCCCATACTAGAACCCTGACAGTGATTGAGGGCGATGGGGCTGACCTCAGCCCTTTCCCAACGCAGTATTAGCTAAGCTGGCTCCTCAGACACACACCAGCCTGGACTCATGCCAGCTCCCCTAAATTTCCACAGAACCACGATTTCACCACCAGCAGCCTGTTGCAGGGTAAGGTGAGAAGGCAGAGGGGCAAACACTTGCTGCTGGGGTTCGGAACACTTTGAGACTTTTGAGTGGGATTTGCTTTGGAACAAAGTGTCCTGTAACGAATCGCTTGTTTGGGGAAAAGCATTGGCCAAGTGCAAGGATGTAGCAAAACACTACTGCTGCTAAAGGAACACCAAGGGAGGATGGTTTGGTGCTGCACCTCTGTCCTGGTTGTGTGTTCTGCCAGCCACGGTGGGCAGTGAGGTCCCCTCTATTCCAGGCTGGTGAGTTATCCTGAGCTGCCCCACCCCAGCCCTGCCACGCTCCTTGTGCTGCTGTGTGCAATGGCACTGCCAACTTCTGCTCCCAAAAGGAAGAGCTGTGGCAGGGGAAAAGCCATCTGGGCAGAAGGCTGTTTTCCTGCCTGGGATCTGGGGACTCTGAGTCACATACACGTTAACCCCTTGGAAACGCAGAGGTAGGAAAGGCAGGTGCTGCCCTGAGGAGCAGTGTCTGGTACCTGCTCTGGCTGCTGGCTGATAGCTACTGAGCACCCCTGCAAGTGCCCAAGCTGTGTTCTTCCAAAACCCTTGCGATCTTGGTGGCAGGGAGGATGCAAACCCTGGGACCGCTTATCCAAACCTCTTGGCCTGGGGTTTTGTGAGAGCTGTCTTTCTCACAGGATTCCCACTCCGGGCTTGATGGGTTGGAAATACTGCAAGAGCAGCCCTTTTTCTGTTTTGTTTTGGTTTTTGGTTTTTTCCCCCCGATGTTTGTGCCTTTCCACTTCTGTCTCTGGCTAAGGCGAGCAGTGCCAAGGCACAAGGACCAGGCACAGCCAGAGGGAGGGATGGAGAGGCAAAGCGCCCTCAACCCGCAGTACAACAGAGACAGAAAGCACACACGGTGGCAGGAGTGAGGAGGAGGAGGAGGGTTTGCTTACCAGCACCAGCCAAGGGATGGCTCTCCTCAAAGGGATTTATAGAATCATAGAATAGTTTGGGTTGGAAGGGACCTTAAAGGTGACTTAGTTCAATCCCTGCCATAGGCAGGGACACCTTCCACTAGACCACATTACTCCAAGCCCTGTCCAACCTGGCTCTGAAAACTTCCAGGAATGGAGCAGCAACAGTTTCTCTGAGCAACCTGTGCCAGTGCCTCACCACCCTCACAGGGAAGATTTTCTTCCTAATGTCTAATCTAACTCTGTTCTCTGTCAGTTAAAAGCCATTCCCCTATGTCCTGTCACTCCACGCCCTTGTCCAGAGTCCTTCTGCAGCCTTCTTGGAAGGTAATGGAAGATTCTTGGACTCGAGGCCAGTATCATGGCTCCAATCCTTACACCCTGTCCTCTGCTCTTGCACTGATGCTGGGTTACCATGGGAGAGTCAGGAGGGTCTGCACATGGGGTGTACACAGGGCTTGACACACACCCCTTCCCAGCCTGGGGTCCAGCTCTCCCTGCCCCTGCTCTGAGCAGCAATATGGGCTCCAGCTGCACGAGCTGAAAAGGCTCAAGCTCTCAAAAGCAGCACAGGATCAAAGCTTTCTAAACACTTGGGGCATTTGGCCCGGGAGGTTTTGTTCCGACTATTTATAGCAGTTGAGGCCAAGCGAGTTCAGAGTTGGAGGCAAACTTTTCCAAAGCTGGGGGCCATTTGGATGAGGGAGGGGGAAAGGGAGTTCAGCCAGGCCCGTTTCCAGCAAATGTTGACTCCTTCCCTTAGGTATGTGTTGCTATCCATGACACACTAACAACAGCTCCACACACAAGTGCCTGGCTGGGCCTGTAAAGATTGAAACAAAAATGTGAATTGGCTGGAAAGGAGAACATGAAATGGAGAAAGTTTCCAAATAGCAAAGCTGTAGCATTTGAAAGTGAAAACTTTCATTACCAGCTTGTTTTCATTCTCCAGCCAACATCTTTCAATTACAAATACACTGGGATTGTTTTCCAGGGGAAAGCTGGCAATGATTTTAGGGTAGAAAGACCAAATTATGGCTTCCTGAAGCATATGCCATGCCTAAGAATGGAGAGCAGGGGCCTTTCTATCTTCAAGGTGAATTTTTTTTTGTGCTGTTGCTAAAGAACATATCATTTTTCTGTGCTTCTCCCTTATAGGCAAAGCCAGGCTTAAACTCTGAGCAAGCAAACCAATGTGACACCCTTGAAATCATGTCCCCCTTGAAGCTACAGCCTTTGCAGAGCTCAAAGGCAAAGCTGTGGTTTTCCTGTCTGCCAAGTGAACTGTGCTCATGAGGAGCAAGAGCAGCATGTTTTAGATATACACCGCAGCTTTTTGCTCTGCTCTCTTGATTTAAGGCACTGAGTACAGCTTATAAAAATATCCCTCTATTTGCCAGTAGCTTCCCAGATGCACTCAGCATCTCTGAGTTCCTTCTCCCTAGGAAAAGGGTTCAATTAGCTTGGCAGGTAATTATAGTCAGCCTAATGACTGGATGGCCCGAGGGAGGTGGTTTTGGCAGCTGGGTGGTGTCCAGCCCAGGTGGGCTGTTATAGGGAGTTGTGTTATGCTCTTTCCTGGCAAAGGGTCTTATGGGATTTCTCCGTGCTGTAGGAGCTGGGTGCTGCAGCAACAAACAGCCCAAGCCTACTGTGTGTGTGCCTTGGGTTGTTTTCAGAGAGAAATTCCAAAGCTAGAAGATTTCCTCTCCTAGAATCAGAGAATGGTTTGGGTCCAATCCCCCTGCCATGAGCAGGGACACCTCCCACTAGACGAGGTTGCTCAGTGCCCCATCCAGCCTGGCCTAGACATCTCTGACATCCCCACCAGAGCCTGTCTTCTGCAGAGGATGCCTGTCTTTGCTATGGAAGGTTGGACTGCACTGAAGGAGCCAAACTGTTCTCCTTCAGGGAAGGCTGCAAGATCTCCAATGGATTTTGAAGAATGAAATGATCTGTATGTGTTTGGAGGATGGGATGAAGGTGGGTCTGGACTGGCTGCTTGTCAGGTGGCCATGGCTGCTGTTGCAAGGGGAACTGTCAGGCAGAAGGGAAGGTTTCCCCTGAAGGTACAGATGTCAGCCTCAGGGCCTGTCTTGTTTTATGCTTCTGTGAATGACCCAAAAAAAGTAGAAGAGAAACGTTGAGATGTGTGAACGAGGCAGAGCTGAGGGGGCATCAACAGTAAGCTGATACAGTAAGTAAGTTACAGGTGTTATAAAAAGAGAGTTGGATGACCAAGAGCAAAGGAAGATATGAAGCTCAGCAGTGTAAAACACAATGTCTTTGAGCTTGAGAAGCAAAAACGTGTGATAAGATAGGACTTTGCATTTTATGGAGGTACCAGAGAAGGGCTTCTGTCTGTCTGTTGATCTCACAGTGCCTGTGAGCCACTGCCTGAATACTGTCATGCAAAAGTAGATGCACCCTTAGAGGACTCAGATGATGAGGCCTCTCCATTGACCTTAAAACCCTCAGGGCAAGAGCCTCCAAGACCTCCACTAGAACAGCAGAGAGAAATCTGATCCTCCTTCCCTAGAAAATGTTGAGTGGAGTGAGTACAAAGCAAATCAACTGTCCTGGCTGCACCACAGGTGAATTTGTTGTGGGATCGGGATGTGTTCTTCTTCCATTTTGTTTTTTTCAACATGGCAGAGGTGGGCTCTCAGCCCAGTTTCCACCCTTACCCAGCAGAAGAAGATGTTCTTCTCATTTTTGTCCCCTAATGATGATGATCATCATCATTCACCTCTTGTTTTGTACGTGTCCTTACTATGAAAGACCTTTCTTGTGCTCCATACTAATGTTCCCGACTCTTGGAAAGGGTGCACTGGCCAACTGGACAGTCACTCAGTTTGCTGAGAGGCTGTGTGTTCTGCAATTAAGAGACAAAATGCCCACCGTTGTGGTTGGAAAGAAGTTTTAATTAAAATCCCTTGGTATTGGCTTTGACCAGACTGTGGAGTGAATGGGAAGAGGGCGGAAGGGCCAGGTCAGTGACTTGGGTCAGCCTAGGAGAGCACCCACTGAGCTGAGACTGAACACAAGGAAGGACTTGGTTTATAATTGCGTGGGCTTTATGTTTTTTTTTCCCTTGAGTGACCTGCCCAATGGACAATTCCAAGCTGATAGGAGTGCAGATACTGCCAACCGAAAGTTGGGATAGGTCCACAGGTTTTTTGAGTCCTAATGAGGAACCATGAATGGAAGCTCACATCTACAAGTGAAAAACACCTCACTCCCTTCTCTAATGAGTGTGGCTCTCCAAATCCTTTTATGTGGGGCTTTGCTTGGCTTTCAGAGGTGCCCAGGGCTGCATCTTCCAGACTGGCCTCCAAGCTGCTGCCTCCTACCCCATCTTCTCTCAGCTGGTGACCGGGAAGGTGCTGGGTGGCCAAGGCAGACCTGCAGTATATTCATGATGGTGGCATGGATAAGCAAAGTCTTTGGAGGGTGAGATACCCACTTGGTGGGATGTGGCGGGGTCTGGTCGGTGTCCCCTGGGTGGAACTTGCCCTCCACGTGCTTGCTGGTGATGTGCTGGGCTCTGGACAAACAGTAGAGTAGCTCTGGTGCTACTCTACTGACAGAGGGAGTGATCCTCCTCATGCCAAAGTGCATTCAGTAATGCAAACACCACATGAAAAGCACCAAGAAACTGGAACCAGGATGGGTTTCCTGGTTGTTTGTGTGGACCAAGTCCTGCTTGCTTTCATGGTAGCCAGCCCTGTGGGCCTATTGATATTCCCTCTGTTCAGGACAGGGTGATGAACTTTCTGATTTGCACACTAATGAGCAAGAAAAATTAATAATTATAAAAAACTGAGCAGGTGTTAGCCCCACAGCTTGTCACCTGAAGTCCACCACAAGAGTCCTACCAACCCGTGTAACCCCTTGACAAGGCACCAGGGCACGTAGATGCTCTTCAAAATGTTACTCCAAAATTCCTGTTTATTTTCTAAGATTGTTAAGGTAATTTGGAGGGGGCTTTTGCTTCTTTCCCACTTGCCCCTCTTGGTTCCATGCACTGAGCAATGACTCCTGAACCTTTCCTTCAGACTTTTTCCAGAAGCACCTCAGACCCTCACGGAGAAGGATGGGGTGGGCATCTGGCACAGGGGTTTACTTTTTCTCTTGGACACTAGTCTGAATAAATCAATTTACTTTCACACGTTTTAAGGAAAAAGGGAAAAAAAGAACCCAAGCTACACCTGCACGTGGCTGGGATGGGTGTAGATGCCCAGGGTGCTTCTGCTCAGCACCCATCCTGCAGGCAGGGAGGGAGATGGGGCAGTTTGGGTAGATGGGGCTGAGAAATGAAGACATCCCCAGCAGTAAAGCACAGGGGACTGGGCTTCAAGGCTGGGTGAAACATTCTGCTGGGATTAGTTTAGCCCTGCGCTGGGCCAGCCACCTGGGATGAAATTAGCATTTGGGGGCAGTGGCAAGTGTTTGTTTTTTTTTTTACTGTCCCCCTAGAAAAATGCCACTTTTACTGCTCAAGTGCAGCAGACAAAGGGGTTGGCTGCATTTTTCCCTTTCCTTTCAGTCCTCTTTCTGCACGGGGACATTTTCTACTTCCAGACCCTGGTTGTTTGGTTTTGGGTTTTTTGTTTGTTTGGGTTTTTTTAATATATTTTTATTTTAAAACTTCTTTTCCCCCTCCTATTTCCTCTCCCTCCCCCCACAAATACCCCCCTGGGGGCACAGCCACTGGCCCTTTCCCGGGGTCCCCCGTCCCGGCAGGGTGCCGGGGAGGTGCCAAGGCGCGCAGAGGGGCGATGCCAGCGCTTCCTGCTCCCTCCCTGGCAGCACAATGGGGACATTCAGGCGGGCACCGCGTAGCCCAGCACCAACCCAGCGCCAGAGAGACCCCCCCCGCCATCCCCGCTCTCCCCTATCGCTGTCGCCCAAAGAGCAGCATGAGACAGAAAGCAGCTGACGCCGTGTCCCAGCGCGCCGGCGGAGGCGAACTGGAATCCAGCATCACAAAACAAGCCCTGTGCGCGCTCCCCTCCCGACGCAGGCGCGTGTGCCTGTGTCCCCCTCCCTTCATCCCCCCCAAAATCTCCAAGTCTGCCCGGTAACACCAAACTGGGCTCCCTTTCCCACCCACCCCCGGCCAATCCCAGCGCTGCCAGCAAGCCAAGGGCCTCCGCCGCGGAGATGCGAGGGGCAGGAGCTGCTGGAGCTGCGGGAACGGCATGTTTTGCCTTCTCCCCTTCTTCCTCCGGAGCCGCTTGTTTTTTAACGCGGGGCCGGAGGGGAGGCGTGGGTTGGAGCTTGGAGGCAGCTCCCGTCCTTTCCCAGTAGCGCAGAACACCCTCAAAAACATGAGATGAGATCTCATCGCTGCTCAAGGGGGAGCCTTGTTCCTTATCACGGGCAGATCAGCGGTTTTTCAGAGGTGGGACGAAGGAGAAAGGAGGGGGGGCTAGCGCAGGAAAAGCAGGGCTTCGTCCTCCCTGGGTCCAAGCAGATCTCTTCAGCCTTTCCTGCCTGCTCCGAGGGGTTTGGTTTTCCCCCTCCTCTTTGCTTTGGTGTTTTTCCTCCTCTCTACCGGTTCTTGCAGCAGCTGCTGTGTTTGCAGAACAGAGGCCAAGCTGGTGTGATTCCAGTGGTCCTGAAGCACTGGGAATGGTTGGTAGTGGTTGCCTGCTGCCCTCCGAAACTCCCCAGGCAGGGGCTGGGGTATGTGCAGGGATGAAAACACTGAACATGATGGATTTTAGGGGATGCTTTGCAGGGGAGCTGCTGGTCCCTGTGCCTCCTCCCTCCATCAGGGCTTTTGCAGGTCCCTGAGGCTCAGAAGCCACAGAGCAAGAGCTTAGGGTGACTGGGTGCAAAATAATAAATCAGATTTTGGTCTTTCCTAGCATGTTCCTGAGGCAGCACCTCAGGATGGGCTTGCCAAGGTGTAAGACACAGAGCACAGAAGTGTCAGGGATGTCCAGTGCCTTACATAAGGAATGGGTGGTTGGACCCAGGACCAGTGGGACAGGCAGGATAACATGTCCCACGTTGTCTGCTTGGATGCAGAGTTGTGCTGAGATGCAGCAGAGCTCGATGAGAGGTGGAGGCCAGCTCATGGCTGCTCTTCTGTGGAGCTGTAGGAGCTCTGCAGTGTCCTTGGCAGTGATGCCAGTGGACAGGCTGCCCAGGGAAGTGGAGGACTTATCATACCTGGTTTTATTTAAAAGATATGTAGATGTGGCACTATGAGTCATGGTTTAATGGTAGGCTTGGCAGTGCTGGGTTAATGGTTGGACTCTGTGATCTTAGAGGTCTTTTCCTACCTAAATGATTCTATGGTTCTGTGCTCTGCTGATTTGCATCCTGCTGAAGCCTCAGCCCAGGACGTTGCATTGTGGCTTGAAGCAACCACATGGAATCTCAGTAAGTTGAGGATTTTGAAGGTAGTGACCCTATTGCAAAGGGTGGAAAGCAGAAGACCAGGTCACTACACACCTTATGTCTTACAGGGAAACTACTGCCAGCAATCCTACCATCCAGAAGGGGTTGTCATGACATCCCAACATTTTTCAGCCACCTCCAGAGGTGTGCCACACTCTCCTGGTTATTTTGGGTGTTGTGAAGGGAGGATGGACAAACATCTGCCTGGCTTTCGGGGTCCTAAACGGCTGAGGAGAAAACATCTGCCTGCTGTAAGCCTGTGCCTGTAGGAGAGGGGACAGGCTGTATCCTGCAGGCAGAGTGTTGGGTAAACCACAGGGACAGAGCTTGTGCGGGGCTGCAGATGTCCCGGGAATGCTGTACGAGTTGTGCCAGTCGTCGGGGGGTGGCTGGGAGAGCTGGCAAGGGCACCATGTTCCTGTGTGTGCTGGTGGTGCTCCACCCCAGGGAGAGGCTCAGCCCGGGGCTTCTTGCACAAACTGTTTGCGCAGGGTGAGGAAAGCCGGGGCCCAGGGGCATGGAGCAGCTCGGGACGTCCCATGGCAGCTCTCCTGCAACAGCTGCTTGGAGCTGGGCAGGGACTGTGCTGCAGCTGCCTGTGGGAAACACCAGGAATTACAGCTCCCAGGGGCAAAGACACTGCCAGGCGAGCTGGACTAGCTCAGCCCCATGGGATCTCCCCTCTGCAGGGATGGGACAGGCAGCGCCATTGAGGGCTGTCCATAAATAGGTGTCATTTCTTTAAAAGCCTTCAGGGTGTCTTTGTCCTGTGTCCCTCTGCCCACATCTGTTTCTCCACATCTCCTCCTCTCATTGACTCCACTGAGTTGTACCAGGACAGAGAGTATCTGCCCCAAACCCACAAATCTTGCACGGATAACCAGCAGCACCATGGCTTCCTGGCTCTGCACACCTCCAGCACACAGCCAGATGAGGAGTCCTGGAAGATTCATAGCCCCAGGCTTTATACAGCCCTTCTGAATGACACCCTTGGACACGATGCCCACATGGTGGCAGAAGAGCAGCCAGGGCCCTGCCAGTGAGGACAGGTTGGAGAGTGGAGCTGGGAGGAGGGCTGGTTTCAGACAGGTGAAGGACAGGCACAGTCTTAAGGTAGACTCAGTCATAGGCAGGACAGAGGTTCATTCAGCAAACACACTGCTCTGTTCACCCACGGGTGCAGAGCCAGGGAGAGGGCAGGTGCTGCCTGCCCCCAGGCAGGTTATGGCATTCGCTGGAAAAACTGGTCCTCCCAGGCACCTGCTCACTCAGGCTGGAGTGAGAAGTGGGGTGCAGGCACATTATATAGGATATGCTCTATGATACCACAGTGTAGGATACAGACGTGTATGGCTTGCTGTAGAAAACATCAGCCAAACTAACAGCTCAAGAGCTGGATTTCATATTGGGTGTTGCAAGAGCTGCAGGGGTAGGAAATGGGCTGGTTTTGCTCTAGTTCAAAGAAAAGAGAGAGGGGGGGGCTCATTCCCTTTCTGACTCAGGTTCAGGTCAGGTATATGGATGGGTTTTGCAGTAGGATGAGGGTCCTCCTTGTACAGGACAGCCCCATATTCATGAGGCAGCCAGGGCAGAGGCTACCTTAGCTGCAGCTCAGCCTTTTATGCCAAGAGAATGAGAAAGGGCAGGCAGGGAGTGGGCAAGAGAGGGACACCCCAATCAGGGTTATAGGAGGAAAAACATGTTTAGAAGGGTGTTAGCTGTGGCATGGCCCTGGGGCTATGGTAATTCCTGGGATCCCAGCTGTACCTACTGTACCTACTGCAGGGCAGTGACTGGTCTAGAGCATCAAGAGTGACCTTCCTTTCACTTTTCAAATCTCAGAGGAGACTTCCCTCGAAGAAGGACTAAGTTTTCTTTGGAGCAAAGACACTCTTCCCCTCCTCCTCCACTGCCGAGTACTCTGGCATCGCACCAAGTAGCAAAGACAACATGAAATACACCCTCATTTCCTTGGCCTCCTCTTCCCAGCCATCCCCCAGCACAGAGGAGCTAAACAGCATCTGCTCTTTTAGCTGTAGTCCCTCTTCCAGGGCTGAGTCTTTGTCACTCTTTTTTTTGGGGGGTGACAAAAGCTTTGAAATCCGTTCAAGGCAAGGCAGCAGCAAGGAGAGAGCAACAGAAGCAGCACTGCCTGTGTTAAACCCTGCCTGCTGCTGCTAGTGCCCTGAAGGGCATCCATTTTGCTCAGGATTTTAAGGGGCATCACTGAGGCCACCAGCATCCTGTGGCATTGCTCAACCTCCCCGTTCAGTGCACATGGGCAACAGAGCCACTCACACCTCTTCCCTTCCAAAGCAGGCAAAAACCCCGTTGGAATAAGGATGTCAGCTCTGCCCCTTCATCTTGGGAGCTGCTGGCTGTGCTGTGATGCTGGCTCTTATTTATGGGCTAAGGAGATTCAGGAGAAGTTGATCAGCAGAGAGTGATCCCATCAGTGTCGACCAGATCATTTGCCTCCAGGAACTGGAAGCAAGACGGGATCAAAGGTGTGTGTGGTATCCACTGTGCCTTTATCGCTTTGGCTTCTCATCTGCCTCACAGTTCACTTGCAAAGCAACTCAGCAGCCAGAGAAGTGGCTCTCCCCATCTCCATCCCCTTGATTTGCTGCAGTGACCTTCCCAGAACAGGTCTCAGCTCCTCCTTGGCTAATGGCACAATGGACCCACCGGGATGACGGTGGGATGAGCTTTCATCCATTTGCTGTGGGCTGCAGAGGACATGGAGAGATGGACCCATCTTATACACAGGACTGTCTGGTTTGGGGGGGATGGGAAAAGCAGGGGATTTATTAAATCCTTTGGAAGAAGGATTTACAGAGTACAGGACATGCCTAGTCAGAAGGAAATTATTTAGTGGTAGGCTGGTATCTCATGCTGCCCATTTCTTTGCCCATTCCAGCCACCCTCCTGAACTCAGAGCCACTGCAGTCTGAGCTGTAAATCACTGCCATTCGCCTCAGGATTCCCATGCCCTCCTGATTGCCACCTTTTGTCCTGGACACTCGGACAGGAACCAGCCTGGGCGGGGTAGGAGGATCAAAAAGGGAAATAAGATTAACAGGAGGGTGAACTTCGGGAATGACACATTGGACAGGACTCAGATGGGGCCTGTGGTGATAGAGGATTGATCCCAGAGGTCAGATACCATGTCTGGGTGTCAAAAGGGAAGAAGTGTGAAGGTTGGCAAGGGGATGTGTGTGCATACGTATTTATTGCCTCTTCAGGGTTGCCTTACAGTCAAAATTTATGGTACATCTTCTCTTCCAGCAGTATTTCCAGGATCCAGCCCTTGTTTCCAGGACTGCAGACATTACTCTGGCAAATGGCATACAGCAAGTTTCCCCCCAGCCCTTGCACTGTTCTGCTTGGGGTGAGGTTTTCCTCTGCTCTGCCCTCTCTTCCCTGCTGCTCCCATCCCTCCTCCTTGTTTTCCATGTCCTGCAGAGCCATCTGGGCAATGTGCTCTAATATTTTCTTCCAAATGAAGTTTCCTACAGCAGTAAAAAAGGGAAAATGTGGGTTTTTTGCTGCAAATGAGAAATGTCCATGCCCTACAGCTCTACCCACTGTGCTCCTCTTCCCAAGAAGCTTGCAGTAACCCACGCAGATAGGTCTGGCAAAGCCCCTGAGTCTCCCTGGTCCCCATTCATTCCCAGTTGTGCCAAGACCTCTTGCCTGTGGGCAATGCCTGGGGGACACTGGGCCCCACTGACAACATCCAGGTCAGTCTCCAGCTGCTGGAGAAGCAGGTGACACTTAACCTTCCTCATGATTCCTCACTGACATCAACTCCAAACAAATGGCCCTTGATCTGCACACAATCCATGCATGAGAACCCAACTCTTCTTTGCTGATCTCCACCCTCAGGCCCACCAAAGGGTGACCATTGCCTGCTCCTGTCTGGTGACACTGCTGAGGGTGGGCCATAAGGGAGAAGCTGAATTATAAAAGGAGGAGGGAGCCATGGGCAGAAAAGGCATCTCCTACATCCTAAACCTGTTCACTCCGTGTCAGTGTTACTGGGCTGTGAGGTCTTAGGGCCTGTCATTCCTTCTCAGGTGAAAAGTGATGTTTCCTCATAGGCTCTTGAAGCCTTAACACCAACTAATCCAACAGAAAGGGTCAAGCAGGAATATTTAGAGGGAGAAAAGTGACAAAGGAGAAATTCTGCACGGAAAGGAGCCTCTGCTGGAGGTTCCTCTGTGGCTACAAACCTGCAATCCTTACAGGAAAAGAAGGATGCAACCCCTTTGTCCCCCTCCTGGTGTCATCTGATCACTGGTGTAGGAATCCCTGCTTGGGCAGCCTATATAAAGGGAAGAAACAGCTTCCCAGCATAGAACCCAAGGGAGGGGTGGATCATGTCAGGGAGGCACCAGCTGAGCATTTTGTGCAGCTCCCAGGCAGTTAACAAGTCTGACTGGTGACGTGACAGGGCACAGTGGCTACAGAGAGAGATCAGTCTCCAATGACCACCAGACACAGACCATGCCCCCAATAGGTATGGAGCAACCTCTGCACCCCAACATGGGAGCTGAGTCCATACCCAAAGGTGGCACAGCAAATTCGTCATGAACCTCTCTAGGAACCAGACTGTTCCATGGCCACATCTCCTCCTGTGATCCCTGTGATTCCCCATCCATGCTCAGCTAATCTGCTGAATTATAGTCCTTATATTTAAATGGATTTGATGACTGCTACTACAGTTACTGTTACTGTTTTGCACTGCCCGTATTTATAGGGTGCCCTGGTCATATTAATAGGGCTGCAGAATCAAGTTACAACTTCAAGGGCTGCAGCCCTGGACCTCGTAGGTCCCCTGGACCTAGAAATCCTTGATGGACATCACCCATTGGTGCCAGCACTTCCAGGGGGTCGTGGTGCCTTTTGGCTGCAGGGCAGCATTTGGCACTGCAAATAGAAAACCCCACCTCCCTGCACCTCAACTCGTATTTGATAGCAGTGCTGTGTACTGAAATCTTCTGATTTGGGGGAACAGGCCCAGGGACACGACCTTAAACCCTTCTGCCTGAAGAGGGGGCAGTTCACACGGCCGTCAGTGTCCTGGGAAAAGACATCCTTAAATCTGCTTGTAATATCTGGGTTGTCTTCAGGGCTGCCTCTCCGCCTTCCCTGTGGCTGCCTCTCCACCTTCCCCACTGCAGGCTCTGCCCATTGGGGTCCCTGTCCCCCCTCCAGCCTGGCACACAGGGGTGCTGGCTCTGTGGGAAGGTGCCAGCTGCTGAGCTGCTGTTATTATGGCAGCAGTAAACACCTTCCAGAAGCTGACCAAAGTCCATCCCACAGCCTGTGTCCCAGACACTGGATGCCAGCCTTTCTGCCCATGGAGGGAGTGAGGCAACCCCTCTGCTCTTCCTGATCCATATTCAGGGTGTTTGTGTGGGCCTGGAGAATAATCCCCCCAAGATAGTGATTCAAACACAGTGAGCAGCAGGCAGGGATCAACACCCAGCTAAATGTTGACTTCCACTTTGCACAGTCCTTGCTTGTCAGGACACCATCTTCTTGTGTCCATCTTCTTTGAGTCCAAAGGATGCCCCTGAGGGCACACACAGCAAAGCTCCTGGACTTAAGCTGGACTTAAGGATGATGAATATTGAAGAGTATTAAGCAAATGAGCCCCCTCCACCAGGATCTATTTAGCTGCATCTGATTTTGGCTGTGCAACCACACTGCACTTTCCGATGAGCTAAAATTAGCTGTGTTCCCATGCAGAGGCTGTGCTGGAGCTGTGCTTGGATCATCACAGTGTTATGAGCTGCGGTGCTGCTTTTAGGTGTTAGTGCATGGCCAGAGCTGTATCAGTGCTGAGCAGTCCCTGTCCCAGACATGAATCTGTTGCCTGGAAGCAAGGGTGGGTGAAACGAATCACCTGAAGGCTCAGGCTGGGCCATGGCTGAGGTAAAGACCCTGGTCACACAGGCATGGGGAGCTTGTCCCTTCTCACTGCAGCCCCAGGACACGTGGGGAGACTCACAGAGCCCCCGCTAACTCAGCACCCACCATGCTGCCCCAAAACCACAATCCCAGCAAGGGAAAACTCAGCTCTTTCTTCAGTGTCTGACTGCTTACAGATGGCAGTGGGATGCACAAAGGCACCTCCCACTGCTTGGAGACCCTGGGCATCCTGCACAGTGCATGGCAGGGACCATCCCCGGGGACAGGGAGTTCCAAATAAGCTCTTTGTGAGTAATAAGGAACTCCAGCACATGCACTAAAAATAAGGAAACAGCAGGCAGCAGATAAATCAGTTGCAGGGGCCCCTGGCCAGGAGGCTCCTGCGCGCCGGGGCTGACGGAGCCCTGATTTGTGGTCTGACCTCGGCCACACTCACTGAACTCCACGGGCCCCGGCTCGCCTGGCTGGGAAACCGAGTAGAATAAAAAGCAGGACGTCAAGGCTGAGCTTAGCTTTTCCTTCTGCAGATAAATCACTTGGAGATGAGGAAATTGTCTGTGTTTGTTTGCCAACAACTCGCTTTTGGCGTGCCGAGCCTGTCCGAGCAGGGCGGCTGTGCGGGGCAGGTTGCATGGTTGAAGTGGGAGGATGAGCAAACCCCCTGTGCTGTCCTTGGCCTTATGAGGAGGTGATGGAAGAGTTATCCCAAAGAGTCAGTCCTCACCAGCACAGTGGTACCCAGGCAGAGAGAGAGGGCATGAATCAGCCATGTGCAAAGGTAAGAGTGGAGAGACCCTCCATGTTCTGTCCCGCAATATTTGCACTGTGCCCTGGGTGCCTGGGCCACACCAACACTCTCCATCACCGCAGTTACCAAGGGAACTGCATAAATCATCCAAAAATAAAAAAATACGTTTTTCTTCAAGCATTTCCTCATCACTAGTGCAAGTGTTGTTTGGGGGTTTTTTTTCCATTCCAAGAAAGAAATCTTTTACTTTGTGATCCTTCATAACTCAGCCTGCGTTTTGGGGGAATGAGGTTGGTGTCCAACAGCCTCACCAATGTTCCCAGGCTGTTTGGGGTGTAGTGCTCTGTATAAAGGCACATGCAGCTTGCTTTCCCTTCTTCAGCTGATGGGAAGTCGGGAAGGGTGATATATTTTAGCTGGGGAAGTAAATCAGCCAGAGGAGCAGGCTGAGCTCATGGATACTGAGATCATAGCAAACGTCTGTGGTTTTCACAGTAACGAGTCTATTGAGAGGCACCTTTGCCATTTGGCACCTGCAGGGCTTTATTTGGGGTACCTCAGTTATGAAGTGCTTAACAAGGAAGGCTAAAGGAGATGGTAATAACTGCACCTTTCCCATCCCTATTTTCTCCCCAGCAGCAGGAGCAGACTTTACTGTAGCTTCTGTTCCCATCTCTTCTGGAACTGAATCTGTGCAAACAAATGGAGGCTGATTACACCACGCACTCTCAAGCACTGAGGAATGGTGTAGATGCGAGAGGCAGCAGAAAAACTTGCTCACTTGGTGTTTTTCTGACTGCCTGCCAGGGCTGCATCTGCTCCTCGGCCCATGCAGCACAGGATCGCTGGCTGGCTGCTAGAGGAGAAGAATCTCAATAATTTTCGTCACGTGGAGGAAGAGGGAGCAGAGACCCACCCTGATGGACTTTCTGAGCTGAAAACTGGTGCCCGTGTCCATCGGCTGCCGTGTAGGAGATATCAACATACGAATTTATTTTTTTTTCCTTTTAGAGAAGTGTTTTCTAAAACATTCATCATTTGAGGAGCTGAGCTCAAAAGGTGAGGCTGTGCACAAGACAACCTGAAAAGCCTTTTAGAAACCTGGAATCCTGTATTAAGCAGATCCTAATTTCCTACTCCTGGTGCCCCACAGACCACGGCGGGAGTATAAAGCAAATCCCCCCACTTCTCTCTTATATACCTCTTAACCCTGCATTTATATCATCCATGGAGATGTCTGTAAGGACCAAGCATCCTCCCAAATTATTCTGAGTACTGGGCCACGCAAAAGGCAGAAATATCCACTAAAATCAGACCTGGTAAGGTCAAATAGAGAAAGAAAGCTATGGGCAGAAAAGGTTTGCAGAAGAGCAGTAAGAGCTGGTGAGAGGTTTTCTCCAGTCCCACCTCCCTGACCTCAGCAGACCCTCTTGTTTCTGGTCTGACTTGGAAGTGGAAAGGAGGGGAGAGCATGAGTGGATGGGGTTCCTTGCAGCATCTTATAGGCACCTGGGTTTATGGGTCCCATGGACTGGGAGAGCCTTCTGCTGCCCTCTGCCTCTCCTTTCCTCTCATCTCTCAGCAGCAGCTCTTCAGAGATCTGGAACCATTTTAAGCCCATGTATTTGAAGCCAAGGAGGGAGGAAGGCGAAGAAATGCAATTATTGGGTCAGAGATTTGTCTCCTGCAAGGTGCCTGGAGTGCAGTGTATCTGCAGGAACAACAATTACCATTCGTCTGGCCCTGATAATTTCATAAGCAGCTCCAGACCCAGGGATGAAATAGGGCTATTCCCAAAGAGGTGCCTGTGCTTTGATGGATGCTGCAGACAGCAGCTCTGTCTGGGATGAGCAGGGACTGCAGGACAGACTCCAGCAGCTCCAAATACACCACAAAATGGGCCCTTTCTTTATACCCATCCCAAGCGAAGGTGTTGGGGTATTCAGAGTAATCCCAGTGGCAGTTTTTCAGGCTCTCTGCTCTAATCCCCAGGGACATGCTGGGTGTGTTTGGAGGCTGGTTTTAAATTGCATTAAAAAATGCGATGTAAAAACAATAATAATAGCATTTAATTAGGAGGATCCCAAAGCCTGCTGTGCTCTGGTTTGGCCTGGGGTAGGGAATGGAGCTGGGAGTGTACCAGGATATAACAAGCAGTAAAACATAATCCTGGGATTACAGGCAGCAGTTAGCACTGTGGGTATGTTCATGTTACCCTGTGCTCTGCAGGGTTTGGGATGCAATACAGGGATTGGATTGTGTCTCCTGCCCAAGCTCACCTCATGCCACAGTCCCTGGGTTTGGGTTAAGGCAGGATTAGACCCATGAGTTGTTCTCACCACACTGCAGTGCCTGCTACATGCTGGCATCACAGTTTCTTAGGAAAAAGCACCGCTGGGCCTGGATGACTCCAAGGAATGCCAGGCTGGACTGTGAGCGGGGGAGAGCTGTTTGCAGTTGCAGGAGATGGGGGAGAGATGGAAATTCTCCATTCTCCAGAATTTTCCATTCTCCAGAGGGGCAGAATGGAAATAGGAGAATAGGAGCCGCAGCCAAGGCTGTGCTGGGTGAGGATGAGGTCCCCAGCATGTGCCCTGTGCCCACCTGCATGGCTCAGCCCACACTGGGTGGGAGCAGGCGGCACCAGGCACGTCCCGGGATGCTTTCCAGACCTGTGGATTCCAGCTGCAGCAGGTGCCTCCTCCCCAGGGCAAGCTTGCCAGACACCCCCCTCAGCATGACTGAGAGGCCACAGCACTGGGTTTGCAGGCAGCCAGGCTTTGCCACAGCCTCACTCTGCTTTGCACTGTCTCCCTTTTTCGAGATGGAGACACATGCAGCCAGTCACTCCTGGTCTGGAAAATGGTCCCCATGAATAAAATGGGAAATGCAGGGAGCCATTGGTGATTACTTGCCAAGGAGGCATCAGGATGCACCAAATGATGGCCTTTCCCTGGTTGGAGCTAGATGGTCTTTAAGGTCCCTTCTAGACCAAACTATTCTATGATTTTATGATTCCATACCACCATCCTTCCCTGGCCCAGCAGACTCGTGTGAGCTGCACCCCTCAAACAGCTAAGGCTGTTTTATCAGGGGGAGCATTTAAAGATCCAAGATATTTTCCAAAGGGGGCTGACTGTCAGTGAGGTGATGTCCAGGAGAGGGCAGGGTTAGCTGCCACACAGCACAGAACCCACATTTTGGGTTATGGCGAGCCATTATTTCCAGCCCAGAGACAGCTTTGCCTTTGCCTTTTCCTTTTCCACATACCTTCTTTTTATTTTTTTTTTAATTTTTTTTTTTTTTTTTGCCAGCTTAAACCCCACTTACAGCTGTGAGGTTTGTGCCTTTCCTGGCCCCTGGCAGCCCCAGGTGTCCCTGCAGAGTCAGGGGCTGACAGGCACCTTGTTTACAGCGTGTTCCTGGTGCTGAGCCATGTGGGTGCTCTTTCAAGAGGTGATATGTGCCCCGGGGGCAGGGAAAATGCCTTGCATTGATCGAGGGATAGGTTGCAAGGAGCATTGTTGCCCTTCCAGGAAAAACACGCAGCTGTGGTCACCCTCTGGCCACCAAGGTGTGGAGAACAGGGTTTGCCATGGGCTCTGCCCCATCACGAGGGTGCTGGAGCAGTGCCAAGGGCTCAGTGGGGCAGTGGTGGAGTTGGCATCGCCCTGAGAGGGTGAGCAGGCACCCCAGCAGCATCTCCAGCCAGGTCAGCCTCAGGCAGGGAGTGTGATATCCTGCCCATGGAGTGATGTGCTGGGCAGCTCAGACTCCAGGAGTTGGAGAAAGCAGACAGGGAACAGAGGAGGATGATGGAGGAAGGCTTTCTGTGAGCAGGGATGGAGGAGCAGCCAAATGGGAGAGAGGGTCACTGGACAGCACAGTGGAGGGCACTTTATTAGCATTGCTTTCTCTAGAAATAACACCCTTCCCCAAGCCCCTCCAGAGACTCCCCTGGCCTTGTGCTGGCCCCAGCCTGTTAATGTTTAACCTCTGGATGGGGACAGCCTGTCGCAGACGGCACATGGGAGGTGGTGTCAGCGTGTGGGGACAGCTGTGGGTGGCTGGGCATACAAGAGGTCACCTCCCTGCACCGGTGGGACCCCACGTCATCAGCAGCACCCGGCTCCTGTGCTGCTCCCACAAGCCCCAGGACTCGGTGGGGGTGAAGTGGCTTTATGCCAGTTCACTTGGAAAAGGGCCTGCTGGGTCTCTGTGATCCAGGATACCTTGGCACCAGCTTCATCGAAAGGTGAAAGGGGGGAAATGTTGACTTTGGCTGCCCTCCACCCCACGAGGCTCAGACTCGGCCGGCAGAGCCATGGGCTGATGCACAGTGTGAGCCCGGTGTGTTTGCACACATCGAGGCCCTTTTCCCCCAGGAACATCATCCTCGGGAGTACAAGCAGGCCCAGGGCTTACAGGAGTGGTTGGTGTCATGTTTTAGGGCGAGCTCTGGCGCATTGAGGAGAAAAAATACAGTTTCCTTCTACGCAAACAAAGGTTGACTTTATTGCCTTTAAAATGCAACCAGCACAAACAGTGGCAAAAGTGCAAACACTGATAATGCTCGGAACATTTTGAGCTGTGCAAACAAGCCAGAGGTGGGTGAGTGTGTTGAAATGAAGGAGTGGAGGGTCTGGGGGGAGGAAGGCTCCCTGCCCCAGAAGCAAAGAGCCCCCCCATTCCTTCATCCCGAGCTGCCCCAGGCAGCAATTCTGGCCCTGGGTTGGAGGTGGAAGCAGCCTCTGGGTGAGCAGGGCTGAACGAGAGCCCAGCAGAGCTCAAACCCCCACCGAGGTGGGATGCAGATGTGATTACGACAGTTTTAGCCCTGGACTGAGGCTATGCCCTACCCTGGCAGCAGGAAATGCTCCAGAGCCATCCCACAGAACCTCTGGGACAAGGCAGAGCCGTGCATCCCTTGCCTGGTCACTGCCCACACAGGGCATCCCACCCATGTCTCAGATGTTGTGTAGTGCATAGAATGCTGCCCCTGCCTTGCTTTCCTCCCTTCTTCCCCTATCCCACCTCCTTTTTCCTTGGCATTCAACTGCACTGCACACAGATTGTAATCCTCCTGAGCCTTGTTCAACGTTTTCTCTCCCATTCAGCCCTCCAAAGCTTTCTCCAGGTGATGATCTGTAGGCAGCTGATGTGTATCCCAGCTTGCCTGGTGTCACAAACCCCTGTTTCCAATCACCTCGTCCTCCTGAGGGCACATTTTGCCCTGGGTAGGGAAGGGTGATGCATGGGAGGCTCAGTCCTTGCAGAGGTGTGATGGCTTACAGGGAGCCAGAGCAGTGCTACAGGGAGGGATTAAAATCCAGCTCCTCAGGAGACATTTAGGCATCTGCCTCCTATTCCTTAGGATTACCAAGAAGGCTGGGAAAAGCAGGCCACTGCAAACTGGAGGAAAAGAAGAAAGGGAGAGACCTCAGGTGGATCAGGCAAGGTGCAGGGACCTTGGCCTTTATTTTGGCTCCATACATCTGGATCCTGATGCACTAGAGGATCTTCCCAAACTGTTTCTGCTGCCAGGCTGAGGGGGAAAGAGGAGCCTGGAGTCAAGGCAGCCCCATCCCACATGCTCTCAGCATAGCCCACCTCACCCCAATGCAAAGGGATTACCAGGTTTTGTGTCTGGTTGACAAACTCTTCCCTAATCCAGCCCTGGGGGGAGAAGAAAGCTTTTCTTGTTAAATCAATTGCCAGTGGATTTAACCATCCTCATCCCTTTCCCATCCATGCTGCCATGTGCACCTCCCTGGCTGCCCAATGCTCAGCTGATTAATTGCTGCCAGATGGGAATTTCTGGGAAACCAAGGACCCAACAAGCCTTTTCCTCACTGCTAGAGATCAACCCAACCTCCAGCACTGGCACCTATTTTCGTACAGCCAGAAAGACCTGAATGTTGGGAGGAATTAATGCCTTTGCCAGACCTACCAGCTAGTTCAGCATGTTACTGAAGGATGGGACAGGAAAACAGAATGAGAATCCACTTGCTTTTGTAAAGCTTGGGAAAACAGGCTGGAGTACAGTACAAAAAGTAATGAAAAATAGACATACTGGGCTGAGTTCAGTTGCTTTGGGACAAAGTGATCTATTTTTCATTTTTTTTTTATAAACCAAAGCTTCCTTTACTTTTGCTTCTAATTCTGCCAAGTCTCTTCTGAGTGAAGTTTTGGGGATTTTCCCAGCTGGACTCCATTTCTGGTAGGAGAGGCCAGGGCATGAGTGCCTGCAGAGCTCAGTCTGGAAGCAGAGAGGTGATGCACATCAGACATGACACCTGGGATAGTTCTGGCCCAGTGTTGATACAACCAAGGCTAGAGGCCAAAGGCAATAAGGGATTAGAGTAAAATGGCTCAGGCAAGAAAGCACGAGGTTTATATCAGCAGTGCCTTTACTGGGTCGTGTGGACAAGGGGTGATGGCTTCAACCTGACAGAGGGCAGGCTTAGATTAGATATTAGGAAGAAATTCTTCCCTGTGAGGCTGGGGAGGCCCTGGCACAGGTTGCCCAGAGAAGCTGTGGCTGCCCCTGGATCCCTGGAAGTGTCCAAGGCCAGGTTGGACAGGGCTTGGAGCAACCTGGTCTAGTGGAAGGTGTCTCTTCCCCAGGGCAGGGAATGGGAATGAGATGATCTCTAAGGTCCTTTTCAACCCAAACCATTCTATGATATGTGGGTGATGCTCCCACATGATCAGCAGTGCTGGAGTGTACCCAGGAGTGCTGATGTACCAGGACAGAGCCAGGACACCGACACACAGTCCATCACTGACACGCTGCCCTATGGTGGTACCCATGACATTCAAGAAAGAAGCCAAGCAAAATGGGTGCTTGATTCTTTTGGATTTTTGGAGCAAGCTGTTATTCCCAAATGAGCGCTTTCTCTCCTGCTGCTCACCCCAAACGTTCATTTTCCTTCCAAAAAATTATGACAAGCATCACATGAGCCCCATAAGCCCCACTTTCCCCAGGTCCTGCCCCACTGAGCAGCTGTACCTCACCTGCGGGGTGCTGGAAGCTGTCAGGCCTAAAAAATTCACAGCTCTCCAGGGAACAGGAAAGCTATTTTAGAGGATTTAAAATTGCAGCAGCTGAAATTATTTCCTGAAGCCTGCATTAAGTTATTCAGGCATCTGGCTGCGCAGGTACAAAGCAGTTCGCTCATAAAAACGCTTCTGCCTGATAATTTTCTTCAGTTTTGCCACAGTCTCTGTGCTACTGGGATGCAGGGAAATAACCTGCCTTTAGTGAGTGTGTTCTGGATGGGACAGGATGGTACCCAAGCCACCGTGTGTCTGGAGCACTCGGCCTGTCACAAACACGCTTGGGATTCATCCAGGGAGGAGAAGCCGGGTCAGTGCCCTCCCCAGCGGGCAGCCCATGTCCCAGCCCGTGTCCCAGCCCGTGTCCCAGCCCGTGTCCCAGCCTTATGCCAGGGTCAGGCGCCCCACATCACGCGCTGAAGCATCGCCACCGACTGGCACTTCACAGCTGCTTTGAGGTGCTGCCAGGGACTGTAGGTCGGCGACTGCCAACAAATCACAGCCATTGTGCTCCATCGCTCCCCCCTTTCTCCCTGTTAATAGCCCCTTTCTGTACTCAGGGAACGTGATTCTGCATCATCCCATCCCTCTGTGAACCCCAGCTCTGCTCCAGGCTGGGTGCCTGCACCCACCATAGGAGATGTCCCCACTGGGGCCTCTTCGTGCTGGCCCCGCAGGAGGAGGGTGCACACAGAAAAAAAAATCACTTTGATGCTTGGTGCGTTCAGAAAAATCTTTGCCACTTCGGTATCCATAAGCCCTTCCACTAAAAACGGGGTTTATTCCCCAATTGTTGCAAAAGCATCTCCCTGGCTCACCCCACAGCGGATTGTGGTACCCAGAGCAGTGGCACCAACATGAGGGCTTGAGCAGGTGGGTTGTTTGGAGGCTCTCTGGGAACATGGGAACACGAGCCACTGAGCCAAGCTGTTGTTCTCATCTGCTATTCAGCGTTAAGGAAATCTGCACCATTCTCCCGCCAGCCTCCCCATCCCAGAGGATAATTGATGCTAACGTCATTTCATTTTGGTCCAGCTGCTGGCCTCAGGAACAGATGTTTTATTGTTCAAACTGAACATGCAAAACCCCAAAAAAGTAAAAAAAACCAAACCCTAACCCACAAAGCAACGAAACCCAACTAATTTGTGCTTGTGGAGAGGTGAGCCGCAGTTTCCTCTCCCCAGAAATGCAAGGAGACAGAGCAGCAGTCCCAGGGAAGACCCAGGCCTTGGGAAGGCCAAGATTTATACATCCAGCTAGAAGTCAACCTCCAGTACATGATGCAACACCCACCCCCTCCAAAATTCTGCCGTGTCCAACAGGCAGGCACTTCCAGCAGAGAATCATTTCTCCAACACTGAGCTGTCACCTTCAGGTGGGATGTGCCTTTGCATCCTCCCAGGAACAGATATCCACCCTGGGTTTTGCACAGAGGAGCACAGCACTCGTTGAAGAGGCAAGATACATGTCTTCTCCAAGGAGCAGACAAAAACAGGTGCAGAAATGTGCCATTGACACGTGCATCTTCAGAGCTCACCCTCTTTTACAGCTCACCTGTAAATGCACCCTGTGCATTCAATGCTTCTGTGGCTCACAGCTACAGGGGAGTGCTGGGAACCTCACTGGACACACACATTTCTTCAGGAGCTCGGGATGAAGGGAAGAGATCCATGACTTGCTCTGCAGCAGGTGCAGAATAATGTATGGAATCACAGGCTGGTCCAGCCCTAGTCCAGCCAAGCACTCCAATGCATCCCTCAGCATTCCTGTGAAGCTACCACCAGGCAAGCTGTGGAGAAAGTGTAGGACACTTCCCTGTCTGCCAAAAAGAGAGCTGTTTAAAACAAAAAAATATTGCTAAAAAGACAAAAAAACCCCAACCACCCAAGTTAATAGATATTTAATATTCATTTTAACTCTAGCACTAACAACCCTGTAGGTAAGAATGGCACTTCTCCCATGCAGAACTGGGAAAAACTGGTATCTCTTATACAAAATGGGGAGGAGCTGCCAGAGAACAGGCATAGCTGTTCTCCTTGCTTCACTTGCAGAGGTACCTTTGCTGTAGGTGAAACCTGCCCCCAGAAATAAAGGGCTGTGAAATGCCCACATCAAATTGCTTGAGTAATTTTCTCTACATGGCTAATGCAGAAGGCACATGGCTGCCTGTGAGGTTGAAGGGAGCATCTTTTGACACCTCCTGCTGTGTGCCATATGCTTGGCATTATTTCTGACAGCATACTGTGTTTTCTCTCTCTGTTCCACAAGAGGGGCAGTGAGAGGGATCTAGTCCTAAGGAATCCAATCCATGAAATGCCCCAGTCCCCCTCAGGAGACTGCACTGGAGCTGGGACTTAGCACGTGGTTTGAAAAGCCCCAGCAGGAGAATGACCACAGCATCTTGTCTTACCAAGCCAGTGGTGGGGGAAAGACACCGATTTTTCATGGTTGCAAGTAAAACAGACCTTGACCATGAGGAGCCCTGGGCTCTGCAGCACCTGTGCTGCAAATCCAGCTGCCAAGACCCTCTGGGGATCAGTGCCAGATGTGACTGTCTCCTTGAGAAGAACACTGTCAGGAGGGAGAACTCTGTACAGCACAAACAGCGAGAGGCTGGATGTGGAAAACACCTGCTGGATCACGCTCCTCTTCTCATTCAGCTGGGTGAGCAGCAAGGATACGGAGTCAATAAGTGTCTCTCCTCTTTGCCTGGTGACAAGTTGTTCCCAACTTCAGAACAACCTCCCTGCATCCCACCTCAGGCCCACGGATGCTTCGCGCCTGCTCCGAGGCTGCTGGCTCCAGTTTCCAGCTGGCTTGGCAGCAGTTCATGACCACAGGCCTGTTAGAGCTGTGAGCAGGAGAGGGGAAGTGTTGGAGAAACCATCACAGCAAGGATCCGCTGTCTCCAGGGAGCAGCACTGGTCCGTGGGATGCCTCGTTGGCCAGCACAGTCCCTGGAGGGGGGGTCCAGGGAGGTCACTGAAGCCTTCAGGTGGTGACACTGTATGGGGACATGTAAGGAAACAAGGAGAGGGCAGAATTTAGCCCTGCACCAGCAGAGCTGGCTGCAAACCTGTAGCCGGCTCAGCTATAGGTACAGAGCCCGAGAGGAGATGTCCGAAGGAGATGTCATGGAAAACATTTACTTCATGAGGTCAGTGCACCCCTGGCTTCTCTTTGGAGGGGACTTTGAACACAGGAGGGCAGACGTTTCCCGCACGCTTCTGCAGGCAAGAGGCTGGGGAGAGCAGGCGCTTCCTCCACCGGGAAGATGAAAAGCACAAGTGGAAAGTTTTGTGCATAAGGCAAAGCAACTGAGCTGTCAGCTGCTGGCTGCTGGGCACTTGCTATTAGGGGAAACAGCCTGTTTTGGAAAAAAAAGGGGTGGATCTCTGAGAAAAAGGCCTGGGGAAAAAAAACCACCACAGGGGATGCCCTTGGAGCAGAGCCATGGACTGGCAGTAGACACCAGGAAGTGCAGGCTCTGGGTTGTGTACTAGAGGGGAAGAATCACCCCAAAACTCTTGTGTGTTGGAGGAGAGGTGTGGGCACAGGGGAGCCCTTGCTCTCAGCATGGACAGGCAGAAAGGATTCAGCATGCCCATGGGGCCATCCTCTCCCCATCACATCATCCTGTGCACCATATCAGGAAAGGATGCCTCAGAAAAGAGATCCCAGTTCCCAAGCCTGTCTGTTTCCAGCAACAACAACAGTGCTTTGCATCCTCTTCTTCAGCTCCCTCCTGCAGGGATTCTGTCACAACTTTTGAGGTTCAAGCCATGGTCTGAGTGTTGGTCCTGCTAAATCCCATCAGTGTGTGTATCTCTGGATGAAAGCAACAGGCTCCCTGCATGTGTGATCATCGCTGGGTGCTTGGGCCACCTGAACCAGGTGATGCCAAGTATATTGGGTAGCTCAAGCAAGGAAAATCATCTCCTGAAAGATCATCAGGAAAGGCTGATGAAGATATTTCACACCTTGTGAGGTGCAGCTCTCAAACAACAACTCTCAGCTCTCAGCTCACCTTGCTTGTCCTCATTGCCAGGTGAATTGCTTGCCTTAAATCTGGGATCTGATACCTGCTGCTCTTCCTGGGAGCACCTCTTGTTACACTTTCTGGTTGGATCACCATCCCAGGGGACAGTTTCCCTCTTCATTTCAGATTTAAATTATAAAAGTGATGGTTTTCCCCCGAAGCTCCCCCAAGAGGACTGTGACTCCATCATCCCTCACAAGGGAAAGCTGGTGGGGGGAGCTGCCAGTGCCGTCAGCAGTGATTCAAGAGATGAGATTCCCACCCGATTGACTCATTCCCTGTTGAGCCCAAGCCCTGGCAAGATGCTTCCCTTGCATCACTCGCTGCCGTAGATGATGAAGAGACCTGAGCTGTGTTCTCAAGGAGATGTGCTGTGCCATATTAACCCCCACACGTTCCCCTTTGCTGGGTATTTCCCCTCTCCTCAGCTTTTGACTCACCATGTTGCCAACTCATCACTGAGCAAGCACAGTACTGGTGACCTTCTCCTAGACATATTGGAGCTCCCTGCCACTCTCTAGTGTGTCCAGTCTCATCCCAGCATCCCAACCACCCCCAGCTCCCTCGGTGCAGGGTGCCCATCATCCCACCAAACAAATCCCCCACTGTGATCACTTGCACTGAGAGCCTTTTGGGCATCCTCTGCCACCCCAGAACGGGGTCTCCAGCTCGGCACAGCCAGACCCTCACTCCCATAGGGCTTTTCTAGGCGTGATAACAGCAGGAGGGCTGTCCTCTACCCACTGCCTTGCTTGTCCCCAGCTCTGCCACTCAGAGCCCTGGCACCCACCCACCCAGCTGCCCCTCGCCTCAGCTGGGCACTGCAGTGACCAGGACACTTGAGCCCCAGCTCAGCTGTTGACTCCAGTCCATCCCCAAGGAGAGGGATGGGGATGAAGAGTTGCTTCAGGCTCCAGGGTGGAATTTCACTCACTTCAGTGACCCAGTGCCTGTGGCGCGCTCTAAAAATACAAATAAACCAGTGGGTGGTACAAAACCCACCCTGTTTCCCACAGAGGGCTGCTCAGCCAGGCCCTGCCTCCCTGGCTGAAAGAAATTAAGCTGAGGGCTGAAAAAAAAAAGAACCAGATCCTGTTCTTCCCTGGTCTCGGCTGAAGAACAGATAAAGAATTGATTAGGACCAATTTGCTGGAGACCTGGGCAAGGGGGTAGGAGCAGGAAGGTTCTGTGTGTCCCTCATGCTCCCTGCTTTGCTAAGTCAGACCAGCCAAGCTTGTCCTATCTCCCCTGGGTTCTCCCATCCCTCTGACCACCCTGTTGCCCCTCTCATCCAAAGCTGCCTCCTGCAGGCAGGTCAGGCTGGGTGCAGGGGGCACAGCAGTCCCCTGTGCCATGGGGAGCATGTCCCCACCCACCAAGAGCATCCCACCCTCATGGTGTCCTTGTCCCCAGCCATTCCCTCCTCTGCCACTCCAGACAAGCCCCAAAGCACCAGCAGGAGCTTTTCTTTCCCACCTTCACCTGCATGACTTCATGGTCCATATTAACTCATTTCAGCCCCATTCCTACCTCCCCAGGTCTCCCCAGCTCTCCCGCTTGGGATCATCCATACTCAGCTACCACATGGATGTCGTTAACAGAAACCATCCAAAGACCAACACTGGTCTAATTAATATGACGTGCTGTTATTGCAAAACCCCCTTCCCACCCCTCTCCCCTCGTATCCGGATATCCAGGCGCCCTGCCCTGCCTTCGGGTATCCCCTCGCATGTCCCCAGCCGGCCCCCTGCCAGCTCCGGGACAGGGAGCCAAAGGGGACGGCAGGCAGCAGAGGTCACGGTTTCCCTGCACCCAGCGATAAACAAGTTCTCCTGAGAAGCAGGGGAGGGGGGGCAAAAAGCCCAAGCGAGATGTATTTCTGCGAGTAGGCAGATTAGGAGCTGCTCGAGGCGTGCTGGCAGCCAGAGCAGGGGAGGGGGTGTTATCTCTCAAGGGGTGCGGGATGTTATCCACAGCTCCTGCCGCTGCTGGGACGGAGAGGTGGGGAAGGGGAACGTGGGGGAGAGGGTTGTTCCTCAGCCAAGCGGCTATTTCTGACTTTGAGAGGGTTTGCAAGCAGCAGCTGGACCCGGGCTGCACCCGAGGAATATCCTTCACACTCTGAAGTGCAAGTTCCCCCACTGTTCCCATCACTCCTGCCCCCCCGCTGGTGATGCCGCATGCCCTGGGACACGCTGTCCCGTGCACTCGCCACCCCGAGAAGCCACCGGGCTGGCGAGGTCCCCGGGTGGGGAGCAGCTAACGCAGGGAGCCGATTGAGTTACAGGCCAGCGGTTGTATCATGTTTACCAGCTCCCCGCCGCGTATCCTGTGCCGGGAGGATTCCTGGAAGTGGGAGCTGCTTTCACACCCCCTCCCCGTCCCGCACAAGCACGCGGGCTATGCCGAAAGCAGATCTCCGCACGTGATCCCCGACGATATTGCCCAAGCGGCTGGCAGGGCCCAGCCACCCCCTCCCATTCCTCCTCCTCCTCCCGTCTCCGGCACAGGGCTGATCCCTTCCTTTTTTTTTTTAAATTCTCCTTCCCCTCCCTGTTTAACCTTTTCCGTCTGTAATTTAAAGCAGAGGTGGTGGCCCTGCCAGAGATGCTGAAGGTCTCTGAACCTCCAGTGGGATGGTTAAATCCTGGGTTTCCTCTGATCCCATGCCATCAGGCTGCTCAGGTGACACCAGAGCCCCAGCCAGCTACTCTGAGGTGAATACAGTCTGGGAGTCCAGACTCTCTACGTGGTATTATGAGCCCTTTACCTGTGCAGGGAAACAGGGTGTGAGTTTGAGCATCCCTTGCAAACCCAGGCATTAGGACAGCAGCCTCCAGCCTCATGGCACTGAGGTTTGAGCGTGCTGCAACACCTTCCCTACATCAGGCAGACAGGCACAGAGCAGAAAGATTTTTCTGCCTCCCCCAGGCCATGCATGGACACACACTGCACACCTCTGGCACTTAACTCTGCTACCCAGAAGCTCAGCCTGAAAATCTTCCCTGCACAGCACCTGAAGGCATCCATTTCTGGAGTTCAGGCTGTTTCTGCAGCCCTACCAACTTCTCCCCTGCCAGGGGTGGCAGTTGCTGGGTTGGTAGGTGCCACCACTGCTTTTCTTTCATATCTGGGCCAGCTGACTTGGAAAGATAGTCCCTGGACTACCACCTTCCCCTTGGAGACAACACTTTGCTGGGGATCTTCTCGCTGGCGTGCCACTGCAGTGGGATGGGACACTGGGCGGATACATCACTGCTGGACAATCTGTTTGCAGATGTTCTGGATGGGGACCCCATAACTGGCATCCAGCAATAAGCCACTCCACAGCCAAGCAGAGCACAGCCTTGGTTTACAATGTGGTATAAATCATTTATTCTCTCTCCCTTTTGGGAACAGCATCACCCACATCTGGTCTTTACCTGGTGCCCCACCTGAACTACCCTCATGACTTTCAGTATGATGTCCAACATCTCCATAGGGCTCCTGATATCCTTGCTTTCTGATTCATTTTAAATACGTCCCTTCTTAAAGACAGATTGTTTACATCTTTCAGAGGGTCTTGTGTGTCCACATCTTTCTATTTGTATTCAAGATTTCCTCTCAAGATAGACTGGAAACTGTACTGAGTTGCCACCGGGGCAAAGGTTTCCCTTGGATATTTTTACACATTCAGAAAGACAAACTATAAGATTTAATCTTGCATAGACCCCTGAAGCATTTGACTTGAGACACCTGCACTATTCCTTCATGGCAAGCAAAACAGCTTCAAGCTGAAAGTTAACCTAAACCTCCTGGGTTTTTTTCTGGTATGCATTTTTCCCTTGTAAACAAAGAGCCAAGCAAAGTACCTTTGCTATGGAGTGGAAAATTCAATTTAGGCAAAGAAAAAAAGCTTTTTAAATAAAGGGTTGGATTTGCCAAGGGTCAGGTCAGCATCCACCCCATTGGGTGAGCTCTGGGAACACATGTGGCTGCATAAAAATAAGGGAAAAGGAGAAAGAGAAAGGAAAGATGTGACAAGGAGGAGCAGAGAGCCTCTGCAGGACTGCAGGAAAATGCCATGAGCACCCCCAAATTCAAGATGACTGCTCCCACTACTCAGCATAGTTTCCACATGGTGATGGATCAGCTCTGACACTACTCGGGGTCTGGATCCCCATCCCACAGACGGGAACACTCTGTCTCCAGCCTTCCCAGCACAGCGACGACTTGGGAGGGAACACACGCTGATGCCACAGATATGAGTAATCTCGACGCTGACTTTCAGCATCAGCATCCCTCCCTGTGACCTCCTCAGAGATCCCCAGCAAGCTCTGTCTCTCCCATCACATCTGTGTGCTGTTGTCCTCGTCTGCCGCCAACCCCCTCCCACCTTCCTCTGATTACAAATATCATGGAAGCCCTGGCAAAAGCCCAGTTAGCAGCCAGGCCCCTGTCAGCACCTATTATCTCCCTGTGTCCTTAGCAAACTGCTTAAAAATAAAGGCAGGAGGATGTGGCCCACGGGCAGGAATTTTCCACCGGGAAGGTACGGCCAACCTGGGTCACGCAATGCGGTGCCCTGGCTTGTGTCACCCACTGGCACCACGAGAGGCAGCTGTGCCCACGGGCAGCCCCTTCCTGTGCTGCCCAAATCCCTCTGCCCAGGGCATTTCCCCTAAAAGTCACTTTTCGTGGGCCAGTTAAACCTGAAACACCCTCACCTCATTCCAGGGGGATTCCAGTCTCCAAATTCATCCCACAGGGACACCAGCTCACTTGAGAGCCATGACCTTGGCACAAGGCTTCGTGCCCTGTTGAGCCCTGCCCTTGGGATGTGAGGACTGAGCAGAGGGATGGGTCTCTCAGTGATGGGTCTCTATCCCATCAAGTTGCCCACAGGAATTTTAACAGAGTCCAGCCCCACTGGTGTGGCTCAGGAGGAAATGATGAGGATCAAGAGCTGTTTGAGGATGAAAAGATGCGGACTGAGGGCTCCCTGAGGATGCAGACACATCTGGGAGGGAAGGCATCCTCACCTTTGCTGGAGGGGCACTTCCTCCCTGCAGCATGGAGCACACTCGAGCTGTTGCAAACCAGCTGAGTAGCTGGCAGGGCATCCCAAACCACTTCCCTTAGTCACAGCAGTGAGATCCAGAGGGTTTCCAAGGGAAAACTCCACTATCCTCTCTTCAGCCCACTTCCTGGCTGGCAACGGGCTGTCTCCAGCTCCCTGCCACTCCACATCTGGAAGGGAAGCATCAGGAGGGGACATGCTGGACACTTCCCTCCTGCACATCTGGGAATTGAGAGCACTGCTTCATTGTACTGGGGCAGGGAGGGTTTTGCTGAGGTTATTATTCCAAGCTGGCCTGGAGTCCAAGGGAAACAAAAGCTTCTTCCTTGCCAAAGGGAGGGCTGGCTGGAGGAAGCCATCGGAGACCAGGGCTGGGCTATTCTCTGGGCTTCTAAATGCTACATTTTGGTGTTTAAATTTAGCCCCAGATTGAAGTTTTGCAGACATGAGCTCTTCTGCTGAGCCAGCAGCCTGGCCAGCATCAACATTAACTTGCCTGTCCTTCCCTGCAAGCTCAGCCTCCGAGCCTCCAGCCCCAGCAATGATGTGCTTCACAGGGCAGATCCCTGGCAAAGAAACCATCCAGACATGCTCCAGAGAGCAGCCGTGGCTGGGCAAGGCAGTCTGGGCAGAATAACACACTGTTTTGGCCATCCAGACTGCATCAAGAGAAAGGGAGATGCTTGCAAAATTTTTCTCTCCTCGTCGGGCAGACGACCAGCTCGACCATAGAGAACTTTCCAGAAGGGATGGAGAGGTCAGGTGTTGAGAGCTCTGGCAGTGCCCTGTGTCACTTGCTTTTTTCCTGGGGCACAGAAAGCCCTTACAGCTTCTGGCCTCTTGTACTCCAGCCCTTGAGCTTTAGGATGCCAGTCCTTGCCCAGGAAGGGAGCCAAGCCCCCCACCTCTATTTCATCACTGCTATTGCAATCCACTCCCCCCACCTTACTGCAGAGCACGGCAAATGGCTTGCTCAAGGAAAAAAGCCTTGCTCACAGCAGCTCTCCTCTCTACACTTCGACCCCCAGATGCCACAGGCATGTTTTTTTCCCTCCCAAATCCATAATTTAAAGGCTCCAGCAGAAGTTGTTTCCACAGTGCTTGATCATACCACCTGGGAAGCCAGGCACTTGCCAAAGGCTGTCACCACCACCACCCCCCACCTCTGCTTGAGTTGGCCATTGGAGTTAAAGTAGGCAAATAAGGAACCAGGAGGAATGCTGTTTATTTGCTGGAGTTCTGCAAACAATTAATACGGCCTTGTCCTTTGGATGAACCTAGTTTGATAAGGATCCTATTCATATTCCAATGATTCCTTAAGAACTGAAAGTTGAATGCAAGTAAGCAATCCAGCTGTTGTCTGCTCTATGTCTGCAAGGGAAATGCTTCTGCTGGGCTTGTACCCCTGGGAAAAGAAGCTCCAAGCTTCCAAAGCTTTTCTGCACAAATCCCATGTTGTGAGAGAAGTACCCTATATATAAAGTGGAAGGGAGAGGGGGTGGTGGGGAATCACTGGCTGACAAGCACTGGAGCAGGACATGGCTGAAGAGACAACCTGACATTCAAAGGGCACCAAAGGATAGAAATATCACAATAGACCTTTAAGATAAATGGACTAAAAATTGCGATTTTTTAATACGCAGCTGAGTACCCAATTTCATGGCTTATTAAAATCCCGGGGAAGATGATCCTCTCTGCACAGAACTCCCTAGGGATGAACCATGTTTCACTGTTCTTGGTAGGGTTCAAATGTTACAGGGATGCACAGAAAGCTTTGAGCACAGCAAGCCTCCAGAAAACACAAAGGTAGCTTTGACTGGAGCATGTCGTCCTTCTTTTTTCCTAAATACTGATTCTGATTGGAAGATAAATATATAACACACATGGAAATATGTGCTTCTCTATAGGAAAGGAACTGTAAACACACACAGCCATGTGCAAGCTGGGAAGAGCAGAAACACAGCCAGCTCCACGCTGAAAAGCTTTTCCCCATGACAAAGACAACCCGGTGCCAGCATAAGGAGAATTAAGTGGATTCAGCGAGTGGCTTAAGCATATGTTTTGCTAAACTTGTGGCTCATCAAGGAAGAAGGACGGAGGGAAGATGCTCCCTGCTGCACAACAGAACCATAACACAGACATAATCAAGCTTACCTGCTCTGCTGAAGCTTTGAGTGATCCCGAAGATCTGGGGAATACAGGTCAGGTTGATTTACATCAACTCAGTTGCTCCTACAATCCCCATCTTTTCCTTAGCAAGTGCTTTTCTTTTCAACCACTTTTATTCCTTCCTTTTCCTGGTCACTCTCTGCCATGACAGGTTCAGTGCTGCCAGAAGAGCTCACACCTGCAGATTAAGATGTGATTCTGCCCGAGGAGAAGCTCTGGAAGAGTTGAGCTGATTTGGTCTCAGCGACCTGCAGAAACTGAGCCCACGGCTGCATCAGCTCTGCAGTGCTACTGAGGGATAATAGGGGATGGTGCCACCAAAAGAAGAGTTTGATGCTCAGAAAACTCATGGGAAGCACATCCAAGCCCCATTGGGGTTTTTTTTCCCCTGTAGAGACAGCATCAAGCCTGCCAGAGGTCAAGAAGCATCTGGACAACGCACTCAGGCACATGGTGGGGTTCTTGGGGCTGTCCTGTACAGGGCCAGGATTTGGACTCAGTGATCCTTCTGGGTCCCTTCCAACTCAGGATGCTCTATGATTTTATGTTTCTCCAGGATGGACTGTGCTTGGAGATGATGGTTGAACCACACTAATAAAACCAAAAGAAGAATTAGTAAGCTATAGGCATAAAAAGAACAGTTTGCCATTTTATTGCCCAGAATTACATATCTGCTTTTGGTTTTTAGGAAGCCCTGATATTTTTCCAAAGGCTTATTTGACCTTGGTAAAAGGGAAGTGTTTTTTGACTCAAGCTCCTCTGGGCCAAATTCTGTTCTGTAGCTGCAAAGTGCCATCCCCTCTCACTTCTGTGTGGTTATACAAATATACACAATATACCTCGCTGGGTTTGTACCACCCCATGGATTTCTGGGCAGGTCTTCATGAGAACCTTCCCGGGTGCCATCTGATTTCACAAGAGCCAAGAATTTTGTAAACAACACATAGAAATCGGGGAAAACATATTTAAAATGACAAAAGACATTCAGCTGGGGGGGGGGTGGAAACAAATCCACAAACACCCGCCCACATGCCTTGAGCTCCTCCCCTGGGGAAGGGGAGGCAGAAAGCCAACACCGGACTCGGTGCTGACTGTGTCCCATCGGTGGGGATGCTGCTTGGGAAGCTGGGAGGGCAGCCCGGCACAGCCCGCAGCCTCCAATCACACCCGCCGGCAGCTCTTGTTGCTATGGCCCTCAGGTCTGAAACTTTGGAAATTAGGTAAAAGGTCTAAACATGAAGCTTTTTTTTTTTTTTCCTCCCCTCCTCCCCCTACGCAGTGGTGCCCCTTGCCTAGCACAATCCCTCTTCCTGCTGAGCTCTAGGAGGAAAGCAGCTGGGATGAAGAATTAACTCTCGCAGTCCCAGGGGTTTTCCAAACCTGGAGCAGCGATGTGCGACTGGAATGATATCACAGGGAAGGAGGAATGCACCAGCAGATCTTCTTTCCCACCTGCCCTGTGGCAATGAACCAGAGGAAAAACACGGGCTTAAGGAGGGATGCATCCTCTCCTGCCCTCAAAAAGGGGATGGGTTTTAAGTCGGTTTCATGCTGGTTTAACAAGCTGCTGGGGGATCCCAAGGGATGGGATTTTTCCATCCCCTGGGTAGAATTTGGGATTTTTAAGGGTGCCTCATAGACCTGGAGGGACCCAACTCCTCCCCTTCCAGAGCAAGGGATACAGTCCCAACGCCCACACCTTGGATCCTCAAGCTTTTCTTTCATCCCAGCAAGGGGGTGGCTCTGCACACCGGAGGTTGGTTTGGCACAAGGTTGGACCAAGGGCATCTCTGGCCAAGGTCACAGTGCTGGGTGATTAGAGGCAGCACCGAGCTGGCACTGTGCCCACCCACCATGGGCCCACGCAGCGATGCTCGCCCTGTTCCCGGAGGAATCCTGCCTGTGCCCACTCACTCCGTGCTACACGGCCATGCCTGCACCCCCCTGCCCACCCAGCATCACCCCAGGGGTACCTCAAAGGGTCACCCATCCTGCCATGAGCATCTCCACCTCATCGGGGTGGGCTGGGAGGGAAGGTGCCAGCCCTGCCAGCAGTTTCGAGGGTTATCCCCTCCAAGCCCCATTATGCTGCTGCCAGGAGAGAGGCTGCTTTTCCAGGTGAGAGAGCAACTACCACCAAGTTTGGCTCTGGGAAACTCTTGGCTGCTCAGCCAGCCTCCCCCAGACCTCGGTAGCGAGCCAGGCACCTTAATGGCATGGGGCCAGGCAGCTCTGCAGGGCTGGCAAACTGTGACAAAGGTGTCTTTGTTCCTCCTGCCTGCTCCCTGTTTCACCCCAGCCCTGCTGTGACACCTATGAGGCGGAGTCATTTTTCCACAGAAAGCCTCCAGCAGCGTTTCCCAGATGCTGCATCACACAGCCAGCTCGGGTTCATCACCCCCACCTTTCCCTAAGGAAGACACCAAGCCAGGAGCAGAGCAAGGGAGCCAGGAGTGATCCAGACGGGATTTGGCTGCTATCTGCTTGATCAGGTGTTCCAATTAATCCTTCTTGGAGCAGAGTCCTGTCTCCATCTCTGCCTGTCTCCCCTAGAGCCAGGCTCACCTCCCACCCGGTACTCCCCTTCCCAACACCATGGGGTGGGGAGGTGTGAAAAACACTTTACACATCTCTCTTTCAGCCTTGTTTACATAGGAAAGTTAAGATGGATAAACTACAAGTGTCAAGTCCTTAAAGTCTATAGGGAAAGGGATTATATTTCAGCCAGACAGCTGGGAAAACCCCAAAGAGAGGCTGGCACAAATCCATCTTAGGTCTGAGATGGGGCAAGAAGTCTCCAAACCACGGGCAGACCAGGAGCAGAGCTAGCTCACATACTTAGTTTGAAGCTGGCCATGTCTCTGCTTACACATTTCTTGGTTTCTTTCCCATGTGCCAGCAGGTCACCTGTTTTTCTCCCAGCGATCCGGTGTGTCTAACAAAAATATTACCTCTCCTAACAAACACTGCCTTGCCCAGCACCCAAAACCAGCCCAGCAGCCACAACAACCCTATTATAATCCATGTTCCTGCAGATGATCTCATTGAGAAATAAATCTCCATTTGGCACAACAGCTACATTTAGGGACAGCAAAATATGTCCACTTTTAGAATATTATCATTTACTTCTCTCAGGCTCTCGATTCCCTGCTTTAGAAAAAGCCCACCTGGGAAAAAAAAATTGCCCTTGGATACTAAACATCTGCAGCTCATAAAAACTCCGTAAAACTCACAAAACTTCATCTGGGAACACTGAAAAGGAAAGGAGAGCCCATCCATGGAGGACTTTGCTGCCTGAGTCTTGCTTGGCTGCTCTCAGCACCATTGGGTGGTTTGGGCACCGTGAGCTGGGCTAGGATGGAAGCTCAGGCCTCTCCCACTCCAGCCCTGCTGTGACACCTTTTCCAGGGCAGCCCAGTTCCTGGCCATCCCTATCCCTGTCCCAGGAGAGCAGTAGGAGCCAAGCCAGGACCCACTAGGGTCATGCACCATGTGGCTGTTCAGATCCCAGGCCGCTCTGGCACTCTGGGAAGCAGCAATAACCATCATTTTCCTTGCAAACTGCCTTTGATCACAATGTATTTGGGATGCTAAAAACGTGCATCCCATGCCTCGCTTTTGCTTCTAAATACAGAGCTGCTTTGCAGAGCAGTGTTCTGCCTCACCACCTGCAAAACAGCACCAGACTCAAAAAAAATGCCAAAAAACAACCCCAATGGTGGGCAAGAGATTTCTCCCACGTGTTGTGCTTCCCCAACCTTCCCACCAAGTTAATAATTTCATTCCTCCTGCTGAGGACAGACTGCAGAAGTGAGCTCACTCTTTGCCTGACCTTGTTACTCAGTGGTTCCTGGTCCTCCTCCTCCTCTTCTGGGAAATTCCCTGTGCCCAGCCACTCCTGCAGGGATCTGCAGCCTGTGTAAGCATCCCATATCCAGGCAGCAAGGAGAAATGCACCTTGCCCAAATCCCACTCCAATCAGAGCTGCAGCCTCCACGTGGGCTTGGCTGCAATGCAGGAAGCACCATACTGCCTCAAGTGCCATGTGTCCACAGCCAAACACAACATCCTTTAGCCCCCACTCCAACATGGTGATAGACAATTAAATGACACCTCATTTACCCCTAGGGCGAGCAAAATTATATTCCTCCCAACCTCTGCAAGGGGGAAGAAGTTGGGAAGGATGGAGGGTGGAATAAAAATTTATGAGGTATCTTCCCCTCCTTCAGTTCTCTCTTGCCACATAGGGTTTCATGGTTGGAAAGCAGTCTGAGATCAGCAGATGTCAACAGCACTGGAAAAGCAGACCCATGCAAGTGAGCCACGAGCCCAGCATACCCACCCAACCTAGAGATGGTGCAGAAACCTGAAAGACAATAAACCCTGGGCAGGTCCTGGGAGAAAGAAACCAAGTCAGGCAGCAAAAGCCACCCATGGGCATGATTTATTCTGTGCCTTCCTCTCACCCCCACTGCTCCTGTCACTGCTGTTTCCACTTGCTGTTTCCACTTGTGCTGAGCACACCACATGTTGAGGGCACATCCATGTTGCTCCAGAGGAGCCACCTCAATCCCTGCAGATTTGGCAAGCTGGAACCAGATAGCACAGGTACTGGGAACAGCACAGCCAGGACAGAGGCATTTGTTTATTCAGTGAGGGGTGGAGGGAGGTGCAAAGTAGGGGGAAATCTCTGATGGCAAAGGTCCCCTCAGGTCTAAGAACCAGATTTCGGGGTGGGGAGGTTGTGGGGGAGGGACATGGAAACCACAAAACCCAACAAAATAAGTAAAAAAAAAAATAAAAAAAAAAAAAATTAGGGTTTTCTTATGGAGAGAAATCACATGTTTCCTCATGACCAGAATATAACAAATGGCCCAAAGAAAAAATCAAAACAAACAAACTTTTCCCTCAAGCTCCCCCCAGACTTCTCCAGTCCCCCACACCCTTCTCATCCCACTCTCATGCTGAGCTACCCATTAGTGGGAAAACAGAGCAGACAGACAGGAGGGTTGAACTGAGGATCCAGAGGAGACACTATTTTAATTGATGCAGCTTTGCTGCCCAAGCCCTTCTGTTCAAAGAACAGGGGTCTGGCTGAGAACATGGGGCACTCTGGTGCATGGGGGTCCTGCTCATCCCGGGGTTCCAGCAGCACAGGGACAGGTGCCTGCAGGCAGCAGTGCCAGAGGAACAACTCCCTGCAGTGCCAGGGAGGTGGGCCAGCAGTGCCCACAGGCACATCTGCCCCTGCCTTCTTTACTTTCCGTGCCACCGTGTTCCAAACAAGCTGTTCCCGAGCCCAGAGGAAGGGCTGGCGCCTGCCCCGTGGTACCTGGCAGAGGGAGGCACAGCGGGACAAGCACACACTGCTGTGGATGCTTCCCAGAAGTGCTGGATGTCTTGGCAGGGCTGGTGCTCTGCTCTTGCAGCATGCACAGGCAGAGTGTGGCAACACACACACACAGCTCCAGGTGCCCCAGACACAGGAAAGGATCCTTTTTTTTTTTTCTTCATGCTTCAAAAGAGGACTATGCAACAGCAAGTGCTCGGAGACCTCTCCACACAGCCAAAATCCTGTCCAGCAGCAGCCAAGCTCCTCACCCTCCTGGTCCCACAGACACCAGTAGGAGCACATGACTATTTCACCTCTCCAAAGAGCGCTTCTCCTCCACCCAAAACCACCCAAGGCCTCAGTCTGGGAGCCCAGTACAGAGCTGGTGTAAAGCAGCTCAGTAATGAGATCAACCAGAATTACACCAATTTCCCCCAGCCATAGGTCTGGCCCAGCTTTGCTGAGAACACTTGATCTCCTCCCCGAGCTCTGCCAGCTGGGTGAAATACAGCTGCTGCTTCAATAGCGCTCGCAGAAAAAAGGCCTGACATTATTCACAACAAAAAGACAAGTATTGCAGTGCTTGCTTTTTAGATTTCATGGGAACAGTTTCCACTGGCTCGATGGGAGGGGGAGACGAGCAGAGGGAGCTGCTGGTTGTCAGAGAGCTCTTTGGGCAAAGCTGTCACTAGCTCCCACCCAAGATGTCCCGCTGACCTGCAGAACCCATGTGGCATCACCACCATCTCCCCACCCCAACCTTTGCATGGAGATTTCTGGTTTGCCAAGACCAGATATTCCAGTAGAAGCTCCCATTTTACGGGCTCCATGACCTTCTCCAGCCCAAGCTCAACAGCAAGACACAACATGCAGAAGGGCTGGCTTTTGTTTCAAGAGGAACCATGCCTACCCGTTTGCAGGCTCAGATTGAATGGCCAATTCATTCCTGGGTGCTCTGCAGCCACCACTCTGGCTCACAGCTGACTCAGAGCTCTTCTGCTCCTACCATGCCAAAGCCTGACCCCCTGTAAACACAGGGGTGTTGCAGTAGCACCATTCAGGCTGTATTTAACCCCCGCTACTCTCTGTTGCCTGTATAAGCCAGGCAGACACCTTCTCTGGAGTCCTGGATATTTTTAAGCCATACCCTACCATGCATAGAGAGGTGTGAGTAGGGTTTGCCACACATGAGCTCTGCAACTCACACTTTGGTTACCAACTCTTCTCCCTCCCCATGAAAACAGAGACCAAATGCCCCAGAGGAAACACCTCGCTCTGACCAGGATGTTTCCCTGGCACAGACTGCTAGCACACCACAGATCTTTAGGATTTGGTCCCACCATCCATGGAGCGTCCCTGTCTCCTGGTACACGGGGCACAGCCCTAGCTCTGTGCACAGCCCCAAAATATTGCAGGGGACAGCCCTGCCAAGACTCTAGAGACCACCTCCTTCCCCAGCCAGCCTTCATGAGCAGTTTTCTTCATCCTAGAGAGATGACAGATAAAAAGCTTTCACTCCAGAGCAATCTCTTCTCTTAATGAAATGCTTCCTCACAGGTCCACAGCCCACAGTGGCAACATCACCCGCTGATCACTGGCATGGTTGTTTGCCAGGAGGGAAGGCATCCATTTTACAGTGAAAGCATTTAGAAAAGCGGATGGAGAACTTGCCAGGAGAGCCAGCCACAAGGAGAGGTGGAAAAAAGAGAGCCAGTTAATCACCCAGCATGTGTTATATGTCTGGGTGGAAAATAGGCTGAAAATATCTTGTGTTTCAGAGCAAGCGCATAGTTTTCGGTGGTTCAGCCAGCTGAAGGCCTGGCCTCCAAGTTTCAGAGACAGACTAAGCCCATCTCTAAGCCCAGCTGTTCCCAGGCAGCTTCCTAAATGGGCATGGCAGTTGGACAACATAGCCCTGGGCACAGCTATTCTCACCTCCGACTTGAGGACTTGCTCAGGGGCCCCCTAAACACAGAGAGGCATCAGATAGATTAGGTTTTGTGATTGAAGCTAATGTTGGTCCCAGCATTTTACCAAATGGCCATCATGATTTCCAGAGTCCTACAGGTTCAGCTCAGCAGGGGAGGAGGCTCCTATTCCCTTGCTTGCCCAGTATTTTTGGCATTTTGGCCAAGGCCTGGCTCGGGACAGAAGCAGCTGGGCAATCCATCCAGCTGCTCAGCACCTTCACGAGCCATATGGATGGGCCTGAGCCACCCAGCTCTGTGATTAGAAATAACAGCCTAACCCTGAATCTGATTAATAATTCTCAAATAACAACATGTTTGGCACTGGGGGAAGCTGCCAGCAAAAACTGTGGAGTCTAGTGCCTTGTCCACCCACAGGAAATGAAAACAAGGCACTGCTGCTGTCAGCTTCATCTAAAACCTGTGTGGAGGATGAGGACTTTCCCTTCTGACCCCGCATGGCCCATGCCCAGCCAAATGGGGTCCTGAAGATCATCAATCCTGAGCTCAGGGGATGGCATCAGGCTGCTGGGGAGCCAACAAACATCCTGCCAAGCACCCACTGCTGTCCTGCGCCCTCCACCCAGCCAGGCTGGTGCCAGAGGACCCCTGGGTGCAGGATCTCCAGGGCTTTCCCAGATCCTTGGTGGGACAACAATCGCATCCTACAGATGGGACACCCTGGGAGGGCAGTCAGTGGTGGGACAGGTGGAGGAGATGTTGGCATCAGTGTGGTCTTACCCAGGCTCTGTGGCCTATGGTTTCCATGCCAGCTTGGCAAACCACCTTTGCCATTGTTTTCTGGGGCTAGAGTTGAAGAAGTTTCCACTTCCTCACCAGCCTTTCTGAGAAAGTGCAAACTAAGCCATGGAGCATGGAGAGTGCAACAAACAAGGGGAGGAGAGGAAGGTCCAAGGTGTGGTGTGCATGCCTGGGCCAACACTCCTCACAGCCAAGGAAAGGGTTTGCTGAGAGGAGTCATGGGCACAACCTGTTGACAAAGGAGAGCAGGGCTCCCACAGAAACAAGCTGGCTCCACCTGGAGCAAGGGATTAGAAACCTCGGCACAGCCCTCAGATTCCTCTTAGCAAACCAACTGTGGCTGGAGGCAGGGATTAAACCCAGTGCCGAGGAATGTGGCTCCTTCCCGCTGCGGAGTCCAAGTTGGCACCGCATCCTCCCTCAAGACGCGGCTTACATAATGCAGCTTATGAAAGCAGAATAGCCCGGCCGTGCCAGCCTGTGGGCAGGCCAGGATGGAGAGGAAATAAAGGAAAGGAAAGACATTTTTTGGCTGAGGTAAAGCCTAGCTGCCCCCTGCACCGCTCCCCCAACCTTGCACCATCTCACCAGGGAAGGGAGGAAGGGAGCAGTGAGGGAGAGGGCTTAGGAGAGGCAAAGGGCCCAGTCCTCCTACAAGACTGTGAAGAACTGCAGCCCTAGTGTTCATTCTGGAGTCAGAGAATAGGGATTTTTCCCCCAATTTGCCCCTCTGACCCCAGGTTCCTCCCCAGCCAAGCAGGTTCCCATTGAGATCAACCCATGCGTGCTCTGCGTGCAAGGCCACTGCAGGTTTGGGGGGGCTAAGCCACAAGAAGCACCCAGCCCCAAATCTCACTCCTTCCAAACACAGGCCAGACACCTCCAGAGGTAGCTGGGAGATGCTCAGATCCACATAATCTCCCACTGGAGATGCTTAGTGCAGAGAGCAGCAGTGTTGGGCCTACCCAGAGCCCTTCTCTGCATGTTCCCATCAGAAGTCATTGCACAAGAGAGGGGGACAGTCCCCAAACCATTGCACAAGAGAGGGGGACAGTCCCCAAACACCCAGCATTGGCTCAGAGCAGAGTCACAAGGAGCTAACTAAGGTCACCATTCATGAACCAGGCAATTCACAAGTGTCAGCTTTAGGTATCCAGATGAGTCACTGCTCAATGGCTGATATCTCACATAATTTACCTGGCCTCAGGGGAAGCAGATCCTACAGACGGGCTGGCCCCTTTATCAGCAAGCAAAGAGTCAGAGTTCAATTTAAAAGCCACAGGAGACAGCATGGTGAAACCAGGCATTGCAAATAGGTTGTCAGTCCCAGATGAAGAACCTGGGGAACCACTTGTGGGTGGAGGACCCACTCACGAGCCAGCCCAGGTCCAACCCTGCATCCAGCTGGCTGGGAAAGCCAGGCAGACCCAAGGAGATCTTCCCTTTCAAGAGCTCCCACTTGTTTCCTAAGCAGCTGTCCTCAGTTTAATCGGTAACTGAACAAGTAGGATGAAATCCTGGCTCAGTTGAAGCTGAATTACTGATGCCTGTGATGGCAGGGTTCCCCTTCCAGCTCCACCACCTTTCTCATCTGGGTCACATAAGAAACTACCAAGTGGTCACACTCGACCTGTTCCCAGTGAGCTGGGCTCCAGCACCCTTCCAGAGCATGCCCTGGCCTCCTTCAGAGGGGGATAAGGACCTTCAGCCACTTTTCCTATGGCTTTTATTGGCTGATGAACAGCGAGCACAGATCTCGGCCGGGACTTGCAGCTGCTGGACCTCCAGGAGGCATTTCAAGAGAGCAAAGTGGGGCTGCCCTGATAACATGAGCTTCTGGCCCAAACAGAGGCTCTTGCAGTTCTGCAAATCATCCTCTCAGCAGTTTGTGCCTGGCTCCCTTCCTGGGACCATCCCTTCCCATCCTCCACAGGCAGAAGGAGGTGCAGGACAGTCACACGGGCCAATATCAACACTGCAGAAACACAGACTTGGAGAAATAAAAGCAATTTCACCTAGCAACAAGAAGTGCCTCTCTTCTTCCCCTTCCGCCCCAGGTAAGGGCATCCAAAAAACAGCTCAGCAAATCCTTACCCACCTCAGGCTGGCTGATTTCTCCTCCAAAAGCCGTGTTCAGGGAGAGGTGTGTTCAGCCAGAGGCTGTGTAAGCATATGAAGGCTGATCTACTGTAAAAGGGTAATCTAGGAAGATCAAATAGCACTAAAAAAACCACACAAAATAAGAAGTGGTATGTGGATACTGGAGCAGCATCAGGGCACTCTGTAAGTGTGAAGGGGTAGGGGAAATCCAAGCAGCCACACCTCATGCACCAGACTTTGCAGGAAGAGAAACCCCCTGGTGTCCTTGCAGTAACTGGGCTGGCACAGCCCAGTACTAAAAGATGCTTCAAGTGTGATCTTGATTAGCTTGTTTGCTCCAGGCTGTATTTGAAGGGAGCTGTGGCTAATCTTATTTTGGTTGCCTTAAAACTCAGTTATGGGGAAAAGCCTGGCATATGAGCAGATATATTAATCGTTTTGGAACAGCCTTGTCTCCCAGGCTGGTGTTTGATTAAAAGGGAGCACAACCAACAGGCACTTCAAAAAGCTGGTGCTATTTTTGTCTGCTTCATTTGGAGTGGTTCCTGATGCTTCAGTGTGCCCAGCAAACCCTTTGGGACTGATCCTTACTATATCATTATTCACATTTTAAGGATGTGTGAGTACAGAGAAAAGGGATTCACTTCCTCCTGAGAGGCTAAGATCAAAAGTCAAAATGTTTTCTATGAATACATAAGCTGTAAATTCAGCTTCTGAGGGTTTCAGCCTCAATTTGTAAGAGCCCCATGGCCTTAAGAGGAGGCCTCCCTACCCTGTAGAGTTGGGAAATGGTGTTTAGGTAACTACAAAGCAGATTCAGAAAGAAGGCTATGGGCAAAAAGTCAGAAAACAATGTCTAGAGGGAATGGGGGATTTTTTTTGCCTTCTAATTCATTATAATGGGTTTTTTTCATGTATTTTTTTAATAATCATCTGAAAAGCCACTTTGCAGCACAATGCTGTTTCGACCTTATTTTCAGTCGGGTAATTGTGCAGTGAGTGGATAAATGCTTTCTCAGCTGAGAACAAGAGGAACCATTAAGCATCAAGCTCCTGACCTAAATTTACGTTCAGGGCAGCTGGAGAAGCAAAGGACTGATGCCTGCTCCCCTTATCACCCTGATGGACAGCCTGGAGATGGCATCTTCTGCAGGGACACACAAATGGTGCTCTGCATCTATGGGGCTCCGTGAGGCACAGAGAGGTGCTGGTTATCCCAAGGACTTTAACCCAAGCAACCTGGTGTAGTGGAAGGTGTCCCTGCCCATAGCAGGGGGGTTGGAATGAGATGATCTTTAAGGTCTCTCCCAACCTTTCCACGATTCCATGACAAAACCTGGCTGCCCATCAGCAACTGCCTTGGTGATGCTTAATGGCCAAAACTGAGCCATGCCCCCTTTTCCCAATTTTTTCATTCCCCAGGGTCACTGGAGGGACAGGGATCCAGCCTCAAGGATTCACAGTGTTTGGAAGTATAGGAATTACAAAAAAAAAAAAAAGAAAAAAAAAAAAAGGCATTACCATGTCTTGTCCCTCCTTCTGCACAAACGCCTTTACAAAATTTTCCTTAATTCAGCTTTTCCTCTGTAACATTTTCTTGGAAGGCAGGAAGAACAGTAGCTGCCTGGCCCCTTTGCCCAAATCAGCACAAAACCTCAACATTTCTGTGCTCATGATTTATCCCATGGGTTTCTTTTGGCTGCAGCACCCCAGATCCAAAATCCTCGTGGCTATGTCACGATGGGAGGAAAGGACATGGTGTTCACTTTGCTTCTGTTCTGGTCACACTCCACCCCACACAGGCACAGGGATAGGGTCATTTTGGGACTGTGGTGAGGAAGGTGCTGCCTTGAATGCTCCCCATGCAAAAGAACAGTTGGTCCACAAAAACACAATAGCAGGAATGGCCTCATCAGCCCAGCAGGATGCTCTAGTGTGGTTAATCCACATTTAAAGATGGGAATGGTTAAAGCATCCACCCTTGTGGGGAAGTACCTCCCAGGGAGCTGGGGAATAGCATCACAAGCTAAATAAAAGACCACAGAAGCAAAGTGACACATTTCTAATACCTTGGTTACTTTTCTAAATGACTGGTTTTATGCCAAAGGTGGATGAACAGCATTTTCTCAATAGGGAGAGTGGGAAAGGGTCTTCTTCCACAAAGCCCCCTTTAAAAATGAAGTTTGCTGGAACTTTATTTTCTGTAGGATTTCTATATCCTGTAGAACTTGTATGGGAGGAGGCTGGGGAGATGCACAAACACCTGTAGTGACCCCATAACTCTCTCCATGGACACTCAGAAACCCAGGTCTTTTCCCTTCCCAAAGGAACCCTGCCCAAGTCACATCTGGACCATCACTGACTGGAGAACCAATCACCACTGACAAATCCCCATTTTCTTGAGAGCACAGATGTCTCCCCAAAAAACACCCCAACAATGAAAAGCCCCATCCATACACTATGAGAGTCAAACTCCCTTCAAATGGCGAAGGCAACACACACAGAAAAAGAAGCTGCAGAAGTCGGAGTTAAGGTTTTGTTCTTTTTTTTCTTTTTTTATTATTAAAAAAACAGAACTATCCGGAAGAAGTCCAAATGCAACTGAATATAACTGGCACCATCTAATATACCCAAGTGTAAAATCCCGGAACGTTTAAACGCCCCCCAGAATGAGCTGGGGGTGCCAGGGCTGACTGGGAGGGACAAGTGGCCTCTCCTTTCTCCCAGCCCCCATCACGGCTGGATGGCAGGCAGCCCGAGAGCCAGGACACAACAGTGGCATCAACGGTCTCTGTAAAACCAGTCAGTTTGAGAAACTAAGAACATTATGAAAAAAAAAAAAATATCTAAAACTTCTTTTTTTTTTTTTTTTCCTTTATCAAAAGCCCTGCTTTAGTGACATGCTAGCCCTGCTGGAAAGGTAACACACCCACGGCTCTGTCCGGAAGGCGGGGAAGTTGACCGGTCAACTCCTAGTTCAGGACACCTTCCTCCTGTTGAGCCACACACTCGTTAGTGCATTGTGGCCACTCGAGTTACAGTGATGCTTCTGCAGGCAACTGGCTCCGGGAGCCGCCTCCTGCAAGCTCCACTCCACACTGGAACAAATCTCATCCAAGTCTCCTCCACCAAGCCCTCCAAGCTCACCCTCAGTCCCACCTGGAGGCTCTCCGACAGCATCCGGCAAGAGCTCCGCCTGCTCCAGCTGGATGAGGCATTGGAACGTCATCTCTTTTAAGAAAAAAACACTTTCATATATAATTTTTTTTGCTGTTTTTATATTTAAATAGAAAAGTACTACTTCACTCTGTGTTATGAGCCAGAGATCAGTTGACTTCCAGTGACAGAACCAGGAGTTCTCCTCAACGCTCCTACACTGAGCTCAATGCCAGAAGATTCCCAGAAACCTCTAAGTGGCCAGAGGATGATGACCTCCTCATCATCTCCCCATACAGGCAGGAGCACATGGGGCTCCATCACAGCTCCCATCTTCCCTTCTCTGCAGAAGGGCACCAACCCTAGAGAACCATTAGTCTGCAGAGAGCCAGCAGTGGGGCTGACACCCCACATCTGACTCTCGGTGAAGTCAGTTGTAGTTTTAAGCTCTCCACTCTTCCTACTGGCTTTCTGCGTGTGCAGTCTGTCCCTGGAAGCCACTGGATCCCATCAGATGTACACATGAATTAGACAAAAAAATAAAACAGTGGTTAAAAGTTCTCTAACATCCTCTCCTCCTCCTCTCGCCTTCTGAGGAATCAACGACAAACAGACATCGATAAAACTAAATTCGCCCTCCTCCCCCACCTCAAGACAACAAGAGTTACTGAAACACAGAACATGTTATCTTGTACCCTTGGGATTACATCTAGAAGGGAAGTTTAGGGGTGCAGAAAGAGCGGGGGGGGAAGGCGGTGTCTGTGGGCGCAGTCTGCTTAGTTCTTGTACTCAAAAGGCTCGTCCCCGGTTTCGTTGAGGAGACACGTGCGGATGAGGGCCTCTGTCACAGCGTAGGGATCGCAGTTGGCCGAGGGCCGGCGGTCCTCGAAGTAGCCCATCTTGTCGTGGCCCACTTTCCTGGGGATGCGGATGCTGGCGCCGCGGTTGGCCACGCCAGCGGAGAACTCGTTGATGTTGGATGTCTCGTGGAAACCCGTCAGGCGCCTGGCATTGTCCAGCCCCCCCTTGGGGTCATAGGCACGGATGTGGTACTGGTGGCGCTTGCTCAGCTTCTCGATGGCCTCTTCGATGTGCCTGTGGAGGGAGGGAGGGAGGGAGAGGGGAATGTGCAGTGAGTGTCTGAGGGACAGGACGAGCTGAGCCACTCTGGGCTGTCCCCAAGCCACTTCATGATGATGCCTTATGCCCCACAACCCCCTTTGCTGATCATCCCAACACAGGGCTTCTCTCCACTCCTACTGCCTACCCAGGCTGCTTCTTGGAAAAGGATCCTCGTGGCTGAATCCCTTGGGAGTGCTGTCTGTGAGCCACCACCAGTTCAACTCACAGCCAAACCTCCCAGACACACTGCCACTGGGGAACCTGCTCTCATAGGGGGGATTTCTCAGTACTGAAGTTTCTATTTGTGAAGCTCACAGAGGCATGAGTTGGCTCATTATCTCTGGGCATCATCAAAATTAAGGCAAGAAAACAGGGCTGCCAGGAGGAATCCCTCTACAGAGCTCCACTGCAACCCAGTGCCATAGGGCCACTGACTGCACCCAGCACACCAATCCCATACAAGAACTCAGGGTTTACGTTTCCAAGATCTTCATCTTTAAGAAAACATGGCATCTGTTTCTACAGCCTTGCCTAGACAGAAGCAAATGGTCTTTCTCTTACAGTAATAAAAAAAATAAATTATTAAAAGATAATAATTAAAAAAAGGCCGAGTTTCTTTGTTTCCAGCATTGGCAGATGAAGAGCCAGACAGGCTTTTAGGAACAGTTGCATCCTGGCCACTTGTGCTTGTCAGCACCGACGGAGCTGTACTGCTGGTTGAACTGCCCACCCAGCATCAAGATGAGAGTGTGGCGTTATACAAAATATGTATTAAAAAAAAAACCCCAAAACACAAAAACCAACCAAGCAAAAAAAAAAAAACAAAATCATCTGGAAGAAAAGCTTAAGCATTAACATCCAACACCGGAGCAACATCTCCTGTGTCAGCAAAAGTTTTGCAAAATCTTGCTGCCCAGTACACAGATGCCGCTGGCCCATCTCAGAACACTTACTTGAGACCTCCTTCTTCCCTCATGCTCTTGGTGCTGAAGTTGGTGTGACAGCCAGCACCGTTCCAGTTCCCGGGGATGGGTTTGGGATCGAAGGACACGACGACACCGAAGTCTTCACACACCCGGTGCAGGATGAAGCGTGCGATCCAGAGGTGATCCCCCATCTCAATCCCTTCGCATGGTCCCACCTGGAACTCCCACTGCAAGGAGGAGGAGTCACAGGCTCAGTGGTGCGACTACCTCACCATGAGGCACCTCCCACTCCCTGATCTGTGACACAACTACACAACTCAGTGCAGGCAGCCACAGTTTCCCACTGCCTGGGATTTTTCCGTACCACTATCTCGTTCCGTGAGGCATCTGAAATGATTTACCTGGGCTGGCATCACTTCTGCGTTGGTTCCTCCAATTTTCACGCCAGCATAAAGGCACGCTCGGTAGTGGGCCTCCACAATGTCTCTGCCATAGGCTTTGTCTGCCCCTACACCGCAGTAGTACGGACCTGCAACAGCACGGGTGAACATCAGCTTCCACAAGGAAATCGCTTAAACTCAGTGAAGACCGAGCAAAGAACTCTCCAAAGGCTTGGGGTGTGTGGAAAAGCCCCAAAATCTGTTTTTCATGGAAGAACTAGCAGAGTAGAACGCTGACGGAGAGCAAGTCCCCCACAGGTTTAAGTCCCCTGCAGGCTAACAAACCAAGCAGCAAATTTGGATATGGCCAATCCCCACCTCAGCCTTTCTGTAGTGATCTTAACCTCATGGTTAGTTTTTGCCAACATGCCACTTGCTATTGTCCACCACTGGTTCTAGAAACACCTCCAGTCTTTCAGCTGAAGCTGTGTCACAGGGATTACAGCTCAAACGCTCCTGATCTGGTCCAGCGCAGACTCCCGAAAGGTTACCTTGGGGCCCAGGGAAGCCGTTGGAAGGCCAACCAAATGGATGTCCGTCTGTCCCAAGGAGAGTGTACTCCTGCTCCATGCCGAACCAGGGGTGCTGGTTGGACACCATGTCCATAATCTTCCTGCAGGTGTGTCGGAGATTTGAGTCTAGAACGGAAAAGCGACACAAGGCTTAGTAGCACCTCCACCTCCATTCCCCATTCCCACTTCATTTACAGTTTGAGTCCCAGCAGAAGTAGTGAAGAATCCCACTACCAGCACTTTGTTTGCCCTTTACCGTCAGGGCACAGATTATTTTTGTGTCATGGGTGATGATAAGGGCACGGACAGCATTTGGACAGGTCTTCCTTTCCCCTCCCCAGAAATACCACCTCCACCAGGAGAAGGGAGAACGTCCATTCACCTGCACACTGGCGGTTGTATTTGAAGACCTCACAGAGAACTAGTTTATTGGGATCCTTGCGAAACGGGTCCCGAAACATGGCAGCAGGTCGCAGGTACATGTCGCTGTTGGAGCCTTCAGACTGGTAGGTGCTGGAGCCATCGAAATTCCACTCAGGCAGATCTGGAGTGGAGAGAGGAACAAGCCACACTGACCCAGGGTCCCTGGACACCAGAAGATGAGCTCCCTGCCGCCTTCCAGTAAGACAGAGGTGAAGATGCTTATAGAGAACAGGCCTACAATGGGTTTAATCCCAGCTCAGCTGATTCTGTTCCAAATGGAGGAAGCAAAAAAAAAAAAAAACAAACAACAAAATAAGCAAAAACAGAAGAGTACAACTCCTCAGCCACCCTGGGAAATAACAAGTTGCTGGGCTGCTGGCCAAGACCGAGTGAACTGAGCAGCACTGAGGACATTTCCCATGTCACAACAACCAAAGGGATGAGCAGAGCACCCAGTCTCCTCAGCTGGGCAAGCTGGGGGATGGTAGAGCATGAGACATCTTCAAGCTATGGGAATGAGGGGAGCCATGGAATACCCTTATCCATGTTACATGGCCTGAAGAAGGTGGGAAAACAAATCACATATGGGTGGAATCTCATGGGGGGAGTATGGCCAGCGTGGCCCCTCGCCCACCCCTCTGGGCTGTTCACTGCCCTCCAGGTCAAAGCACAGCGGGAGAAGCAGTGAACTCCACCCGGGCAATATTATCTCCTCCATGTCCCAGGGGAAAAGCAGGAGGATGGGAAACACAATGATTTCAAAGGAGTTGTGCCAACCACTCCCTTACAGGGAAAAGGGTAAAGGAGAGGGGAAAAAAAAAATAGAAAAAGAAAAAAGATAATTCTGCTCAGTCACACACAGTATTTTCATTTCATAACTGTCTCCAGCCAGCACCATGGCAACCTGGGGAAAATCCTAATGCTATTATTGTGTAAGCTGGGACTGTTTGTTCTGAGGGACACAAGCTCTTAATTACACCGGATAGCTCCATTCTTTCCCCTCCACTTTCTTCTGCCAAACTACTTCCGGCCAAAACGAGTACTCGGGAGTCAATGGGCCACCGAGCCCCTGCCAACAGCCCCCAGCCCTTGCCAAAAGCCCCATCCACAGCACCAAGGACGGGCTCCCAGCCCCCAGGCATCCAACTGAAACTCCGCATCTGGAGAGCTGGGAACGTTCCCCTGGGGTATCTGGGCAAAGAGGTAACCAGAAGGGGGTGAGGAGGAATGTCTTCCCTAAAAACTATCCTTCTGCCACAGAGAGAGAGAAATGGGATCCTTTCTCCACCTGGCGAGGGGCTGCGAGTCCTGCACCTGCCCTCTCACCTTCGAGGCTCTTGGGCTCGTGGTCCAGCGTGCGGGTTTTGCAGCGGAGGTGCTCCCCTGTCCCGTCGATCCAGATGTACATGGCTTGGACCTTCTCCCCCTGCGGCAGCTTCATGTACATGTGCTTGATGGCTTTGCTCAGGTGGGAGCTCGCCGAGGTGGCCATGGCTGCAGTCCTGACGAGGGGGTTCCTGCAGGGAGGAATCAAAACCAACCCTAACTGTGAGCCCTTCCTGCGCTCCCACATTTTTCACCCCCCTCAGCCGGGGAGGAGCACGAGACAGCTCGGCCTCAGGGCTGGCTGCCATCGCCAGCGGTTGCATGTCATTCCTCAGGGAGAACACACAGCAGCTCAGGCAGATGCCGGCAGCCAGGAAAGCCCTGCTCCAGGAGCAGCGATCCCTTCAAAGAGTCCCATTAATACCCAAGCTCCTGCCAATAAACTAGGTCTCATCCACTGTGCAACAGACTTCCAAAGTGCTCCTCAGCCCTGAGTGAACTTTTCACCTCCACACTCATCACTGCTCCTGAGCAATGCTAACACAAGGAAAGCTTAGCTGAGGCTTTCTTACTAAACCTGCTTCATCGAGGAGGGCCGGGACACCCCAGCTGCCTTCTCAGCCTAGCTGAGGTTATCCAAACCTGGTCCCTGGGCAGGAGAAAAAGCAACAGGCAGTACAAGCAAGCCCTGAGCACCCCAGGCAGTGATGGGGAGGCCTGAGGGGCTCTGGTCTCAGTTGGTGGGAGCTGCAGCATCCCCACAGCTCGGCACATCCTGGAGCCTGCCAGCCAGCCCACTCGTGTCAGACCCACAGCAGTCGGGCTCCACGCATGTTTTCAGGAGCTTGGAAATGCTGAGTGACTTTGGAAATGTGGAGTGACTTGGGAAGTCGCTCCAACATCCTGTTCCCCTGAAGGGGGGCTCGGACTGAGCCCTCCCCAGCCGACCCGCTCCCCGCGGCAGCTCCCACCGCCCCATTCCCCCGCCAGAAGCATCACCCACGCGCGCGTCTCCTGGCACGGAGGGATGTCCCCACGTTTCTTCAGCGATCAGCTGAAGAGCCTCGTGGACGGA